>NC_050183.1:29074759-29674759 GCF_008315115.2 Sander lucioperca
GGGTTTCCCCCAGAAAAGTTGTTTGGCCCGGTTTTATTAATGAGGGCCCGCTTGGGGGCCAGTCACAGACTGAAGGCAGCATTAATGTAGAGCCACATAGTTTCTGTAATAACAGAATCATGGACAGAATCACAAAATTGAGAATTTAAAAAAGCTTTAAGACAGCTTTCATAGAGCCCTACATTAAATCAGAGCTAAAAGCTAACTGGAGATTTGAAAATATGACCAACCGAGCCTCCCCGCTAACCAGTTAAAAAAAAAAACGTCTTAAAAAAACATTAAAAGAATGTTCCCCAGTGGCAATCATAAGTGATCATGACCTTTCTGAGATTGTTTTTGTCATGCAGATACTCGATATGTCATGACGATTACAGAAGAGGATATTTTGGACCTTTTTTTTATGACAGGGAAAATGTGTTTTCGGGGTGCCCTGGTAGCTCACCTGGTTGAGCGTGCGCTCGATGTACCCAAGGCTCAGTCCTTACTGCAACAGCTGGGGTTCGAATCCGACCCGCGGCCCTTTGCTGGACGCCATTCCCCTCCCTCTCCCTCTCTCTACCCCCTTTCACATCTTCATCTGCTCTATTAAACAAAGCCTAAACAATAATCTACAAAAAAAAGATGCGTTTTCATCAAGACAGTCCATTCAGTTTTGGGAAAAAAGTATTTGAATTTGTTTTTTTTAAATTTTTTATATCCCTCTGGCTAAAGAATCAAGAATCAAAATGCTCATAACGTTCGCTGACATTAAAGTCATATGATAACAAACAGACCATGTTAAGTATTCAATACATGTCATTAATTACAAGATGTCAGGTCCCTCTGATGATGTTAGGAGTTTATACACAAGGATTTTAAGAGAAGGGGAATGGAGAAAAATGAAGAAGTTCTTACTGGACTAACAAAATGTGAAAGCTATATGTGGATGAGTGGGAATGAATGGTATATGTGGAGGAGTGGAATGTGGATACATGGTATATGTGGATTGAGTGGAAGCATGGAGAGAGTGTATGGTTGGGGAGGTGTGTATGGAAAAGTATGAGCATGCGTGAGTGTGCTTTAAGATCCTGTGGAGTAGAGGAATACTGTTACTAGTAGGAGTTGAAGTACTCTGATTGGAGTATGACATTACACGGTATGCTGGTATATGTATTACTTCTTGATGGGAATAATAAAAAATAATGCGGTACTATCACGTATTTAACTTATCCGTTTAATCAGTTTTGTTGTATTTACAAGAAAACTCCACAGGGCACCTTCACCATCACACAGTAAATACAAAAAAATGTGTCCATAAGTCAGTTGGGAACAGTTGATGGGTTGTTTTCGGTTATCGTCATTTAAAAAAAAAAAAAAATCGGGTTAAAGAGTCAGCCGCGGTCCTGATGAAGCAGATTTTCCTGAGTGAAACTCTCAAGAATACTTGAAGATGTTAACGTGTATATAACTTGGATAGTTGCTTATTTAGTCAGGTATATCCAATGTTACAGACACGAGATTTGGAGTCACACGTTCAGGGGATTTTAATGAAAAGATGGTGTTGGCTGCATTATGGGAGTTGTAGGATCTTGACCCATGCGGACTCAAAGTCAGGATGTCTCGGCTGCTGATGCTTCAGTTTCAACCAACCGTTCTTATTTAAAATCTCTTATTTATGAGTCCTCCAATGTGTGGCCGGTTAGCTCAGTTGGTAGAGTGAGCGCACACGTGCAGGGGTTTGTTCCTCGACGCAGAAGGTCCAGGGTGCGAGTCCGACCCGCGATGGTTTTCCTGCATGTCTTCCCCCCCCCTCTCTCTCCCCTTTCAGATATCAGCTTTCCCGTTCCAATAAAGGCAGAAACGCCCAAAAATTTGTGTGCACCCCTTTAACTTTGTCACTTTTCCAACACAATTCAGACTCAGAAACGTGTGTACTTCTGCATTTTCTCTAGAGGTGCAACGATGAATTGATTAATCGATTAGTTGTCAACTATTAAATTAATCCCCAACTATTTTGATAATCGATTAATCGTTTGAGTCATTTTTTTTATTAAAAAAAAATAAGATTTCTCTGATTCCAGCTTGTTAAATGTGAATATCTTCTAGTTTCTTCTCTCCTTTGTGACAGTAAACTGGACAAAACAAGACATTTGAGGACGTCCTCTTAGGCTTTGGGAAACACTGATCCACATTTTTCACCATGTTTTGACATTTTTATAGATCAAACAACAACATCGATTAATCGAGAAAATAATCGACAGATTAATCGACTATGAAAATTAATCGTTAGTTGCAGCCCTAGTTTTCTCATTGAACTACTGACTTGGTGGTTGGAACTTTAAGTGAAAACGTCATACTGTTTGTAAATCCTCATACTCCTCTCCATTTTCTCTAACTGCGCCCTCCCAGCAGATGCAAGACCAACTCCTCGTCTTCGGCCAGGGAGAGACCAGTGTCCAGGGCTGTGGGCTCATCGTTCGGTCGCCCCACTTTCTTCCTCTTCCCCACTGGGAGCTGCTTCTCTTCCTCGTCGCTGCTGTCGCTGCTGTGCTGCCGTTTGGCTGCCGTTGTCCCCGCCTCGTCCTCCTCTTCCTCAGAGTGCAGTTTGTCAGGGTCCGGCAGGGTGCTGGGGTCAAACTCGTCTTCGCTGTGATTGGCCAGGTACGCCACCACCTCGTCCTCCTCGTCCTCCGAGTCAGACTTGCGGCCGTGCTGCTTGCTGGCCTCCCTCCTGGCCGCCTTCGCCTTCAGCCTCTTCTCCCTGTGCTTGGCTTTCACTTTGCGGCTGTACTCGTGCTTGTCAAACTCCTGGTCCTCGCGCTGCAGCCTCTCCCGGGCCTTCTCCATGTTGATACCCGAAACCCCCTCCTCTTCTTCCTCCTCGTCGTCGGCCGCCGCCCGCTGGACCGGAGGCCACAGCTGCACGGCCTCGCCTTCTTCGCTGAAAGCCACTTTGGTGTTGACTTGGAAGTTCCTCTTCAGGGCCTTTTTGGCTTCTGTGAACTTTGTCTCCTTTTCCGATTTCTTTCTGGAGTCCTCGGCGGGTTCTTCGGGACTCTCCTCGCCCGCCGTCAGACTGAAGACGTCCTTTCTTTTGACCGTCAGCAGGTCCAAGTCTCTCAGATCGTCCTCATCCTCGTTGTCATCTGCACCCAGGAGACGGCTCATGGGCTGATCCACCTCTGCTTCATCACCACTTTCCTCATCGCCGCCCAAATCTTCCGACTCGGAGCTCGGACTTTCCTCAGGAGGAACGTTTCCTTTCAGCCGGGCCTTGAAGCTCCTCAGCTCCTCCTCCTCTTCTTCTTCAGACTGCTCCTCCTCTCTCTGGCCGTCTTTCTCAGCCCTCTGTGCCTGGGCTTTACTGAGGAAGCGCACCCTTGGAGCCACGGCGAGGCCCAGAGAGGCCGCGTACTCCTGAATCTGGAGTTTGAAGACGTCAAACACCTCTTTGTTCTTCATCAGGTAGACGGAGCGCAGGTAGGAGACAAAACACCGCTGAGCCCTCTCCTTCTGCTCCTTCTCCTGGGCCAGGAAGGCCTGCAGCTTCTGCTGAACACTCTGCAGTTTGTCTGGGTTCACCTGGAATACATCACAAAACAAAAATAATGAATAAGATGTTACTGTCTGGCTAGTGTTAGTAACACTCAAATATACAGTTTGTGATGCAATTAAATGCATCCTGTAGAGTTTTCGACCACTAGTCGAGTAATGTTTTGATGAGGGGAGGGGGTACTTGTTTTGGGAGTATCTCACGGTCATTAGTTTCCCTTGTTTATTTTATTTTTTGGGGGGCTTTTCCGCCTTTATTTTGATAGGACAGCAAGGTGAGAAAGGGGAGAGAGAGGGGAAAGACATGCAGGAAATCGTCACAGGTCAGATTCGAACCCTGGACTTCTGCGTCGAGGCATAAACCTCTCAGTATATGTGCGCCTGCTCTACCCACTGCTGCAGCCCACATGCCTGTATGCTAAATAACTACAGCAGATAGCTATGGCTATCTTAGAAGATAGCCTACACCCTTTGAATAGGGAATTCCAGTATCTCCCTTCTGGAGGGAGTCGTGTACTGTTTTCTATTCTCTTTATCCAGGTTTTACTGTCTGTTTTATATGTTTTAATGTTTTGTGTGTTGCATGTTATGTGGTGGTCTACAAAGTGTTAAGGATGTCCTGCCTCTTAGACTGTAAACCTGGTTTACCTACGGGTACCAATAAAGTAACCTGACCTGACCACTGAGCCAACCCGGCCACATTAGTTTCCCTTGTTGATGCAATTCCCCGCAGCGATGGAAACTTTGCCTGCAAAAACACCCTTAACTCCGCTGGACACGGGAATTGTCGCAAATGGTTTGAACAACAGACATACAAGGGGAAGAGAGGGGGGTGACAGGCAGCAAAGGGCTGGAGTCGGAATCAAACCTGCAGCCACTGCGGCAAGGACTGAGTCTCTGTACATTTGGCGCATGCTCAACCTGGAAGGCTACCCAGGCACCCCATTGTCCATGTTTTTTTTTGGGGGGGGGGGGGGGTTTGTGGTGCTCACAACACTGAAAAGCGACCTTTAAGAAGATTCAACATCGTTTTTATTTCCTAAAGTATGACGTGTAATCTAATGAATCTATATGCACTTTATTACAGGACGGGTGTTATGTTGTATCATCTGCTTGTTGTCCTGTGTCTTTGGCATTTAACTGTTGAGTGCAATGCAATAGGGCTGCAACTAACGATTATATTCATAGTCGATTATTTTGTTCATTACTTCCTCGATTAATCGATTAGTTGTTTGGTCTATAAAATGTCAGAAAATCGTGAAAATGTGGATCCGTGTTTCCCCAAAAGCCCAGCAGAGAAGAAACTAGAAAATATTCACATTTAAGAAGCTGGAATCAAAGAATTTTTACTTTTGTCTTAAAAAATTACTCAAACCGACTTATCGATTATCAAAATAGTTGGCGATTAATTTAAAAGTTGACAACTAATCGATTAAAATCGATTAATCTTTGCAACTCTACAATGCAATCCAACACAACATCAGCCTATACTGTAAATGACCACAGAGATGACTTATAATGTACTGGATCGCATTACATTGTACACTTGTGTGTATTCTTCTGC
Source organism: Sander lucioperca (assembly GCF_008315115.2). NCBI lineage: Eukaryota > Metazoa > Chordata > Actinopteri > Perciformes > Percidae > Sander > Sander lucioperca. Next base: position 29,079,855 of record NC_050183.1, read on the forward strand.
TCGCTGTGTGTGTGTGTGTGTGTGTGTGTGTGTGTGTGTGTGTGTGTGTGTGTGTGTGTGTGTGTGTATTGTGATGCTGTGGATGGATGAGGTCTCTCACCTGGATCTTAGTGATTGGAACTTTCTTCTCTTGCAGCTGGCCAACCATGCCCTTCTCCTCTGAGGGAAGCAGCAGCAGTAAGGCCTCTCCCCCCTCCTTGTACCGGGCCGTCCGGCCCACCCTGTGGATGTAGGTGTCTGCGTCTTCCGGACAGTCAAACTGCAGCACCCAGTTGACGGCAGGGAAGTCCAGGCCTCTGGCGGCTATGTCAGTGGCAAAGAGCACAGCGTTCTGCTTCCTTAGGAAGTCATTGTAGACCTCCACTCTCTTCATCTGCTGCTGCTTGCCATGCAGAGCCAGGATGGGCATGCCCGGTCTGAGGCGGCACAGGACCCGGAACAGGTACTGCACCTCCTTGCAGCAAGCGAAAAAGACGATGATCTTCTTTTTCAGGTGGCTCCTGATGAACGAGTACAGCATGTTGACCTTCTGGTGGAGCTCACACACCACGTAGCTCTGCTCCAGGGTGGCCGGCGTGCTGAACTTAGCCTTCTCGTGAACCCACACGTACTCCGGGTCTTTGAGGCTGAGCCGGGCCAGGTCTTTGACCGACTTGGTCTGCGTGGCGGAGAACAGCAGCGTCTGCCGGGACTTGGGCAGGTTCTCCACAATGGCGTTGAGCGTGTCGGCGAACCCCATGTCCAGGATGCGGTCCGCCTCGTCCAGGACCAGCATGTGGAGGTCGGTGGCGTGGAAGGCGGCCGTCTCGTCCATGTGCTGGAGCAGCCGGCCCGGGGTGCAGATGACGATGTTGGTGCGGTGGATCTTCTCCGACTCGCTCTTGAGGTCCTTCCCGCCGATGATGAGCCCCGCGGAGAACTCGTGGTTCTTGCCCACCTTGCGGAGGACTTCGAAGGTCTGGTAGGCGAGCTCTCTGGTGGGGGATATGATGAGAGCGCCGAGGCCGTCCATGGAGCTCCACTGCTGGCGATACAGACACTCCAGCACCGGGATGAGAAAGGCTAACGTCTTCCCGGAGCCGGTCTTAGCCGCGCCGAGGACATCTTTCCCGAGCAAAGCGAAGCCGATAGTCTGTCTCTGGATCTCCGTGGGCTGTCTGTACTGAGCCCCCTGCAAACCTAACAAGGTTTTCTTTGAAATTGGGAAGTCTGAGAACTTAACAGCCTCATTGGAGTTTATGTCACCGTACCTGCTAACGAGCTTGTCGATGTACTCCCGTTCGACCTGCCACTCGGGCTTCTTCTGCGGTCGCTCTCTCTTCACTTGTGCTTTCGTCTTGTTGTATTTTTTCTTCCATTTCTCGAAGTTTTTGACGGGGTCGGTGCCGTCTTTCATCTTCACGGGTTTACGTTTCTTCCCGACAGGGTTTGTGCCTTTTGTCTCCATGGTTTAAGATAAACAGAGCAGGAAAGGAGTTAAAAAAACAAAACACGCAGGCTGCACTTTCTAAAGCGTGGAAAAAAAAGACAGCTCTTCGTCGCATGTAGCACGACGTCATCACCACGCGACCTATGAGATCTTTTGGCCTATGCTTTTGGCCCCTGGTGTCAGATATATATGAAGGCCTTTATATATATTTATGCCTGCCCCCCCCGCCCCCTAATGTTAAAAATGTCAGGCAGCACTTTATACCCTCCTGAGTCAAAACTACAGCAGCTAAACACTTGAAATATACTCTTTCTCTCTGTTATTATTTTATTTTCTGGCATCATATTATTTCTTTATTTTGTAACCCTACTCTGCATTCTTCTGGCTTTGTACTTACATACAAATATACAATACAATACAAATAATAAATAATACTGCTCCCTGAAAAATAAGTAATACAGTTAACAATGTAATACAGGCTATATACTTTCTACTAGAATATATATTCATTATGTTTACACATAGTTGATGCAATGCATGTACGAATATTTTGTTAAGTTATGATTCAAACAAACTTTTTTGTGTTTTGTGTATATATATATATATATATATATATATATATATATATATATATATATATATATATATATATATATATATATATATATGTGTGTGTGTGTGTGTGTTTATATGTATACACAGTATATGTATTGATATATGTATATATGTGTGTGTGTGTTTATTTATATATATATATATATATTGTCTATGTATCCGTCTGTACCTCTGTAGCTTAACCATGAGCATGTGTACAATAAAGAAAGTACGAAAAAAGAAAAAAGAGAACTCGCCCGGATCACATGCCACTTAAAAACAAGATCCACGGAAGTTAAAGGATTGCCCTTCCAAAACAAAAGCTTCTTGATTGTGTCTAAGCCCCTAAACCCAAACCTGTGGTCTAACTACTATTTAGATATAAAGGAATCTTCAAGACGAAACGTGAAATTAAAAAGAAATAACACGGTTTACACACTATGATTACAGTATAAAAAACATGATTTGATGACAGAAATGTACAGTTATACAGCTGCGACAAAAACGATACCACTATACCACCAGTGGTGTAGTCTAATGTATTGTAGTGGGTATACTGTACTGTATACTGGCCAGAATCTGCCTTTTTTTTGGGGGGGGGGGCATATCATAGTGGGGGGTCTGGGTCTCCTCCCCCAGGGAAGTTTTGAGCATCAACAACTTCATTTCCTGTATTCAGATACACTTTTATGTACCAATTTACAGGGGAAATACCTTTATTTAGCCTATGCAAAGAAGAAAAACACAGATGACAATTCAAAATATATCAAAAATATAATGGAAAGTATGTTGTTGCGTGTCATTGGGCATTTTTAAGTGGGTATATGGAAATCCTGGAGCTTTCTTAGCGGGAATACTGCGTATATCTGTGTATCACGTAGACTACACCACTGTATACCACTACTGTGACACCTTTCTGTAAGTAGCTTAGTTGTGTACTTTTGGTAGCTGAAAAATAATGTAAATCCATATGAAACAATTCACATAGCCCTCTCTATGTATTACTATTCCACAGAAAGCCAAGATCACTCACATTTTATAAATGAAATATTTCATGTCTATAGGCCTTTTCCCCAGCAGATACTTTACTTGTCATAGTCAGAAAAGTACAGGTGTTACAGGTAATAACATTAACAGTGCTTTTATTAAGCATGCAGTAAGCATGGCAGTGTAGCCAGCATGCATAATATCCTGGACTTGATTTTTTTTTTTTATAGGGTGGTAGGGGAAGACTCATGAATATTCATTAGGGAACTCATCCCTGATTGGCTCGCCCTGACATTCTTAAGGCCCTGACACACTAACCTGATAATCGGCCGTCGGACAGTCTGGCGAGGCCGGTGACTCGAGTCTGTTTGGTGTGTTCCATGCCGTCGTTTGTCGGAGGGGATGTTGGCCTTCATTTTGGCTGACCTGACATGCTCGGTCGGAAAGCGGGCACCGCCGGCAGCCGGACTCAAATGACCAATCTGATTGGTAGGGTGCTAACCTGGAAATGACGAGCGGGATTAGCGTGACTAACTCCTCTCAAAATCTGACGAAAATCTTTTAAACTGACCTTTGTCGATCTGAAATGAAGACAGATTCAGCAACTGCATGGCCTATTTCTCTCTTAAAATGTTTTCAGAAACACGTTTGGGTGAACTATTTTAGTAAAATATGAGATCATATTCTGAACAAGCCGCCATGACAGTCTGGCTTTGAATTTCCGAAGAAACCAGACCCACGTGACGCGTTCGTCCAATCAGCTGCTGTCGGCAGTCGGCATCGCTTCGGTGTGTTCCGAGGCACTTTTTTTGGCCAACTCGGGGAGGCAGTCAGCCCGACTGCCTTTTCTGCCAAAGGTCGGCCGTCGGGTTAGTGTGTCAAGGCCCTTACCCTAACAATAACCAATCCCACTCCTCTTGCCTGAACCTAACGAACCCAACCAGAGCAGGCAACGAGTAGGCTACTAGCCATTCAGAGGGAGAGTAGGGTGGGTTCTTCCCCTACCACCCTGCAAAAAAAATATATCGCACCCTTGGACCCTGAAACTGAAGCAGCTAAATGGAATTCAGCCTTTGTTCATTTTATTAATCACACACCTGTTCTTTTTCTATGGCGACATGTCAAATACCTGCTGTGAAAAATGTCAAATACCTGCTGTGAAAAAGGCATATTATCAAACCACTTTAAAAGATATGAGATAAGGTCAAACATATATTTGCTCTGAAAAAATAGCATTTTGGATTATATATCATATGTGGTTATTTGTAATTAAATGACTGTTGTCATTTCTTACATCTAGGCCTATCACATATGTGCTGTGCTGTATTATTATTATTATTATTATTATTACATTTTGGGGTGCATTACCTGAAGACAATTATTTGATTCATGCATGTTTCCATCATATACTGTAAATATGAATAATTCATATTTACAGTATGGTTTCCATGTAGGTCTAACACGTCTTATTTTGAAAAATTTGACCGGAAGATGAATGCGCTGTCACCCTGTACTAGCCGACACTTCTACGAACAACACCTGACAAGACAAATGATAAACAAGTATTGGGACAAATTCTTTTTCCCAAACCAAAGTGAATATTGGTCAGCGGAGGCTCGCTAACGTCCCCGCAGTCCCTATGCCATACAAGGCATGGCAGAGAGACAGGACAATGAGGTAACATTACTGCTGTAAGAAGCACAGCACAGGGGTTGCATTTGTTGGGGGAAAATAAGCGCACATTTTACATTTGCTTGTTTGTCCGAACAGTTACAACTCGACAAAGTAGCTACTGTTTGAAGTGAAGCATGACTAAGAATAGTCATTAGCCAATACAGCTTTGCTAACATTTCCGGACGAATAGAAACTTGTGTTAGCTGTATGTTAGCTCAGCTGCTAGCAATAACAGCCAAGCTGCAAGTTACACGACACGAGCTATTTAAGTTTAGAGATGTTTCTGTGTTTCTGGGCCGTCAGCACAGTGATTAGCTAGATCAATGCAGATGATGAAACATAGTCAATTGGTTGATGTAGCTAGACCACGCAGTGCCTTAGATGCAGCACCAAAATTAGCTGCTCTGTTCAAAGGTTAACATGTATTTTTATTATTACATTATATTTGAGGTTTTGCAAATTAGTTAGACCTTTTGTTCAACTCGGCGTATAAGTAACCCTTTAAAATGCATCGCATTTAGGTAAAATATTAACTTGAAATGGTAATTTTACATACGTCATGCCAGCGTACACATGGGACCTTGCGGGGTTAAAGTTAGATAATAATAGGACGATTAATGAAAGTAGAAATTTGAGTGAAGGAGATGCTAGTTGGTGGATTGGCGTAGCTATATTGTGAGCTCCAATTTTCATTAAAGGTCTTAAAATAATAATGTTTTCCGCTGATTAACTTTGCAAGCAAGGGAACGTGATGGACATTAAATTGCCAGATTTTTAAATTGAATTTGGTGTTAAAAAGAAGTGGCTAAATCAAGTGCCTGCCAATTCAGATCAGTGAGGAAAAAAAATACTGCACTGCAGAAAACTGTGAACATGCCTTCGGGCTGAAGGATTTGGGGAAAACAATCTAATGCGATTACAATTCGATTTGCTATTTTAAAAAAAAAGTTTAGCTACTTTTACCAATATTCACTGTGTAACAGATACATGTCATGGAGCATTCTAATAGGAGACACCATCAAAACTGCTCTATATTCTTACACAAGGATGAGAACACAGATATAAAATGAAGTGTTTTTCTTTTAATAAGCATGGAACATTGAACAGTACACAGAACATTTACCCCAAAAGCTATAGTCATAATAATAATAAACAATTCCAATAAAAAATATCAGTACTTTCCTGTAAACTGGAAATTTCTGATACGCCTCCGTTCAACAGCAGCATCTACATATTGCACCTTCTACCATCAAGTTAAATAAAGTTATAAAAAAAATCCACTGAAAATAGGACATTTCTGTAAACAATCTGTGGTATGTAACATTACAGCATTTAACTTATTAAATAAAAACTTAATAAAATATATATATTAAAAAGAGGAATAACAAATGTTAAACCAAATGTTACACCAAACATTCAACTAAAAATTGCACATTCCATGAATCGCGGTCTTCGCGATTAGCTAATCGCATTCTTTCAAATCTCGATTTGGATTTGAAAACTATGAATGGTTCAGCCCTAACCATGTGTCTGTCATCTGAAGGTGGAGGAGGCTGACCAGATCTACCTGCTGATGAAGGAGGAGTATCGGATCTCTAGGAATGTGCGTCTGGCGTGGTTCCTTGGTAAACTTAACCAAGTCATCTGGCCAGCTTCAAAGCCTGAACTGGTGAGTTAATCCCGCAGCGTCTCACTTCCTTTTCCTGTCCCGGAGGCCAAACCAAGGGGGTAAGCCTCTCCCCAGAATGCGTAGCTCCTATGGTGCCATTTTGATGCTACCAAGCCATCACCTCCCGTTAGCATTTCATTGACTGCCATTCATTTTGGTGCCACTTTGACAGCGAATAACTTTACATCTGAAGCGTTTAAAGACTTTATTTGTCCATTGTTTATTTCTAAAGAAACACGACAATGTATAAAAGGCTCCATTACCTTGTACCTCACATTATGGCTCCGTAGTAGACGTTTTTGTAAAAATAGGCTAACGATTGTGTCATAACCACGTGACTTACTGTCGCATAGTAGACAAATTACCATATAGTACAGGAGAAGCTCGCAGGCAGTTTCGACTTACATTAGCTTTATTAGCAATAATTAGCCTGTGTCCATGTTATCTCCTTACATATACCTACGCTCTCCGTCTCTGCAAGATTGGGAATGATTGAGATTTCTCGTGGCACAGCTACCAGAAGACTTCCAACTTTCAGACAGGTTGCTCACGTCACATTTACGTCGTCTCTCTCAGTTGGAGGCTGCTCAGTAACGCTCAGCCTCACCGGAAAAGTGCTTCTAATATCCTTCACTGGTCTCCGTCCAGAGCAACGGGATCTGTTGGTCCAGTTTATATACTGTCTATGGGCCAAACAGCACCAAGATTGAAAATAAATGGCTTATGGTGTACCACTCTGGTTGGAAGTGGTATTATGCAAATTATAAATGGTTTGCCACTGTATAATACTTTTAATACTTACTTAATACTTAATAATAATAATAATAATAATAATAATAATAATCAGAGAACCAAGATTCAAGATTAACTTTATTGTCCCACATCGTGGGAAATTTTTCTTGATCACTTAACCCATACTGCAGCCATAGTAAAAACAAATATACACAGACAGCATGTACAAACAACAGATACTGTACAATACCATACAACAGACCGTACTATGGTCCTGATGGTGTATAAAAAACCCAACATGGTGTCATGCAATGCATTAGTACCATGCTAGAACCATGCTGTTGTGTTTATTTTTGAAGAAGATCTCTGTCTTTAGGTGGGGTGGGCGTCCCATATGGGTCAACTTTGAGGGCCCCTGTCTTCTGAACGGTTGCTCCTTCTGGTATATCAAACCATGTTCTAACACTCTCCCAACATGTGGGAAAAGAATGAAAGGAGTGAGTTCAGAAAGTGATTGATTTCTGACTGAACGCCCCATATGTGACTTACAAAAGGCTTGTCACTAGTATTCCACTTGCAGATATAGTGCTATAACATAAGGCAGAGATCTAAGGGGTCCACAGAGTTACAGCAGGGGGGCCTCCAAATTATTGTTAATTTTTGAAAGTTTAACTTTTTTTTTTAAATGTCTTAACATGAATCCAACATATTATTAGCTAATATAATATAATGGCCTATAGGTAAGGTAGTCACTAAGATCCACAGATACAGTTCATCCTAAGGATTCACTGTGCTACATGTATGTTTATCATTAAATAATAATTTATAAAATAATGCCGATAATTATTATTTTAATAGCTTAGTATTCTGTGCACTAAAAAGGTGTGTATAAAGGCTTTAGGCTACCCTACATGTTATTGTAGGCCCAGTTTAATATGCAACTTCATTTTATACAATATATGTAGTAGGGGGTCCCTGCTCCGTCTCTCTTTCAGTTAAGGGGTCCTTGGCTTAAAAACGTGACATCCCCTGACATAAGGTGCCAATTTTACACAGTAAATGAACTGTCAATGAAAAACGTTGTCCTTCAGTGGTGCATGATGGCATATGCCACTGGCACATACCTTTACAGGAGGGACATGCACATTTTGTGCGCAATGCCAGTAAAACACTAATAGCAAATGGTAGGGCTGCACAATATATAGTTTTTTTTTTAATCGTCATCGCGATATCAACCTGCGCAATAAACATCGCAAAAGGCTGCGACATATTGCGAAAGACACTCAGAGATTCTTTTTTAGCTGGAAGAAAATATCAGCAGAAAACTCCACTTTGAAATGTGACTGTCATTCTTTTCCTTTTTATGTTCAATTCAATGTTTAATTGGTTCAATAAAATAATGTTGGAAATGATTTCCCTTCATATGTTTTCAAATTCAACAAGCTATTTGTTGTGTTTTAGCAGAATACTGAAATCAGCCGAACTGAGAACACTTTAATATGTGTTTATTTATCGCAAGTAATATCATTATCGCAATATTGAAATTTGCACTTGTAGAAAATGTTCACACACCTGTATTCTGAATGTGAAGTTACAGAAAAAATATTCACAAATGTGTAGATTGATATTTACATGAACACAATGACAGCTGCAAACTTATAATGCAACATTTACTCGTATACTTTTTTTTTAATTCTGGTTCATTTTCCATCACAACCACAACTCAGTGATTACAACCTCTCGAATCTGTCACTGCAACTTCACATATGTGCTCTCTCGCATCACAAAAGTGGCGAATCTGCGCACCTCGACTTTCACAACACTCTTGACGATACATTTGGTGCAAAACTAATTTGTACCTGTGGACTTAGGCTGTGGAGCTCTGAGCTAACAGAACGGGAAAAGCCTGCAGCCGCAGACGGACTGTCATCAGTGGGTAACAGGTGCCAAGTTTCGCATCCCTGCCGAGAATTGCATCCACTAGGGAAAATAATGATTTTATAAGGCAAAGTACTGTTTAAAAACTAGGCAATAGTAAATCTCTTTGTCATGTTCATCAATAATGATTAGGATTTTAGAAGGTTTAGAGATATCAATGTTTTATCAGACTCTGTAGTAGCATTTCCTTGCTACCTAGATGCAATTTTCGGCAGCAATGAATTCTGCAGAAATTATTGTTTCTGCGCAAGCGGGTGCAATTCTTAGCAGGGATGCACAACATCAGCAAAGCAAGCTCTGGTCATGGCCGGGGGATGGGCCGCTGCTACCGGATGTGGGGCTCTCCGTGTCCCGCTGGAGCTCCGACTACAGGTCGAGGTCGGCAGCGAAGCTTTCTGGCAAAAGCAGTGTTACTACGCTGGTCGATCCCCACTGATGACGGTCCGTCTGCGGCTGCAGGCCCTGGAGCTCACCGCCAGTGTTTTAGTTTGACTGTTAAAAAGTGTTTAGATAATTAAAAGGTATTTATTTAGAAGCGGGCTGGCTGCTAGTAGCTAGCTAACGCTAACATGCTATTCCACCAAGTTTCCATGCTACATAAATAAGCCGGACAGAGTTGTCCCTCATCTGGCGATAGAAACCCTGATTTTCCCATAGACTGTATATAAGAAGGCTTTTCCCGTTCTGTTAGCTCAGAGCTCCACAGCCTAAGTCCACAGGTACAAATTAGTTTTGCACCAAATGTATCGTCAAGAGTGTTGTGAAAGTCGAGGTGCGCAGATTGGCCACTTTGTGATGCGAGAGAGCACATATGTGAAGTTGCAGTGACAGATTCCAGAGGTTGTAATCACTGAGTTGTGGTTGTGATGGAAAATGAACCAGAGTAAAAAAAAAAGTATACGAGTAAATGTTGCATTATAAGTTTGCAGCTGTCATTGTGTTCATGTAAATATCAATCTACACATTTGTGAATATTTTTTCTGTAACTTCACATTCAGAATACAGGTGTGTGAACATTTTCTACAAGTGCAAATTTCAACTTACAAGTTCAGATTTTTTTTACAAGCTCTCATGTTTTTTTTCTTTGTATGACTTCAAATTCAGATCACATGTGTGTGAATATTTTTTACAAGTGCAAATTTTATTTTTACAAGTGCAAATTAAATTTTTACAAGTGCAAATTTTAACATACAAGTTCAGATTTTTTGTTCTGCAAGTTCTCACATTGTATTCTACAAGCTCTCCCTTTTTGCACCATATTTACCTTCATATTGTGCAGCCATAGCTAATAGCACACAAAGTGGCATACCACTAAGAACTGGCATATGACCCTTTGACACAAGTGGCATACATCAGTTTATGAGAGACATGACAAAAGTCAACGCTGATATTAGCCTCTAGCCACTTTTCTATCTCTGTGTTGCTCTGGTGACATCTGGTCCATCCATTCATTTTAACGATTTAAGAATACTGTTACAAAGTTCCCTCTACAGGGGCTCCAAATATGGAATCCTCAAATCCAATATAGTTTCTTTTAGGGCTGGGCAATATATCAATATTATATCGATATCGTGATATGAGACTAGATATCATCTTAGATTTTGGATATCGTAATATCGTAAATGGCTTAAGTGTTGTCTTTTCCTGGTTTTAAAGGCTGCATTACAGTAAAGTGATGTCATTTTCTATTACCAGACTGTTCTAGCTCTTCTATTATTTTTACCTTTACCCACTTAGTCATTATATCTACATTACTGGTGATTATTTATCTAAAATGTCATTGTGAAGCTATTTTGTTAAAGCAGCAATTGTCAACCCTATAATATCACCACAATATCGACATCGAGGTATTAGGACAAGAATATCGCGATATCTGATTTTCTCCATATCGCCCAGCCCTAGTTTCTTTAATATTTTTTTCTGAGACACAGATAAAGAGATTATATTAAGGTTAACAAAAAAAGCTCCGAAATGAGGCCGAGTTAGCTCAGTTGGTAGAGTAGGCGCACATATATAGAGGTGTATGCCTTGACGCAGAAGGTCCAGGAATTTTCCTGCATGTCTTCCCCCCCTCTCTCCCCTTTCATATCTGGCTGTCCTTTCCATTTAAGGCCGAAATGCCCAAAAAAATCTACCTGTTTAATAGTTTGAGAAATTCCTGAACCACATACATGTTGTGAATGATTAGTAACTGATGTCACGTTTGACCGTCCCTTCATTTACAGCTGAACTCCGAGAATGAATTGGACTTGCTGAGTATCTTACCTAAAGGATGGCAGACGGACTTCTCCCCCACCATGTACCCCTACATGTTGGTGCCGTCCACTCGAGCCACCTTCCTGGCCCGGAGGTACCGCTTCATCATTGAGCTGGACCTTAGCCCCTCCACAGGGATCGTGGTAAGACTCAAACACAGTTTAATGGTTGGTCACTTGTTTCCTGAATGAATGCCGTTGACACAGATGAGTAGGGTTGGACATCGTTTGGATTTGAACAATTCTGATTCCAATTGCGATTCTTCCTTTCGATTTCGGTTCTTATCGATTCTCGATTCCGATTCTGGGGTGGAGTTGAAACGGGTCACATGCCTATTTTCACAAATAAGAGGAAAGTTGTATTTTGATTCAGTGGTGGTTTGCAGTATTACAGGGCTTTTTTCGATGTAAACTAAAGCCACACTAGAGCGCTGCTTACTGTGCTCCAAGGCTGCAACACAAGTGCCTGGCCGCTTTGGAAACCAAAACTTGCACATATTAAATTGGGAAGCGATGAACGGATTTGAAACCAAATACTTTAAACAGTGTTTCCTCTATGTTGATTTGACCGTGGCGGCCCCCCACGGCAACATTTCTGCCCCCCACGGTATCAGAAATAGGGCTGCATTGTTAGAGTGCATGTCGGAGAATAGCGCGGACACACGAGGATAACTAGCCAGTTGAGATCGTGTGTGTACGTCCTTGAGAACTGTAAGTCGTATAACTTATGTTGTCAGTTCATTTAAGCCTGGTCTTGCAAATTTAAATGAAGTTAACTGGTGATTTTCGTTGTTTGTATTCTTCACCTGCGAGCTAAATTGCACGTGGCTGTTGATTCGATAGCGATTGCTGAACGCCCTCGCCCACGTTTGTATTTTAGGTGCATTATTTACATGCATTAAGATAATGTAGTTAATAGTGGGTTTATTGTTATTTGCTACAGAATGCTTAGCCTATATGTCAAGAGCAAAGTTGGCCTATATAGTAAAAGCAAAAAATACAGTTCAATCACAACAGAAAATATGCCTCATTGTGTGTGGGAATAGAGGTGAATAAATATATTAGTTTGTGTTGCAGCGAGGTGTCAGTTCCGTTTCATGGGCGGGGGGGGGATGCGGACCTGCCCCCAGTGCTAAAAAAAAGTGGCTGGAGTCTTTTTCTCCCAGGAACAACTAATATCTTGATCAATTTTAGATTTTGTAAACACAATGGTGGAACAATGTATATGTATATTTTTTGTATCTATAATATCTACAGAACATCCACCATAAAAGCTTAGTTGGCTCACTCCAAGTACATGTCCTCTGCTGCATTGCCCACAGGTACAGCTACATCTATCTTTATTGTGTTGGTAGGGCTGGGTACCGAATTCAATACTTTATAGGCAGCGACCAAATTGCCTCTAAAGTATAGAAAAATGCCTCATCATTCAATACCCAATTTCAATCCCTAAGGAGTAAATCTCATCAGCGTCAGTGAGCCAACGAGCACGCAGCATGCTTCTACCAAGATGTATGTTTGCGATTGGCTGGCTAATGTTACACGCTGCAGAGACACGCAGGAACACCTCTACGTTACACAGAGACGGCTCACGTAGTAGGAGCGCAGCTTACCAATGTAACCAAGATTTCAACCAAGAGGCAGCCTCCGGTACTGCAAAACGAAGCCAATGCAGAAGTTCCCAAAAACTGCTGTTCGTCAAGTGGCCACTTCAGGCTGGCTCCAAAAGGGAGTCAATCCCCCTACCCAACTTTTCAGCAGAATAAAACATGTTTATAGCCTGGTCAAAAAAAATATAGCTAAGTTCACCCTTCATGACATGGGTTGAACTAATATATTTAAAAATGGAGGTGAAAAGCTTAAGGTTCTGCATTAAAGTGCTCATATTATGCTTTTTGGCTTTTTCCCTTTATTGTGTTATATATCTTTTTTGTGCACACTATAGATTTACAAAGTGAAAAAGCCCAAACTCCACCCCAAAGGGACTTACCATCTCCAACAGAAAACACTGTTCACAAACTGCTCCAAACAGCTCTATTGTAGTCCAGCCTTTACTTCCGTGACGAACGTGCGTCACTTTGTAACACACGTTATAATGCTCGCCTAGCTGCTAGCATGGCACGCCCTCATACTCTGCTTCTGACTGGTTAGTAGTCCTTACCTAGGTACTGTCAGGGCACGCCCTCATACTCTGCTTCTGACTGGCTAGTAGTCCTTACCTAGGTACTGTCAGGGCACGCCCTCATACTCTGCTTCTGACTGGCTAGTAGTCCTTACCTAGGTACTGTCAGGGCACGCCCTCATACTCTGCTTCTGACTGGCTAGTAGTCCTTACCTAGGTACTGCGCATGTGCGACTCCCAACAGAGATGGAACAGAAGTGTGATGCCTCACTCTGTAGCTAAAACAGAGAGCTCAACATACAGGGTGAAAAGAGGAGCTGCAGCAATGTGCAGTACAACAACAATATGGTGTTTTTTGAAAATTAAACCATGTAAACCTATTCTGATATAACCTCTAAATACAATTATGAACCTGAAAATGAGCATAATATGAGCTCTTTAAGGGCGTTCCGCTTTGAGTGACACGTGGCCGCCATCACAGAAGGCGAGAATAGACTGTAGGATTCACTCAGCCCGCCTCCGTTCCTTCCATGTTCTCTTTTGCCCATTTTTGGAATAGCCGACATCAGGCACTGCCAAGATAGCAACGGCCTTAGCCACCGCTAGCCGCCCACTATGAGCTTCATTTTCAATCAATCTATCAACATTTATTTATATATATATATATATATATATATATATATATATATATAGCGCTTTACAGCAACCAGCAGGTATCCAAAGTGCTTTACATCAAGCACAAGAATATAACATGTGGCCGGGATAGCTAAGTTGGTAGAGCAGGCGCACATATATAGAGGTTTACTCCTCGAGGCCGCGGGTTCGACTCCGACCTGCGGCCCTTTGCTGCATGTCATTCCCCCCTCTCTCTCCCCTTGCATGTCTTCATCTGTCCTGTGGAAATAAAGGCCTAAAAATGCCCCCACAAAAAACAACATAACATTCAGTAGGCTTCAATAAAAAGAATCTGAATTGAGTTTGGATCTAAAAAGCTACGTCTGTAATAGTGCGAATGTGAGTTCCAAAGTCTCGGTGCAGCAACTTGCAAAAGGGCGATCACCCCACAGTTTGCACCTAGACCTTGGGACCTCTAAAACCAGTTGATTTAATGACCGCAATGACCTGTTGTGCTCGCGAAGGGCTAAAATCTCGGACAAATACTCTATACTAAACTGTAAAGCCATTTAGGGCTTTTTGGCTCTTCAGAAACCTATGGGTGAAATCATGGAGACTATGTCCATAATTTACACAGTTTATGCTTTCAGCGTGTAGATTAGATTGGTCATGGCACAAAACAATACTCCATCTTAGTACTTGTTAGGGCGGTCCTCGACTAAAGAAATTCTTCGTTGACTAACCCTCATATGATTTTGTCGACTAATTGATTAGTTGATTTAATCGACAGATCTGTAAAACCCGAGTTTCTCCACAAAGAATCATGCACAGCCACCACTTTATATTCAGTTTTCAGTAATTGCCATCCCGCGCTTGAGTTATAATTGTACAGTTCTAGTTTGTATATATTAGTGTGCAGGTCAGATTGCACATGGCACTGGCTAGCTACTTGCAGTTTATCCTGTCGCTCTACCCTTTTGATCCAGACTGAAGTGTCTTGACAACAATTGGATGGATTGCCAAAATCAAACTTTGGGGCGACATTCATGGCCCCAACAGGATGAGATGTAATGCCTTGGTGATTTTCTGAAATGTTTTTCTAGTTCCATAATCAGGACAGTATCTCAGCTCGTCCAATGTTCGGAAGACTTAAGTGTTGACTTTGCAGTGAGGCGATAAGTCACAGAGTGCGTTTACATGCACGTGTAAGGTTATTAAGTGAATAACAAGGTTATGCCAGTTCTCCCCGTATACATGAGCGGGGGAGAATGGGAAGAATGGCGGAGTTACTCTACCTCCGGAGCAGTAGGTGGCGCTCTGCCAACGCACAACTGGCTTTTTCTTCCGGTTGACCTATGCCAAAATTACACCAACCGCCACTAAATTAGTAAAATGCATCAACTTAAAGTTTTGTTAACACACTCTTGTTACAGTGTAGGAAAGCACAGTGCTCTCGCCAGAGGACTGACAACTTGTTCGGCTCATTGTATCTAACGAGTGTCAGGTGTAATTGGCAAGCTAACTTTGCGATGGACAATCTATTTAGTAGAGATGGCCCGATACCATTTTTTTGCTTCCCGATTCTGATACCTGAACTTGCGTATCGGCCGATACCGAGTACCGATCCGATAACAGTGTGTCATATATTTTATTATGTTTTAACAACTGTATACTACTATCCCTGTATGGATGTGATATTATTTTGTCTTTGTCGGTCTGGCTCAGGTTAAACTCTTTGTGAAACATGAATGCCACAGAACTTTCTTTTATTATCCAGTTTGACAGTCAGTTATAACGGAAAAAGAACATAAATAAACTACTTTAACGTAGATTTTCTTTAGGGCTTTATTACGTGGTATCGGATCGGTGCATAAACTCCAGTACTTCCCGATACCAGCGTTTTAGGCAGTATCAGAGCCGATACCGATACTGGTATCGGTATCGGCTCATCTCTACTATTTAGCCATCTCCCGGTTTCCGCTGCTGCCTTGGCGGGAAGTAAAACAGATGGAGAAACCGAGTCAAGCCATGCATAGCTGAACACAGGAGGAGCATTTAGGTTAAAGAGCTGCTGACACTGCTAAGGGGTATGTACCCCTTCCCCTTAGCCCTACCCCTCGATCAAAATGAGAATTGGGACAGCCCTTAGTCTCACGTGAACGCGCAAAACTAAGGGGAAGGGGTAAGGGGAAGGGGTAAGACAGAGAAATGAGACGCAGCCTAAGACAGGGTTACTACCCTGAAACTCCTCAGCATTGAATATATAGGGCCAGCCAGATGACGTTGGGGACAGAAGTAGTATTTTTTTAAACTGTGTACAAGATCAACAATATGAACTCATTCATATGACATTTCTTGTTAACCAACTTGGTATTCCAACTCTTGTTGCAAATACAAGACACTTCCACTTCTTTCGTACCGCAGACGAATATTACCTGGGTCTACTGAATATGGAAAAAATGAAATATCACGATATGTTTGACCAAATACCTCAATATCGATATTGTAGGGTTGACAATTGCTGCTTACAAAAATGATTTACACAATGAGATTTTTGATAAATAATCATCATTAATGTGTATATAATAACTAAATGGGTGTGGTGAGTTAAAAAACATTAAATCACTTTTACTGTAGTTGCACAAATACAAATTACGATATGTTTAGGAACACTTTCACATATCACAGATCATTTGTATTTGTGCTGGCATTTATGTCTACCTAGGGCTGGGCAATATATCTATTATATCAATATCATGATATGAGACTGGATATCGTCTTAGATTTTGGATATCGTAATATCGTGAAATGACACAAGCGTTATCTGCCCAGCCCTACTACTGAATGTGCATTATGTTTGACCCATTTATGTGAGACTGGAGACACAAATTAATCTCTGGTTGTCAGCACCCATCAGATGTAGTTCCACGTGATTTACTGTTAAACCACAGAATTATAAAGAATCACATAACACAAGTACTGAAAAAAAGTTTCACTTTCACTTCTCTCTGCATTTTTCCATCCCTCCCTATCACGCTCTTTTCTGAAAGAGAGAGCAGTGGTGAGTTAAACATATGATTAGGAGGAAGAAGAGTGTTTTCTGTTTTCTCTCAGGCAGGGCTGATGGATTGGACCATCCTGAGCACGAGTGAAACTCCCCTCTCACAATGAATCCACTGATACATTTCCACATCACTTTCATTATTTAACATTATTTAGAGAGCAAATTCTGCTCTTGTTTGAGAACATAAGACAGCACACACAAGCCTTGAAAGACAGGACAGTTGCGTCTCTCACATTTGTATATGTAAATGTCTTTTCCTGTTGCTGGTTGCAGACGGCATAAATGAAAAATTTAAAAAAACTGAGTTTAAAAAAAAACAAAAAAAAAACCTGTTCAGCTTTCTCTGTGTTTCACAGTTACACCGACTTGTAAAACCGCCATGAGATTAAGGTTAAGGAGTGCATGTCTGAAGAGGGCTTTAGACATGCCTGTTCACCAAAGGCTAGATTAGGGTCCTGCACTTAGGTCTAATGAAGCACATTGAACAATTCAGATCACCCCCGAATGCAGGTGTAACACAGTAACCTGTGTCACTGCATTAGTCTCAAAGAGGCAAGTCGGTCCTCACAGCAACCTCTTCAGTGTTATGTTAGTCGTAGTCGCATGCCACACCGTAACTGAGAAGTCTGGTCACGGTCCATGTTCCAGTTGAAGCCCATGCAGACATCGGCATCGCTGTCTGTGTCGGCAGACAAGTAGCAAGAAGCTACAGCATTAGAGTTGGATATATTTCCGGTTTTGCCGGTCCGGTGTTTCGAGCTTAAACTGGTTTGATTTTACGCAAACCGGCTCAACCGGCATTTGTCATTATGACACGTTCTGGCAAATTAAAAAGTAGCGGACATAAGCAACCTGTGCCAACAGCGTCACAACGCTTTTATATATATATATATATATATATATATATATATATTAACAGGGTTCATACGTTTTGAAAAAACCTGGAAAAGTTATGGAATTTGAAAAATGCAAATTCCAGGCCTGGAAAGGTTTTGGAAAAATAAAAAGACCCAGAAAGTTTTGGAAAAGTCATGGAATTTCTTTTAACACAGTATAATAATATGTGATTAATTAAAAAATAAATAAATCATTTAATAAAAAATGTATTTCACGTCTTCCTAACCTCACCGTTGTATTCGGGGTGCGATATTACGACTCCCACTATGAACCACATAAAGTCATTCATTTGATTGTTAATTCTCTGAGGGTAAACTTTAACACTTTAACCCTACACTCTCATTATGGGTCAGTTTGAGTCAATTGCGACACTGAGTGGTCAAATTTGGTATAATGGCCCGGCAAGTGGCTTAATATCAAAACTGTTTGAAAATGTTTACACCGCCCGCCTAAGCCTAAAGTCTTTTTATTTATTTATTATAAAGCAGGCCAAGGTGCTATATAAATCCATTTGGTCCGATAACATTTGGAAAGTCTAAAGGAGCTCCACAATTAAATGCAGTAATTGAATCCCTATTCAAGTCAGCGGAGCGCTAAACAGAAAGTAGCCGGCTCGGCCTCAGCTCTAGTGGCCTGCTCTATGGGCCACACGGTGCAGAAGCAGCACTGATCATCCGGGTCATTCCAGCGCCAGTTCTTATTATACATCCATGAGCTGCAATGATGGTGCAGAGACTACGAGACTGCAGATGTAGAAGACACGGAAACACTGACCAATCAGAATGAGCTTTTTCGGGGGGAGGGACAGGCACTAAAACAAAGCGTTTCAGACAGAGGGTGAATACAGGTACATTAGACAGGCAGTATAAGAAAAAGAAAGTGTTTTTTGAACATTAAAGCATGCAAACATGTTCTATAGAAACCCAAAATACAAGTATGAACCTGGAAATAAGCATTACATGGGACCTTTTGTAATGTGTGTCAGTCTATCATTAGTCTATATCCACGACCTTCCACTTCCGGGATTGCTCCGATGCCGCCGGAAATTCTGCTGTATGTCCTTCTTTTCGTCCGGATGTCCCTTACCTTTCTCTTTCTTTGTGTTGGCGTTCTGGTTAACTGCTCCTCAGATCTCTAGCTAGCTAGACTATCTTTTCTGTTGCACGACTAAAACAACTTTTGAACGTACACATGTTCCACCAAAACAAGTTCCTTCCCGAGGCTATTTTGCAGAGGCACCGTTGCGCCGTCCGCCCAAGACAATTGTGATTTGGTTTAAAGAAATGCCAATAAACCAGAGCACGTTTTTCTCCCATCCCAGAATGCTGTGTGGACTAGCCAGACCTTCCTCCGCAGTGCTGTGGAGGTCTGGCAAAGCAAGACTAGTCTATCATTGCCTCTGTCTTATCATTTGCATCCTGCTAACTATGAGTGTTAGACTAAAGCATTGTGGGATTCTCTGTTAATGCTACAGTTTTTCAGCCGTGGTGTATATCAGTATGAACCTTACCTCAAAAGTAATGCCCTCTGTCTGACACAACTCTGGCATAATACTTGAGAAGTTACTGAGCGCAAAATTCTGTATTCGAGGTATGTCTTTGTTTTCTGTTCTGCAGGACGACAGCACAGGAGAGATGATCTTTGATGAGGTGTTTCATGCCTTGTCGAGGTGTCTGACTGGTCTGGCACAACCATTCAAAGTCCCCGGAACTGATCAACTTTTCAAGCCCAAGATTTTCATCACCATCTTGGCGTATTCGTCAATTATTGGCCTCGCCTCCCATCAGGTCATTACAGTAGTTTACGTGTCATCCTGTTCCATGCTGGTGTTTTAGGAACACATTTATGTACCCTAATGTCTTAAGAAGATTCAGGAGCCTTGGAATGAATGAGTGACTGTGAAAAGCAGTGTGATTCAAGGGATGTGAATGCAACCATTAGCACCCTCTGTGCTGTTTGAAAGGGAATGCGTTAATGCAGTGGTCCCCTTTTTCTGTATGTTATCACATTCTTTTGTAGATATTTGCATTGCCCATGCTTTGCTAGCAGTGCAGCAGAAACATGCATTATACTATACTAACTCTGCGCCCCCCAGTTCTGGAACCACAGCATTAATGAAGCACTTGAGTCCCTGGCCATTGTTAGGTCCAAAGGACATTTTGAAAGTCTTAAGTGAAATCAGCTTGTCCCTACATCCTGTGCACCTAAAAATAAATGTAAGCGTAGAGCCCTAATTGGTTTCCATGTGATGCAGAAAGCTGCTGCAGATGTTGCAGTCCTCTGACAGCCTTGATTCCCCCTGCAGGTTTTGGTACAGGGCTGTCAGCTTGATAGGACCGACCTCGATGAGTTCCGGCATCACATCTACCAGCAGCTCAGAGCAGTGGAGAGCAACATCGCAGAAGTCCTACATCAGCAGCATGAACAGGCAAGTGCTCATGAACAGTATATGAATTGTATATATATTTTTTTTTTAAAAGAGCAAGGGAGAAAAGATGTGGTTAATGAAACAACATATCTCATTAAAACAAAGCATATCACCTTCATCAAAAGCAATGCAAACACATTAATATGAATCCTTTCCTGTTATCAGTATTAATATCTATCTAGTAATCTACTAACAACTATTGTGTATCCTGGGCAAAGCGATTTACATAGAAAACTAGAAGGGCACTCGTAGAGTCCAGGCCCATCCGCCAAGGCATGCCCTATCTCACAAAGTTAACGCAGTGTACATTTTCCCAGTCGGGAAATCATTTTTCGCCCAGCCCTAAATGTGTTTATTGCTTCCTTCCAGTGTGTGGAGCCAGTCCAAAGCTCAAGTCCCAATAGCAATCTCCTGGATGAGCAGCCCCACAGGAAGCAAGGCATTTCAATGGTGTCAGCTGATATGGGTCTGGTCAGCATGGTACGTCAGGGCATCCTTGCCCTCCAGTTGCTGCCCCCAAACTCCAGTGCAGGTAGGTTTGTCTTAAGCACCCAACTTTGTCATTTAGTTTCTCAATCAAGGGTTTGTCTTAAGGGTTCCTCAGTTGCTGAGTTGCTGAGTTGTTTCCTAGAACCTCTTTGAAGAAGATCAACACCCTCTCCAAACACCTCTAACAACCAGGCATTTCAACGGGCAGTTACCGCATCTTTGGTAACTTTTGTTTCTTTATTTGTTGGCTAGTCTTGACTAGCCTGGATGCCAGCCGAACTTAGCCCTGCCCACAACATTTGAGGT
Source organism: Sander lucioperca (assembly GCF_008315115.2). NCBI lineage: Eukaryota > Metazoa > Chordata > Actinopteri > Perciformes > Percidae > Sander > Sander lucioperca. The sequence continues at coordinate 29,101,054 of NC_050183.1, forward strand.
TGGGAAGTTCGGTCTGGACTTGATCCGTTGTGGAGCAACTATGCTCGAACCAGAGCTGTTCGGACCAATGAAATTGTCAGGGGTGGGCTTTATACGATGATGGACAGATGATCAACAGTAACGTAATAAACCACGTCACCAAAGAGCGCTTGGGTTGAATTCGTTTACAACAAAGATGGCTGCCATCGCGTCTGTTATACAAAAGCACATTCATTTTAAAAGAGGAACAGAGAACCGCGGTCACGTATATGTATACACATTGCCACACCCGTCCGCACGACACGGAAACTGCCGCCTCCGCCTTTGCTCTGTCGAAGCCTGCCTTTGACTTGCAGCTTCTGTGACGTCTGTCTCCGTCGCTCTGATTGGTTGTAGGTCTATCCAATTGAGTGCAGAGGCATTTTCTTTCCTGGTTCGGTTGAAACACCCCCCCCCATATTCACAGCCCAATGGAGCAGTATCAGACTCATATTCTGACTAGAATCTGAGTATGACGACGTCAGGCTAATCGTACAAATGGGGATAACTGTGCACACAACAGGTCTCTCCTTAAAGACAGTCATGCTGTCGCACTTGCTTGTTCAGAGGAAAAGTGACAGAAGTTTGTAGTAGAAAATAGAGAGCTGAGAGAGAAGTCAAACACTGCTTTCTTTCAGACCTCTGCACACCCGAACAAACACTGTGTAAAGTGTGTAAAAATGTGAAGGATTTCCGCGGGGTCTTAAAAAGTCTAAAAAAAGTCTAAAATTTCAAAATCAAAATTTTAGGCCTTAAAAAGTCTTAATTATCGTGTTCTAGTTCTTAAATAATTTTAATTTTTATCTTAATTTTCCTACGTCCATGTAACGCTACCTCTAATGCTTATTGAAATGTTTTTTGTTTTTTTTATTCCGTGGTGTTGCAGTTCTTTCTTTCGCTCGTCCAAATATAATTTGCTGTATACGTACAGATTATTATTACTCTGTGTCGCTTTTATTCAATTTGAATACATTTGTCTCTTTTTGCAAGTACTTTTGTGACTTTTGTGCATTTCGTTGTACTTTTATGTCGTGATATAGGTCTTAAATTTCATTCATAATGTTCTTAAAAAGTCTTACATTTGCGTTAGTAAAACCTGCAGAAGCCCTGTGGTTAGTTGTTGGGAGAATTTCATCTTTTACACTATTGGAGCACATCAAAATGATCAGAATTAGTAATTTAACTTGTGTGTGTTGCAGGTATCATTATAATCACAGACGGAGTGACCAGTGTTCCTGACGTGGCCGTGTGTGAAACGCTGCTGAACCAGCTCAGGAGTGGAACCATCGCCTGCTCCTTTGTGCAGGTAAAGACGATAACATCTCCATGCTTGCAGCTCTGACAAAATAGTCAAAAATATTCACGAGACATGTTGTCAATGGTCTGTGTGCTGATCCTAACGGTGTGTGCTGTATTTGTATTTGTGTGTGATTTTAAGGGATAATGTTAGAGTCATGTAGCCTGGTCCTACCAGACTCTGGTCCATTTCATTTGTACAGAGAGTCTGGCCACTCTCCGTTGACAAGTGTTAACTTCCTTGAAGGCGGGTACTCTGTTGAAGTTTAAAACTATTGGATCTGCCCAGAGCCACTCTGGATCTGCCATAACCAGTCACTAACGTTTGGGCGTGACGTCGGCTTAGCATCGCTAGCGTTCGCCTTAGCTAACTCCTTCACCACTAACAGAGAGAGCTGGAAAATCAAACTTTTCCCGAACCCAGTGGGGAGGAGGGCCACAACATCATGGCCACCAACAAAACTCAGCAAAGATTGTTCTTGCTTGAGCTTTAACTTCTGGATATTCCGCAGCGTTGCCACAACGGACCGAATGGCTTCGCTCGCATCTTTCTCCGCCACCATTACGGAACTACAACTCAAACTAGTGCACGACCTCAACGTCATTGTTCTCAGCCACTCCCTCTGTTCACTGATTGGACTGCCAAATATTTGGCCGGAGAAAACCCAAGAATATACCACAAACCCAAACGGTGTACTGAAGGAAAATGAAAATTGACCGGAAGTACGTAGGAGGGCGGAGCCAGGCTAAGAGTCATGTATACAGGGATATAAATGTCCAGGTTGCTCTAAGCTAACTGTTCCATGAAATGTTGTATCCGGAACATGATGAACTAGAGTGTTTGGGTGCATGTTGATGTACTTAATAACTCCAACTCAAAGAACTATTACGCAGGAGGGATTCTGTAACTAAAATGATTCCCCAATCTTGATCCAGAACGGAGGAGACATTATACTGAAGTCTCTGACTGCTCTTCTTTGAATTGTGTTTGTCCATTTCCAGGTTGGCGGTGCGTACTCCTACGACTGCAGCTTTGGCTACATCCCCAACGTAGAGCTGATGAAGTTCATCTCATTAGCCACCTTTGGCTCATACCTGCCCAGCTGTCCTGATGTGGACCCAGAATGCCAGGAGATGAACACCTACCACAAGGCCTTCCTAACCTACTCCTTCCTCAACACCCTGGAATCTATGAACTCCGAGTACTTCTGTGGTGAGACAGCTATGCATACAAAGTCTTGAAATTGAGTCTGTGTGTAGGTGTAACGCACCCGTCTGCTTGAGTTTTCAAGCTTCTTCTTTTTTAAAAAAAAAAAAGTTGACATATAGATTAAACAAACATAATTACAGACAGTCACAGACAATATATACATCAGTTATGTTAAATGTTGGTGTGATTGAAGATTGAATGTACAACATATATAAGGTAAATGTGTGTATGGATGTATTGATGTTTGGATGACTGGCATGGTGGAGGTACATGTTTGGTGAACCTTAGTAGGGTGGAATGTAATAATTGTGGCAGAGATAATAATAACGGAGAAAATTGGATATTAGTATAACTATATCAGCACTTTTGTCACGTGTAAAATATTTATGTTCAATAATATATGGTGTGAACAGTATATACATACATATATACACACACATATAAAATTCTACCCCTACTGCTTCCTACTCTAAAACCTTTTGCTCCGCCTCAATGTCCATTAAACACGAATTGAATGAATTTGGCGGATTCTTCTATGTTCTCTGCCGACAACCCGTTAAAGACTGGCTCACTGGGGCTCCTGGGTAGCTCACCTGGTAGAGCAGGCGCCCATATATAGAGGTTTATACCTCAACGCAGCAGACGTGGCCCTTTGCTGCATGTCATTCCCCCTCTCTCTCCCCTTCTATGTCTTCAGCTGTCCTATATAAATAAAGGCCTAAAATGCCCAAAAAAATAATCGTAAAAAAGAAAAGAAAAAAAAAAAGACTCACCTGCAGCTAAACCTGAAGAAAATGGGATTGATAATCTGTTGCCTGCCGAGGCAGAGGTAGCTTTTGGAGTGAAAGGTTGGAGGTTTAAGTATAACTTTGAAAGCAAAGTTATACTTTATACTCAAAACCGTGAAACAGTCCGAGCTGTGCGTTTTGTGATCTGTACCCCTACCGCTGTCCCACCCTGGGCGGCTGTTTCATATTTACTTCAAATAAATTCCTAAACCATACTTATTGTTGAATTTTAGAGTTCATTGTATTTTTATAATTTTGTGGGCTCCATTGACATACAAATGTAGTCCGGATGATATCTGTCAGAAACCAAAAAGGTTTCCAGAGGAAACAATTTCCATTCTCCTCCACCATCGCACCAGCAGCCAACCCAGCAGTGATCAAGCTCGTCTTGAGTTATTCACAAAGAAAGCAAGTGGAATGGAGCAAATCCCCTAAAACTTAAGAATGCACGGGTGTAGCACCTCAAAAGAGCAGTATGACAAGAAGGACACTGTTGGGAGACAAGCACTTCAGGTGGAACCAAATATGCCATCTGCAATAGACTGGGGTTGGATAAACCCAAGGAAAAAAAGCCCATGGCAACCACAAGGAGTTTTTGCGATGTCTCTCTTTCGGAAAATGTTAAGCGCCCCAAACTGATAAGTGTACCAAATTCCATGCTTTTATGTAAGAGTGAACATTTCACCTCAAATTTGGCACATATCATCCAGTTAATAATACATAATAAGGTTAATTGGTATTGATGAGGGTTATGATGATGAAAATAAAAATGGCCCACATACTAACTACTTCAGTGTTTTGTAGTTTCCCAGCACAAACTGTTCAACGAGCACCTGGTGTCAGCCAGCGGTAACCCAGCGCTGGTCATGAGGAGGAAGAAGCACACCGAGAAGGAGGTCCACGCTCATTTGATCAGCGTGGTGTCCGTGCGACTGAGAGAGGGCTACACCATCAGAGAGGTCAGCCTCACCAAAGGTAAACACCTATCTTTACAAAAGTCTCAAATATTTGAAAAGACCAAGAGTGCGGGGACCCGGGTTCCCTTCAGCCCGAGATGATTGGTCGATCCTAAGCGGGATGGATAAGCACATAAGAAGCTGGGTCCAGACTAGTTTAATGATAGCCAGACTAGAGCCCGACCGATAAAGGATTTTTAAGGCCGATATCGATACAAATATTTGGTGATTTAAAAATCCGATATATCGGCCGATATATATATATTTTTTTAAATCCAGAAACTAAATAGTTTGCAAAAAGATTAGAAATGGAAAAAGTGCATTAAGTGCATAGACAGCTCTGTATGTGGTAGGAGTTTGGCTGGCACCAAGCCAGCATCCTGGCTTGGTGCGTTTCACGAAGGCCAAGCCAGGCTGAGGAGAAGCAACTAGGTCGAGCCAGGACGAAGTAATTTGGATAGATGCGTGTTCACGGCTTTCCTTAGCAGACCGCAAGATCGATAACCGATTTATTGATGCTAAAATGGAGAATACGCATTGTTCATACTTTATACAGAGTGAGCAGCAGCTTCTTGTGGAAGTATGATAACGTGAAACACATTATTTGTAAAAAAGAAACACGGCCGCTGTAATAAAACAGCGAGAGAAAGCGTAACAGACGATCGCGGACCGACTGAATGCGTATGTAGCCAAAAAAAATACATTAACTGACGACTGCTCTGAACTGAAACCGTCATAATCATACCATTCAAGGATTAGGCTACTAATCATTTGCACAAATTCACCGTTTTACTCTTTGCCTTAAAAGTAAGCAGAAGATAATATTACTCAGGAAATTTACCATGAAGATCAGTTTTCTACAACGCTAGAATATGATGCATAAATATCTCTTTCACTCTGTTTCTCCCTCTCTCTCATGGGCTAAAATATAAATTTCCTAAGTCATATTAATTTCCACTGCTCGCTTTTAATGCAAAGTGTACAACTGTTCGTTTTTGCAAATGACAAGTGACTCATTGAATGCTTTCAGTTAAGAGCAGTAGTTTGTGAATGTATATTTTTAGACTATCATTCAGTCTGTCCGCTATTATCTGCCACGCTTTTTCTCACATTTTTTTTAGAGGACGAGTTTCCTTCTTTACATATTATATGCCTTGCTCCCTTGTATATATGGACATAGAAAAGAAAGACACTGAAGAAATTGGACTCTAAAATCTAGAAACTATAAAATGTCATGCACATTGTAAACATTAATGTAACTAGTATATTCATCAGTTATTTCCCCCCCAGCAAAATATAAGGTCAAAAACCATTGAGGTGTCCTCTCCCTGTTGTTACATGAATGTACAGTAGTCTACATCACTAGATAGTTACTGGTCCAGTGAACTAAGACTATATTTTTTGTTGATTGTACAATTAGGATATGTTCTTAAAATTGTACAATCCTCCCAAATTATAGTCGTTAAAGAATACACAAAAAATGAATCAACTAAAATAATTTAAGGTACATTGGTTCACTATAGAAACACACATGTACAGCACTTTATATATTGCCCTTAGTAACAGACTTCATTTAAAACACATTTGGCAACTTTATCAGCCTTTTCTAATTATTTCAACAACAGCCGTAATACATTCATCAAACTTCTAACAACAATATGAACAGCAGTCTCCATACAGCAATATAACAGTAACAATGTCTTATGCTAATTATGAAAAATAATGGTCACAACTTTAAATAATAACAGTGCTTAAATGAACAGCAACATGCACCTGTTGTATTTTAATCCAGGCTGATAACAATAAGGAAAAACCACTGCTGGGTGATCAGAAAAGGGTCCAGGATTAATAAATCCTGGCTGTTAGCCTGGTCAGGAGCAGGCTAGCTGTACAGAATAAATCTCCATGGTAACTTAGGTGCCTCTGCTTTTGTGAAACCGAGTCAAGGCTAAATTGAGCCAGGATAACTGGGAAATCCTGGCTTAATCCCTTATCTTGGTTTTGTGAAATAGAAGTGTGACACACAGAAGTGTGAATGTGAATGAATGTGAAGTGTATGTTTTGTATGTTGTTTAAAAAAAAAAAAAAAAAAAAAAAAAGAGTCTAAAGAGCAAATGGCTCGACAAGATGGTGCTGCGTTAGACCTTGGTCCTGGTTTCTTCAGGTGGGACTCAGCTGGAGGTGAAGCTGGTGCTGTTATGGAAACACAACATGCACATTGAGTACCTGGCGGCCGCCTCCTGGCCGCTGGACCCCGCCAAGAGAATCACCCGGGTGGAGGTGACGATGGAGGGAAGCTATGACATCCTGCACGACATCAGCTGCACCCAGAGGAAACCCATCACCAGCCCGTACCGCACGTCTGTCATCCGCCGCTTCTGGAACACACTGCAGAGGTAAGTGAGAGATCCTGTAAATAAAGACTAAATAGAGATTCTGTGCAGTTCCACCCTCACTTAGAACATATACAATAATAATATAAATACCATTTGATAGATATTGATACTGTGTGTGTTGGTATCTGACTACATGGGCTGTGTGTCCTTCCAGCATCAACCAGACTGATCAGATGTTGGTGCACCTCCAATCGTTCAATTCAATTCCTGAGAACTACATGATTCCCGAGAGCACCAAAAACGGAGTTCCTCTGTTCTACATCCCTCCCGGCTCTACTACTCCGGTACTGTGCAGACATTCACTGATTATACTTAAAGGGGAACTATGCAGTTTTTTTTTAGCTTAATTTACCTTAACTGAACAGCTTTGGAGTCATTGGAATGGTTATACTGTATGACTGATTTTTTTTCGGGTTGAATGGTGGTCGTCTCGCTCTGTGAGCGGAAAAACAACTTTTGGGCGGCGAGTCGCCGGCCTCAGCATCAGGAAGTATCGCGTGATATCAGGTCTCACGATGTAACAAATTGCTTTAGGCACTGCACACATACACGCCCCCATTCAAGAACCGGCTAGCAAGAACAAGGTAGCGATGGAGTTTTTCCCACTATCGTCATGGCTGAGCTGGCAAAAAAGAAGCAGAAAGCTAGGAAAACATTGTCGGAGGAACAGAGAAAGAGGAAACGGCAGACTGACCGAGCGAGGAGTCAGACACAAGTAAACAGGAGCTGCCAAATATCTATTCTGGAGCTGTAGGGGGAGCTCTATAGAGAAATCTGCGAGCAAAAAGCCCGAAAACAGCGAAGAAATGGCCAAAACTGCATATCGCCCCTTTAACTGTAGCATTACTATTTTCAAATGGCACATATAATACATAAAGCAATAAACAACCTACTCCCTGGATATATTCAAAACATGTTTTTTAATAGAGATGGGGGATATAATATGAGGGGGGAGTTAACTTTAAAATATCTTTGTGTCCGTACAACATTAAACACGTTTTGTATTTCTGTATGTGGAGTGAAGCTGTGGTAAGGATTGAGTGTATCGCTAAGGCAGTGTCCAACCATGACCCAGTTTAAAAGTCAGTACAAAAATATTTTTTACTTGTGAAAAATGCTTGTTTTCATAAGGTACCATGCATTGAACACTGACTACATTAACATGCAAATACTATTCTGATTTTTGCCCTTATTTTCCAAAAAAGACAATACTGCTAATAAGCTGTTTACATGGCTAATGAAAAGTGAATATTCCACTAATATTCATGTTTTACATGTAGCTGTGCGAAATAGGACTTTTTCAAAGTTTACCAGCGGCGGCGGACTTGTTGGGCCGTGTGAACACAGCCTCCATCTTTCAGTCCTTCAACAAGCTTCTTGAAAAGGACGGCGTAGCGATGTGTGCGCATATCCAAAATCCTGGTGATATCCAAGTCTTTGATAATGTTTAAAAGTCGCTGTGTTTCTCCTTCTTATTGGGTCTGCAGCCTTGCAAACTGTTAGCTGGTTGGTTGGTTTGTGTACAGCAACCATAGCAACGCACAGAGCTGACCATAAGCCTGCAGTAAAAACCCAGATTGAGGTGCATATTCTGAATGCGCTGTATACATGTCCAAACAATGCCTCTAAAACCCGAATAATACCAGAATGTCACACGTCTTAATCGGAAAATGCTATATTCGGAAAAAGGCCTTACTGGAATATCCAACCGGAATATGCTGTTTACATGACCCGTATCAAATTTGGAATATTGTCATATTCGGAATAGTGGAATATTGGGGTGCATGTAAACCTACTCAATCACACTGTAGTTTATTTCGACCCAATCCCACACACACTGTCCTACTTCCACAGATACTCACTACAGCACCGAATGTGGATAAATCCGCTGCTGAAAATAGTCCCCCCAACAAAGTCACTATTTCCTCCAGTTTGTTTGATAAAAACTACAGTGATCAGCTGTTGTAGGAAATTACAGAGCCTTTTTTTTTTTTTTTTTTTTTAGAAATGAAGCTATGTGTGTGAGGTGTTTTCAAAGATTTACATCTGTGATTCTCACAAGCTGAGAAACACAGAGAGGGTAGGACTCCACGCACTGCATGGAGATGGCTGTAACGGATGCATTGTTGCTTTTTGGTCTTTTCATTGGATTTGTTGACAATAAGAAAAGCTATTTTTATCCTTCAAGCACAAATAACCTGAATGGTTCCACAGTGCTGATCTGCCTTCCCCAGGTAATGGTGATGCAGTTGGATCGATAATCATTGCATCCTCTGAGACTCACTTCTGTTTGCGTACCTCCTGAATGTTCTCCTCTTTTCCCAGGTCCTGTCCTTGCAGCACAGTGGATCCAAAGACTCCTCTCAATCCCAGTTTGCTTCCTATTGGAAGCCCATCCTTTCCATGGATGCCACTTTCTGGCAGAGATGGCTGCACATGCATCGCATTGCTATCATCCTTGAACATGACATGTGAGAAATGTATAGTTGAGTTGAACTATTTAAAGAGGATTTGCACAGCCATAGCCAACAGGAACAGCTTCACTAAGACCAACTACACTAGATATAAAAAGGGATAGATTTCAGAAAAGACAGTGGCTTGTGTGGATGTAGCTCCAAATTTTACGATGCTTATTATCTGCCTTTATCGGCGATAATTCAATATGATAATTTATCGTCTTTCAATGGAATCATATCGTGAAGAAATCATATAGCGAGATATCGTGATATACAATTACCTTGTCTAAATTTAAAATAGCAAGCACATACTAACTCAATTTTCTCAGAAAATCTGTTGTGAAACATTTTGAGGGAATCTCATTGAAGAATTGCAGATTTGTTTTAATACCACACTATTTTTGTGCATGCATGTAAACATGGAAAATAATTATTTATTTTTTCTCTATAATTTCGCTTGAAACTCTTTACCACATATTATGTTAATTATGTACCACACACATTATTGATGATTAATTATCTAAAATCTCATTGTAAAAAATATTTTGTGAAAGCACCAATAGTCAACCCTACAATATCGTCGCAATATCGATATCGATGTATTTGGTCAAGAATATCGCCATATCTGATTTTCTCCAAATCGCCCAGCCCTATCTGCCATGTTTGTTTGGCTCTATTTATTCTGGTCTGTCAGTCCGTCATTACTTTCCTAATTTTGACCCTACAGGCCTGTCCCCAAACACCTGCACACAGCTGGAAACAACGGACGCTACAGCACCATTCAGTGCCGCATCTCCCACTCTGCCCTCACGTCACTGCTGAGGGACTGGAGCAGCTTCGTGCTGGTGGAGGGATACTCATATGTTAAACTCATATACAGGTGAGACAACGGATGAAGAAATCACCACATTAGGCCAAGAGCTGGAAGAAACTTTTGCTGTTTCATAAGCAGAATTCTGACACTAAGATTATTTAATTGATCATAGCGATATCAGTATTTTTGGATCAGAGCTGGTGGTAATTGATATTTATTCCAGGATTTAGCATCTTCAGGTTTCTCAAAGTAAGTCTCCCTAAATGGGAAATGTTTCCCACACCCAACTGTGTTCTCAGCAGGGGTTGAAACACAGCCTTTAAGCCAGTGGTTCCGAACCTAGGGGTTGGGACCCCTCAAGAGATCCTGAGATAAATCTGACGGGGCGACAAAATGCGTAAATGGATAAGAAAGAAAAATACACAATTATGTATTTTTTCAGAGTTTGCTTCCACAACTGTTCTTTTCCCCGTGAAATACTAGATACTTCTATCTCTTTAGACTCTTAACAAATCCTTTAAATCCAAGGACAAATGACTATTGTCAACTCATGTCAAGGCCAAGATGTTTAGGGTATATAACTTGTTTAAAGCTGTCACAAGCCAGAATGGTTGCGTAACACTGCTTCAGGTCACAGCACTTTTTATAGCTCTTTGAAATGAGAAGTCTGTGTTACACCAACAAGGTTTAAATGAATCGTGTCTCCACAGTTCGTCGGACCAGCCTCCTACCTCCTTCTACCTGGTCCGTCTCATCTCCAAGACACCTTGCATGGTTCTGCGTCTGGGCTTCCCTATTGGTACACCAGCCCATGTTAGAAACAAGGTACTGAGAGTCAAACACACAGTATCAGGGACACTCTGGCACAATCCAGACCATGATAATGTTCAGTGTTTGGTGCACACTGTGTCAGAGAGGTGAAGGTTCCAGCCTGTGGGTTTGTGCTGACAATGTATTGGATTGCATGCTGCATTTGTTTGTATTTAGTGTTCCTCACGGGCCACATATTGTCTTATTTAGTGGAAAATTGACATTCAGATAGTAGAGTCAGAATTTGGCGTAAACAGAATGAGAACATGGATCCGTCATGTCTTGTTAACACTGTGCAGGCTGGTGCAGGCTGGTGGTGTAATGGTGTGGGGGATGCTATCCTATCAATATGGGCCAACATTTCTAAAGAATGCTTCCAGCACCTTGTTGAGTCAATGCCATGAAGAATTAAGACAGTTCTGAAGGCGAAAGGGGGTCAAACACAGTATTAGTATGGTGTTCCTAATAATCCTTTGGGTGAGTGTACAGTACATGTATTAATAATTGAAATAACATGTAATTTGACAAAAGAATCTCAACCCAAGGGCGATTTACTAGATCTTTCTGGGTCCATTGGTTATGCTCCATCTGCTGATAAAGACAATGAGAGGAGAAAGTTAGTCAATAACGGAAGCCAGTTGCATTCACAAAAAAAGAAAAAAATTAGACAGATCAGGATTTCGTAATTCTGAGAAAAGTTCAGTCCCTCCAGAAAAACGTGATTATGCGATCGCATAATTCAATGCATAATCAGCCAAAGTCCGCATATTTATGCGGGGGCCGCATTTTTTCAAATACGCTGCACTTTCGCCGCATAAATTGCCGATTTTCGCGCAAAATATGCGGGGCTTGCATGATTTCATAATCCCCGCATTTTCGTTGCAAAAAAGTCACATATATCTTAGCAGAAAGTTGAAAAATGTTGCGTTTACTTCACACGAGAGCAGCCATTTTCCCCTGTTGCCATGGGAACGTTATGAAGTGACGTAATTACGCGACGTGAACATCATCGAAAAGCTGCAAACCCCGCGATGAAGCCATGATGAAACCGCAGTTTTTGCAAGTTCCTGCAATTTCATCGCAAAAAATTGCATAAATATCCCGCATATTCCATCGCATTTTTTAAGAAAACGTGCCGCATAATCAAGGATTTTTGCCCGCAACAATCACAAAAAAACTCCGCATTTTTCTGGAAGGACTGAAAGTTGAGCTATATCGTCGCTAACCCAGGCTACAGGATAAGACAGTTGGCAGTGATGGCGCTATCGCATTTAATCTGTCTTTATTTCTTCTGCCCTTTTTTCTCTCGCTATGAGACACTGGGAAAAAATAATGTTACTTAATATAGATGGCATTTTTAGTTTAGTTTGAGTTTCCGTTAATTAAAGGAAATAAAAGCAGATTAAAGCATCATTGCCCACTGTCTTATCCTGTTGCCTAAGTTAGTGAAGATTGACAACTATACCTTAACTTTTCTCATAATTACGAGATCTTTTCTCAGAATTATTAGATAAGGTGCATATTTTCATGAAAAAAACACTTGGTAACGTATCTGAACAAGCTTAACCTTTTGTGGCAGTAGGAACTGTAATATCTGCATCAACATTTGAAAGGTATATTTGTTTTTGCTGTAACCCCCTCCTGACATTTAGTCTTTTTCCGTCAGATTGTAGATGAGCTGCGAGAGCAGATCCTCAAACTGCGCTTCCCTCATCGTGTTCAGAACAAAGAGGCGACTCCCAAGACCAAGAGGAAGATAGTTGGTCATCCATCACCATCCAAATCTCCCTCCATCCCCGCTCCCAAACCTGCATTGTCAGACAGACCCTGTGTGGTGGTTCTCAACAAGCCTCTGGAGAAGCTGCTCATAAGGTCAGTGCGTATGATAGCAGGGCATCAGAACTACCACATGGAACCAAATACAGCCAGACTGTGTCATAAACCTTTTTTTTTTTTTTTTTTTCTTGCATTGTTAAAATTTCTAAATTAAAGGTGCCGTAGGTAGAATTGTGAAGATCCAGGACTTAGCCAACTTCTCAGTCCCTCCCCCCTTTCCGCTAAAGCCCAAAAAGGTCTCCTAAGCCCCTCCCCCCACAAGGGAGAATGAATGCATGTGCAAAGACAACAAAACAATAACACAGAAAAGAATACACCATCATAAGAAAGATAAAAAAGACAATCAAACTTTCTGAATTGAAAATTTGATAAATAAAATGTGATGAATAAATTAGGATAATACGGATACAAAAGAAAGTACAATTATATTAAGCAAGTACAAGTAGAAGTTTGCAAGTTTAAAACCAGATTTCTAAATTGTCCAAAAGGCACAAGTGAGTTGATTTTAAGGAAATGTTGCAATTTAATGAAGCGAACTTTGGATGCTTTGCAGGTATGAGAAGCTGCCGTTGGACTTCAGGACTCCTTTCATTTTCAACATGGAGAACTTTCCTCAGCCCTCCAACAGTTCGGTCCCCCTCAGTATGGCAGCCAACCGGACCGCCTCCTCCACCCTGGCCTCGCTGTCCCGTTACTTCCTTCACCAGCGCTGGGTGTGGGCTGTGCAGAGCAGCCACGGACTGACCGTGGCCATGCAGGCTGTCGCTCACATCCTGTCCATGCTCTCCGAGTGAGTTCATCATTTGTGTTTCTTGTTGTCGCCCTACTCGAGTAGTATTTGAGATTTGTTTCAGAAAACGAACAAATTTGCTAAAGGATATCTGGTATATGGTGGTGTTGTCATTTAAGTTTTATACAAATACTGTAAATTATCAAATAGTGTGCGGTAACTTTTGAGAGGCCTTTACTTAATTGTTTAATGCCTCCTCCATGTTGTTTTTGATACATTTAGTATAATGTGAATTTCTACTGCACTTATTCCATCAGTATAACAGAGCAATATACTTAGTGAATTGGCTGTATTACAGGGCTGTAAACCCTGTATAAACTCAGATGGAGCACATGTTTGATTTAATAAACCCAAAGTAGTCTATAGCTGCTTTTTGATCGCGGGAACTTTCCCCTGCATTTCGACTTCAGAGACCAGGGTCTAAATGAAGTTCTGGGGACATTTTCCGGGGCCTTTTTACCCCCCCAAAAAGTCCCTGATCAGAGGCCAGTATTTTCTAAAAGTACAGGAACTTTGGGGTGGGGTTTGTAGGGCTGACCGTCGCTGATTGGTACACACACAGCACGGCTGCTTCAACTCGAAGTACTCAAGTATGGATTCATGAGCATTTTAAGACGAGGGGAGAACATTTCTCAAAAAAGCAGCGTATTCAATTCAATTTTACTTATAGTGTCATATCATAACAGAATTTATCTCAGGACACATTACAGATAGAGTAGGTCTAGACCACACTCTATAATTTACAAAGACCCAACAATTCCCTCCCCACGAGCAAGCATTTGGTGTGACAGTGGTGAGAACCATCTGCTGCTGCCTGTTGGGACACAGAGACACTGATACAGATCTATAATTTCATAATAATTATAGCAGTTTGTATGATGCGCAGTGGCGATTATAGTAGCAAAATAAATAATAGAACATTGTAACGTTATCCAAGGCCAGTTTATTTGTATAGCACCTTTCAACAACGAGGGAATTCAATGTGCTTTACGTATTATAAACACAATATTATAAACTGAGCACCACAATTCCAGGAAGCAACGCTTGTTTGGTGGTTTCATATTTTATGAGTGCAGCTAATTCTAATTAATTATAGCTGTTTGAACGCTGTTTGGCTCATAGATGCTTGAAGTCATAGCAGCTGGCCTGGTTTAATGTTAGATAAGCAGCTTTGTGGAATATGTTTCCTGAAAATCCCTCTTGATGTCTGTGAAGGATCCGCATATCGGAAGGCTTCCACTTTGCTGCCAGTGGAGAGGGCATCATTAACATGGTGATCGAGCTGCCAATGAAGGTAAAGGACAGCAGGACGCCAGATCTCCTACATCACGAAATGCTGACGCTGCACCATTTAGTTAGTTTTCATCTTCAGTGCTGTAATGTTTATGTACAGTATATTCCTAATTGGTTTCTGCTAAATTCAATTTTGAATTTCTATTTCTCAGGGCATGTCGGGGGACTCGGACAGAGAGAGTCACTCTTGTATTGTTCAGTACATCCTGTTTCCACCTCACTCTACATCTACTAAGGACAGGTAAGACTGGCAGTAATCACCTGTCAGCCTCTCATTCATTAGAATGGGGTGCTGACACTGAGGGCTGCTGCAAAAACAACAATGGCCCGCAAAGATTATTTATTCTTACAATTTTATCAGAATTTGCTCATGGGTCCGGATTGAACTGTCACTCTGTCCGGGTCCAGACTGCAGTCCGTCATTTGGTGATGCCCGGACTACAGGTTCTGATTCCGACCATAGACAGTAAAAATAGTGGATGTAGTAGCCATGACGTCACCTATTGGTTTGTGGACTGATGTTTTGAAGCCTCGAGTTTGGCAATATGGCCGTCTGGGAAGATGGGTTGAAACGCGAACCTCCGGATACTGGAGCCGTTCATTTGCATGTACGGCAGAACAGAACATCTGCGAACTTTACCTTAAGTTACCAGCTGACGCTAGCGGTAGCTAACAGCTAGCTAGCTTTTTTAGCAGAATGGTGAACGAGACATTTTTAGGCAAGCAAAGTGTTCCAATTTACTTTGATGAAGTGAAAACGCACAGCGAGAGGGTCAAAGTTTAAGATGAAAACGTATTGTCGTTATCGTCTACTTTAAAATAAATGGGCCCATCATTTACTAAATGAACATCATGCTGTATAGAGGAAGACTTGAAACTAGCGATTGAGACCATAAACTCATTATGAAAATGTGTACTGAGGTAATAAATCAAGTGAGAAGTAGGCTCACTTTCTCATAGACTTCTATAGAAACAGACTTGTTTTTGGAGCCAGTGGAGTCGCCCCCTGCTGGAAATTAGATACAATGCAGGTTTACGGCACTTCCGCATTGGCTTAACTTTTCAGACCCGGAAGCTTCGTCCTATATTTATACAGCCTATGGTTCCAACCAAAGACCCCCCCCCCCCCGTCTCATCGTACATCTGGTCCGCTACCTCTTCGTACTTTGGTGTTTTGGATGATTTTGAACTAAACATTATGGCAATCATGCTAATGAATAAAATAATTTTTTTTTAGCAGATGTCTTAGTTACAACACGATAGAGCAAAGCAGTTTTGTGTTTATGTGTGCAGGATTTATTCAGTTTGGGAAATCCCACCACTGTTCTAAACAAAACACACAGTGGCTTTAACTCTGATGTATGGCCTGCTTACCTTGGCATTCACACCGACCCTCCTCCGTGAATGCTGGCATCATGTACATTTGTCAGCCTGTTGTCTTCTGTCTTTCATGGGACTCCAGCTTCTCCACCGATGACGACAACGACACGGAGGTGGAGGCCGTGGACATGGACACAGAGCTGAACCTGGTGACAGAGTGCTGGGTAGAACCACAGAGCGGCATAGTGATGAACTGCATGGACCACCATCGCCACTTCCAGGGCCTCAAGTACCAGGAGATCCCTCAAGCAGTGTGTATAGCTAATTTACACAGCAGCTAGTCCCAGAGGGGCAGTCCGTCCACACACCCGTTCACTGTGAAAATAGATCTGGGGGACCTGGGCAGTCAGACCAAAAAAAACAAAGCAAAAGTAATCCTTTCCATCTTGAAAATATCGTAGATAATGTCAATCCACTCCTCCACCGTAGGTCTGCTGTGGTTTTTTTTTTTTTTAAGTGTGCCCAATGCAGCCTAAACGCACTACCCTCATTTAAAATGAATGGAAAGAATGCGTTTTTTCAGAACCGTCGGACAGCCGGCGCAGGCTGTCTGAACGCAGCCTGTCTGAACGCAGCCTAAATCTCTGTGTGCATTCAGAGAGCTCCGTTTACTGTTATCTGTATGTGAGGTTATTTTAAGACCTATCAGGTTGTGTTTCATGGTGACCTGCTGTGTTGTTGCAGATCTTCCCAAGGGATCTGGCCTGCATGTCCACCATGATGACCTTTGAGTATTTGAGCCAACTGTGTCAGAATAAGAACCAGGTCTGCTCACTGCCAGCTGGACTCAAGGATGGGAGAGGTAATCAAACATCTCACATTTCCTACAATGTTACTTGACACTGGACATAACAGTAAATTCTCAGATGGTGTATTCAGGTCCAGCACAAAAGCACACCGTAGAAACTCTCTGACAAAAGTTAAAATCCTGTGTTGAAAATATGACCAAAGTCTTTAAGTAACATTTGCAAAATGGTATAATAGTGTAGTAGAAGCAGAAGTATTCAATATGCAGAAAAATGGTTATACTATTCTTGCTATAATTTGAATTATTATTACTGACTGATTAATGAGTAAGCAACATATACTGCTGGGTAGAATAACCAATAAGAAAACATTTTATTTACTCATCACAGTTATGTCTGTAAAGTCTTAATTTGTAAAGTAACTACTAACTATAGCTGCCAGATGAACACAGTATTTCCCTCTTGTAGTGGAGTAAAAGTGTAAGGTAGCATAGTAAGGGAAGTAAAGCATAAATAACTTAATTGTACTTGAGTAAATGTACTTAGTTACGTTCCACCACTGGTGGTCCGGGGCTTATTAAGCTCAAATGCAGAGATTTCATTTAAAAAGGCTGCTATTACAGACTGTCCACCCCAAACATACTCAAAACATCCCTTTTGTGCTCCCCCCCCCGCCAGCACAAGTCATACTCACCACTCTGCTGCAGGACTGCTGCTCTTTAAGAGAAATACTAATTTATAAGATAAGATAGACTTTATTAATCCCACACTGGGGAAATTCCTGTGCTACAGCAGCTCAAAAGAAAAGAATTTACACACATCAAAATAACACAAATACACATTAAGTAGACATAGGAGAAAAAATATACGTAAAGTATAAGAAATGGAAAAATAGAATTAGTTTTAATAATAGTAATTAAACAAACATATGCACACAATAAACACCCTTATATGAACATACAGTATATAAACACAGATATACAGATGAGTAAGGTGCAGCTGAGTAGAGATGACATGAAGGTAACAGAGAGTAATATTCCGATCACTTCTATTTTCCTGTTTTTTCTATGAATGTTTCAAACTACCAGCACAGGGAGGATTATGGCCTTAAAGCTGCTTGAAGGCTTTTAACGTGAAGCATCTATGCAGGAATTGTTGAGTTTTATGAACGGCAGCAGCAGGAATTAAAGAAAAAGCAAAATGGTAGCGGATTGGAAATAACTGGATTTGTTAAGTTTCTGCCAAAGTACCAATATATTTTGTGTTGTACTAATACGTGTCCCCTTCAGCTACTGGCTCTGTCATATTGCCCAATCTCTGCGATGTCAAATCTGTGTATTGCTGTATTTGAAAGGCAAAGCTGTTATAAATTGAAGGATGGATTATTTTGTGTGTGTATGTATATGTGTGTGTGTGTGTGTGTCTGTGTGTGTCTGTGTGTGTCTGTGTGTGTCTGTGTGTGTGTGTAGGAGAAGCCCTGGCCTCAGAGGACAGCATTCACATGGTTCCCTTCCAGTTTGACCTCATTCAGCTGCTCCCAAAATGCCTGCAGGTTGAGATCTTCTTCCTTACATTCAGTACAGGTATGACAATCAGACGCTCCATCTGCCCAGTTCACTTGAACAATGAGAATGATATACATCCATCATGAAATACAAACTACTACTAAAATACTTTTCCTGTAGACTTTGACTAAAAATAACAACATACAAAACTCTCGAAGGGGAGTGAAGATATACATTTGTAGATTCAATACAAATGTTGTCAATGTACAAGAAAGAGAAGAATCCCCTAAGCACACAAGGGGAGATTAATCAAAACAATGATTTCCTAGACATGTCACTACACATTTGTCTTGCAGTTTTACTAGAAACAACATTAAAAACAATTTAAAATGTATAAACCTAACAAAGGAAGGCGTGGAACATCTCCACTTGCAATGAATATGATATTTAGCCATGAGAGCAATCATGGTAACTCTATCAGATATTGATGAATCTATAGTATCCATATAAAAGAGGATGTGTGATCGAAAGTTGAGATATTATCAGTCTTAAGTGACAGCCAATCATGTAGCTCGGATCGGAAGCTGTTGGACACAGGGCAAAGAAACGAACGTGTTCCAAAGTCCCATCAGCCACCGCACAAAATACATACAGATCTAATTCAAATTGGAACCTTTTTCTAATAAAGTCAGCCACCGGATAGATTTTATATTTAGAAACCGTGCGTGTGCCTTGTTGTCACCTGTGTCTTCCCCTTCCTGTGTGTAGCCGTGGAGACGGAGGAGCAGATTCACAGCTCCCCCTGTCTGCCCAACGAGCTGCTGCTCAGCCTCTTCCACAGCAGCCTGGAGCACGAGCTCAGCGACAGAGAGATCCCGTTAGCCCACAGCGACCACGGCTCCTTCATGCACCACATCTTGGAGCGAGAGCGAGACGGCCACGTTGCTCCTTTCTCCTTACCTGTTATTAAAGGTATAGTAAGTGATGTAAATCCAATACTTTTTCAAATTCAACGACTACCTCCTCACGTTCACCTAGCTCTCTAGTTTCTGTATGCGCTGAAAAAGAATCCGGTGTTCATACAGCGCGTGTAATTGGAAAACAAACGGGACTGCACTAGCCACAAAACACGATTCCAGCCAATTGGCAACAGGCAGCAACAGTTGATGATTAAAGTCTGTCTTTCTTAGTCATCCGTTTTACAGAAGCGGATTACTCTAATTCTCTACACTTCTTAACCCTTGTGTTGTCCTCTTTGGTCAAAACATAAATTGAACACTTTTTTGATGCTTTTTAGGCACTTTTTTGATGCATTTTTTATCGCTTTTTGGCGCTTTTAAAAAAAAAAATGTTTTTACACTACCATCAGTATACTGTACACATGACTCAGACCAATGTATTACCACTAGTTTTACACTAATTTTTTTTCAAATTCATGGTCAAGAAACCTCATTTATATGAAATTATATCAATTGTTTTGTGTTTTGTCAAAGTTTAGTTTCAGGATACTGTTTTGAAACCATTTAAACCGTTTTGTTTTTTTTTTGTGGGAAAAAAACACCCAAAATTCAATTAAGAAGAAAAGAAAGAAAACTCAGATTGGACAGATAGTCTAGCTAGCTGTCTGGATTTACCCTGCAGAGATCTGAGGAGCAGTTAACCATAGTCCTCACAAATCCACCAGAGTGTAGAACGCCAACACAAAGAAAGCATAAGGTATCGGACATCCGGCCGAAAAGAGGTTCCTCCGGCGGAATTTCTGGCAACACCGGAACAATCCCGGAATTGGAACGTCGTGGTTATAGATAACTTCTAATGTATCTCAATTTCTGCCTCTTGTGTTTTGTCAGAGGAGTGTGTGAAGCCTCCAGACAGACAGGACACCATGACGTCGTTCCACACCACTGGCAGCAGCAAAGAGGTGATGGGATCTACCAGCACTTTACAGGTAACCCAGCCATCAAAGAACACCCATTCAAGCGTTAATGCTAAATCAGTCATGCATGTTCATATACATTATATATATATATATATAGTACAGAATTAGATTTTATATTTTTAATGTATTTATTACATATGTTTTATATTTTATTATTGTATCCATCTACCTGGCACTAACAGATTAAAGGTCAGAAATAGTTTTACAAAAACATTTACATAGACTGACACCTACACAATAGGTCCTGTACAACAGATAATCAGATTAGATAATAATAAAAGAACAAAGCGGCCCCACCTATTTATTGACATCACACCTCAAATAGTTGTCATAGCTATAGGGCCCTATCTTGCACCCGGTGCAGCGCAGCGCAAGGCCCGACGCTAGTGTCTTTGCTAGTTTAAGACCGACGCAGTTGTCAATTTCCCGTCCAGCGCCCACGTCGTTTAAATAGCAAATGCACATGCGACCATCTTTGCCCCCATGGTGCGCGCTGGTCTTACAGGGAGGTGTGTTCAGGTGCATTCTTGGCATATTGCTATCTTGAGGCAGCTGGAAGTGATCGCGCCATTGACCAACAAAAACCTGGTCTAAAGTCAATAGCGCAGCATTTCATTGTTATTTTAACAGCAAATTAGTAAAATGCGTCAAGGCTCGTGCACAGCGCGCACACTATGCTTGTTACAGACACACAGGGAAGCGCAGCAGCACACAAACATGCAAAAGATTACAAATAAAAATATTACGGTGCAAATCCACCATCATTATAGCAACGCGCCAAAGTCCAAACGCCCCTGGCTTTTAAAGGGAATGGGAGATGACACTCTAATTGGTTTATTGCATGTTACGCCCAAAACACACCTATGAATTAATGAAGACACTAAGTACAACCCTTTTGAACCATGTGCCCTGCACACCCACCCTTTTTTCCGCCGTTAAACTAGCAAAAGTGGATTTGGACACGCCCTAAACGCACCTGCGCCATGCGCTTCACGCAGTGTGCTTAGATTGTTAAAATAGGGCCCAGAGAGTTAAAGTAAAAGCCAAGGGGATATTTATTGCCTGTAGCTTCTACAATATCAATGAAGGGTTGCCAAGTCTTACAAAATGTTTCAATGAAACCACGCAATGTATATCTGAGTTTTTCCAGTTTTAGGTGCATGCATACATGTCTTTGACGGCATGTCCCAGAATATCAGACACTGGATATGAAAACTTTTTTGAAATATTTTTCCATTGGAAATCTGCTTTGGGAGATGTAACAAGGAGCTATGTGTATTCCTAACAACTGCAGTAATAATGTAAACATGTGTTTCCTCTGGGTCTTGGCAGAGTTTCAGTAATGCAGACCTTGTGGATGAAGAGCCCTTGCAGGGGGAGAGGAGCTGCTCTGCGCCACAGTGGAGGTGCTATGCCAAGTACATCAGCTCCCAGCAGATCATCCTCACCTTCCTGCCTGCTTCCTTCACAGGTACACCTGGCATTGTGTTTACTATGATGTGGTTCTTAGGGTTTTGAACACATTGTGGAAGAAAAAGTTCTCTCTGGTCCAATTCAGTGGCTGGTTCAGATGAGTTTTATTCACTGTGCAGTGCAGGCAGAAGTTCTCAAGAAGCTGTAGGATTCTCTCTGACCAGAATGAGTTTTCTATCCATTTTATTAATGCTGTCAAACGATTAAAATATTTAATCGCGATTAATCGGCATTAATGACATAGTTAACTCGCAATTAATCGCAATTAATCTATTCTAAATGTCCCTAGATTTCTTTTTGTTCAATTATTTTTTCTCATTTTAATGCTCTTATCAACATGGAAAAGTGGATCGGCTTGCTTTGTGCTTTTGTTGCCTGGCTTTGACGAGGGGGTGGAGAATTCGCATCAGCTGTGTGCTTGGCCTTCAAGTGGTATTTCAGTCTGGACGTGCTGCGATGATAACTCAGTTCACAACGACAAAACACACAAATCACTTTGGTCTTGTCAATGGAACCATTTGGCAACTTTTTAAAAGTTAAACTTTCAATCTTATTGGCATCCATCTACTCAAAACCTAACATTAGCCTACTACTCTTTGGGCGGCTCGCAAGCCCAAACAAGTGTGTGCAGCGTGCCTGTTGTTTTTGTTTCCGGTCTAGCTAGATCTGGTGTGGTGTTGTAGTTTTTCTAATGTTACTAGTTGTTGTAACAGCATGTGAAAAAATACTACAAGGTTTGCTATGCCAAAAAGAACGTTAATCTCGCGATAAAAAACTTTACGCCGTTAAAATGGGTTTTGGGTTAACGCCGTTAATAGCACGTTTAACTGACAGCACTACAATTTAAACAAGGTTACAGGTATTCTGTTGTTTCAACAGAATAAACACAAGCTGAGAAGACATTCACTCACAAAACTATCTAAGTAGATTTGCATTGACCCAATACCGTCTGCTCAAACTATTGAAAAACAGTCCTTTGTTTACATGAGATGTGTACACCGCTGGAGACTTAATTAACACAGGAGACACTAAAAGTTTGTTGATCAGAGAAAATAATAGGAACTTAATCAGTGAACAGGAAATTGGATATCAGGATAAAATGAGACTAAAACTGTTGGGTTATTCATTTTCTTCTACACAAGAGATACATGCGGATACTGTGTTCATTTTGCAGATGTTTTGATGTTGATGGCGTCCGGGCTGGAGACAGAGCCTCAGAGTAACATCAGCACGCAGGAGGACGACACTCTGACTCCCGGCCACAAATCTCAGGCTGACTCCCTGTCCAGCTCCAGGTCTGAGTCCGGCCTCAGTCTGCCAAGGAGCTCCAGCAGTGGACACTTAACCGCCAGGTCCCCTGTGCTCTCACCGCATCCCGAGGGACAGACTGGGCCCGCTGATTCACTAACCCTGGACCAGGACAGCTGGGACAGCAGAGGGTCGGAGACAGACACCGGGACAGAGACCCCAGGCTCAGGTCGGTCTCATGCTTTTGTCCAGAGTTGTAGTCAAAAACCAAATTTGTGTATTTCAGTCAAGAATGGGTCAAGGGACAACGTTAAGCAACGTCACACGCACCACACTGATACATTACATTGTTACCACATGTGTTTAACACACAACAGGTAGTGCTGAACAATTTGACTTTTCTTACTCTCCAGATCTTGGAGAGAAAGAAGGAGTCCAATTCTCTGAACCACAGAAGGCCGATTTGCACATCAGCTTCAGCAGGCAGGTTTCCCAGCAGAGTACCAGTGACAGCAGCCAGTTGAAGTGTCCAGTCTACGTCTACAGCTGCTCCCTGGAGCAGCTAAAGGAGCAACTGGTGCACCCCAACTCCAGCCGCCAACCCAGGGACATCTTCTTCAGGTACTGTGCTCACCCTACAGAAAGAAAGCTTCCAAATAGAACTGGTACCCATGTGAAAAGGTTTTCAAGGAATCACAGTGTTTATCTGGGATAATAGGATTTAGATTTGGATCAATTTGATCATATGTGAGGTTATTCACTTTCCAAACATCCTGGCCTGTTCTGCAGCAGAACCGTTCTCTGTGGTCTGCGCCACTGGACCACTGAAGGGTCCAGATGGTGAACAGAACGGATCTCTGCAGTGAGAGATTTCTGTCGTCAATTGAATTATTAAATAGTTTTGTTGTCTTGGCAATCATTCTGATCACCAATAATAATATTGTACTCACCAAGGTCATTTCTGAGATCACAGTGACATCACTAAAAGAAGCTGGACTACTGCTGTTCCAGCGGCGGCAGCAGCAGCAGCGTGGCAGCAAAAGCATGATCCGAGCACTGACGCCGTTAGACACTCTGGATAAACTATTGGCTTGTTTACAATAGAGGTCGACCGATATGGTTTTTCTCCGGCCGATGCCGATCTTTAGAAATCAGGGTCAGCTGATGGCCGATTAATGCTGCTGATTTATTTTGGCCGATATTTGGCCGATATGTGCTTGTTTTTAAACCTCTATTTGAAAGATAAAATGTAACACTAATATACACAGAATTTCTCAACAAAAACATTTATTGAACATACTGTACACTTGTATACTTACACTTACACTATTGAACACCTGTATACTTCAATTAAAAATGTATAATGTAAAAACATACTGTATATTGTATAAATAATGTATGAAAAATATATTAAATAAACAAAACAGGTAAGAAGAAAATAAACTTTGTCAAATAAACTTTTAAATGAAGAAAATAAAGTTTAGTGCACTTAGCAGCATTTATTAAACTTCTGAGAATACAAATCTGCAAGCTTCACAGAAAGTGACATTAATCTCATTAATAATTAATATAGTGTTATTAATCTCAACACTATTTCCTCCTAACTCCTGTTGAATCACATAAGACTAGGGCTCTCTAAAGTCAATTCTTGTTCACCTTGTTTGTTAGATCATTGTTCAATTATCTGTGTATTGTTACATGTCCTGTTGACCTCATCAGGATCTTATCTGAGCAGATTTCTGTCATTCAAACAACTCTTGGTTGTAATTTAAAACTCGTCCAGCCAATTTAATAAAATTAAGGGTGTTATTCGTGCTCAAGTTCATAGATGCAGTTAATGGATACAGGCACGGAGAACTGACGGCTCTGTTAGCTCCGTTAGCGGTTAGCTAGCATCAGTTAGCTCCGTTATAGGAGTGGATGAGACTGCCACGGACAGGGGTAACAACCAGACTCTGATAAATGACATTCGGGGAGCTTCCACAGCGGTGTGGCCGCGGTGTTTTGTACGGTTTTATTAGTACAGTTAATCCCAAGGCAAGAACACCAGCAACATGCTACTACTAACGGTAGTGTCTGAACCTGAAGTGGCTGCGCGAGACACACGTCAAGACTTCTAGAGAGGAGGGGCTGGAGGCAGATGGTCTGGGTGCGCTGAAAGAAATGTCGCCTAGTCATGTTTTTAACACTAGGCTGCCCGCAGATGCGCCTGCCTATTAATCGGCTTGATATACTGGGATATTGGCCGATGCCGATTATGTTAAAAAATGCCAAAAATAAATCGGTCGACCTCTAGTTTACAACCTGTGTTACCGTCGGACTACTTTGTTTTAGTCAAGCTGCTATGTTCCCAGATTTTCAGCAATTTCTTTGGTGAGTACAATATTATCATAACTAATGATGGACAAAGTTACAGAAAGAAGCATGCAGGATCCTTTAATTGAAACGTTCCCCCACCATTGTTTGACATAACTGACCCATGAATGTTGTCACAATACGTTTGAGTCCAGTTGTTAACATGTGTGTCTCTGATTATCTTCACGGGTGAGAATAGAGCTCAAGATGCTGAATCCTGCGAGATGTATCAGCAGAAGCAGTTCAGGTAGCTCTGCTCGATTCTGTATCTCTGCTCCCCAGCTGCTCATCTTTCATTGGACGCGCTTGTCTTCTGTCCAGTGGGAAAGGGTGCCCTTTTTCTAATGCTGTCGGCTCTGAAGCCCCGGCGTGTCTGTGCGTCCTCCTCAGGCTTGTGTTGCTACATACACACAGCGGGTGCAGCGCTGCCACACACTGAACACAACAAACAATTCAACTAGTTTCCCTCTTCACACTAGTCAGTGTTAGAGTAGCGCAGGCCCAACGCACATCACCAAAACAAGTCAGAATGTTCACTTTAGGTATCAACCAATTATCGGCCCGGCCGATTATCGGGGCCGACATTTGGCAATTTGCAGATTATCTGCATGAGTGTTTTATTTTACTGATAAATGATAAAGTTAATTAATTAAAGTGTGCTACTTTGGTTCCGCTACGGCTCTGTTAGCAGTCTGCAACACTTGCAAACAAGCTGTTGGCATGTTAAAACTTCAGGAAGCTATTTTGTTTTTATTTATAATTTTTTTTTGACTGTGTATTATGTTTAAAGTTTCAGTTTTATTAAATGATTGCTTAAAGTGCTCATATTATGCTCATTTTCCGGTTCATAATTGTATTTAGAGTAGGGCTGCAACTAACGATTATTTTCATAGTCGATTAATCTGTCGATTATTTTCTCGATTAATCGATTAGTTGCTTGATCTATAAAAATGTCAAAACATGGTGAAAAATGTGGATCAGTGTTTCCCAAAGCCTAAGAGGACGTCCTCAAATGTCTTGTTTTGTCCAAAACTCAAAAGATATTCAGTTTACTGTCACAAAGGAGAGAAGAAACTAGAAGATATTCACATTTAACAAGCTGGAATCAGAGAAATCTTATTTTTTTTAATAAAAAAATGACTCAAACAATCGATTATCAAAATAGTTGGCGATTAATTTAATAGTTGACAACTAATCGATTAATCGATTCATCTTTGCACCTCTAATTTAGAGGTTATATCAGAATAGGTTTACATGTTTTAATTTTCAAAAAACACCATATTTTTGTTGTACTGCACATTGCTGCAGCTCCTCTTTTCACCCTGTGTGTTGAGCTCTCTGTTTTAGCTACAGAGTGAGGCATCACGCTTCTGTTCCATCTTTGTTGGGAGTCACACATGCGCAGTAGCTAGGTAATGACTACTAGCCAGTCAGAAGCAGAGTATGAGGGCGTGCCACGCTAGCAGCTAGGCGAGCATTAGAACACACGTTTGTCTCTGAAGTAAATGCTGGACTACAATAGAGCTGTTTGGAGCAGTTTGTGAACAGTGTTTTCTGTTGGAGATGGTAAGTCCCTTTGGGGTGGACTTTGGGCTTTTTCACTTTGTAAACCTATAACGTGCACAAAAAAGATATAGAACACAAAGGAAAGGCAAAAGGCATAATATGAGCACTTTTTAAAGCATTAAAACACACATTTGTGTAGGAGTTTGTAACATTCCTAAATGTTAATTTTGACTTTAAAGATTAAATTTTTTACTGTTTGTGTATATCAGTTCCAAATATCGGTTATCGGTTTCATTAACTACTAATAGTCGGTATCGATATCGGCCCTGAAAAAACAGTATCGGTCGACCCCTAGTTCACTTACCTTACGCAGTGTGTGTGAACTGCTGGCCTGTTGCACTGGTCAACAAATCACTTGTCTTTTGTCATCGTCATGAGTTTACACAGAGTTTTGCGAAAATGATCATCATCACCAGGAAGTCAGGAATCCAAGAAATAGGAATATCACATCATAGAGTGGGCAATGCCAAATATAAAGAATATTCAAGGGTGCCTGTGTTTGTGCATTACACAGAATGATTCCCCTCAGCTCTACAGAGCTTTTAACTTATTACCTAACTGTTTGCAACAAGTTCCTCTTCCCACAAGTAACCAAACATCAGTACGCTTTCAGTGTTTGATAATGATGTTTTACAGACTTACTGTTTTTTTAATTGACCGTATTTGTTCAGGTATTTTGACAGTGACATTGAGAAAATGAAATGTTCCTATTAATAGGAATTTCTGTTGCACTAATGATAACCGGTACAGCTAGGAGTGTAAGTGTTGTTGGCTGAAGCCACTAACCAGCGCTCTCTGCTGGTAACTACCCAGAAGTCCGGGAAGGCACCAATGAAATCTAACCGTGCTCAGCCTCACAACAGTGTCAGATTCGCTGTGGCATAATGATGCCGCCAGGTTTTAATATGTTGTGGTCATAAGTGTGCCCATGACTGCAAAAAAACATTCTACTGTACCTGACTTCCTTTTGATTTGGAGAACCACATACACTGGTGAGGAAACGAGGATAAAGTTTATGAGATTGCATGTAATAAAAACCGGGAGCACGCTATAGAAATCATACTCAAATAAAACCTATTGATCCATCCATATGCTGATACCAAATACATTGCTAAGTCGCTGACCACCACAGAAGCAATCATTTACTATCGGTACATTATAACACTATATTATTGATACAGTAGAGGGAAAAAAGATGATTATTATAAATTGATAGGTATGGGACAGATTTGATTTAATTTGAGATTTTTATTTATTTATCTCGAACAAACAGTATGTTGTAGGAAAAACACAAAATATAAAAACACAAACCGACAAATCAGCTTTTACCAAAGAACAATAAAAAGGATACGTTTGAGAAGGAGCTGGTGGAAGCATAATTCTTTTATAGTCATCAAATTACATTCTTCTCTAAACTTAATTCTGCAATTTGATCTTTAAAATCTTATATTATTTCATCTTTTAGCAGAATTATTTTGCAGATTTAATGATTTACAGTATATATATAGTATACTTTTTTTTTTATATATATATATATATATAATATATATATATATATATATATATATATATATATATATATATATATTTTACAATGCAAATTCAATACATTTAAACTAGTGAGTTCCAAAAGTAAAGTGTGTGTAGAACAACAGGTTTATTGAACTAGAGTTTATTCTAAGTGTGCTTGCAGCAGCTTGGCAGGAGACTGTGTATGTCGCAGCAGTTTGTCTTGACACCTTGCTGTTACATGAATGAAAACGCTTCGGTGATCGAGGTCTTTTTTTCCACCTGTTTCATGTTTTTTTCCTCCCTTTTGTCCTGATAATGTTTCAAACGCATGCTACAGTTCAGCTGTCCCTCACAGGCTTGTCGGCTCCTTGGACTTTGCTTACTGTAGTGGAGATCTGGGCTAAATCTATCTAAATGCTTATGCAAAATGACACGAATGGAATTGTCTATATGTCTTTTAAACTGACATTGTATTTTTGTTGGTCTTTGGTGTTTTTTGCCCCCAACGTCTCCTCCCAGGCAGCACGGCAATGGTTACGTTTAGGGTTAAGGTTAGGGTTAGCTGCCTGGAAGGCGCCGTTGGAGGCAAAAAACACCGTCGAGCATTTTTGTTACACATATGTGGAATAGGGCTGGGTATCATTCAAAAATGTACGATACCGATACCAATACCGTGACTTTGATACCGGTTTCTAAACAGTACTTTTTTCTATACCAATTTTATAAAACAGAAAGAGATGACAACATTAGAAATTATGCCACAAAGTTTTATATTTATTTTTCAGCTCCTACTACGTGAGTCGTCAATGTGTAACCTAGAGTTTTTCCTGCGTGTCTCTACGACGTGTAACGCTAGACAGCCAATCACATGTCACATTATTAGATCTTGGTAGAAGCATGCTGATTGGCTCATTGACACTAATGAGATTTACTCCTTAGGTATTGAAATTGGGTATTGAATCACGAGGCATTTTGTATTGAATACGATACCCAGCCCTGATGTGGGATTAAGGTTATATGCATAGACATAAATCTATTGGAAATCATGAAATGAAGTTCTAGTCCATGTGGGTTCAGCAGATCCTTTATTGGTCTTTCTAAATGAGTATGTATGTTTCCTGTCTGGGTGTGTCTGCTGTGCTCTTGTCCTGCGGCAGGTCCCTGTCCCAGGACCGCAGCAGTCCGTCCCCTTGGACCGACCTCCTGGCTCAGCCTCACAAACACAAGGAGCTCGCCAGCTACTGCAGCCTGCTGCAGGAGCACTACCACCAGAGCTACGTCAAAGGTGACCCACCAACATACACCTGGAACAGAGTTATGTCTGCCCGGGAATTATAAGTGTTATATTCTTCACTGTTTCATGTTGCTAGATATAACAATGATAACCTGGACTACGACGGAATATTGGCCGATTATTAGCCCATTATTAGCATGTCTTTACAGTGGCATGGCTAAAGCGTTCAGTATACTCTCCATTCCCGACCTGTCGCGCGACAGTGTGACGTCATGGGAGCGCCGTAACTGTTTATACTCGCGCGTGGTGGTCATGACACTAGTTGCAGTCTTCTCCTGAACAGTGGTGTCGCTAATGAAAGATGGCAGAACTGGCAGCAGCATTGACATCAATGTCAACAGTCCTATTTCGTCTGATCAAGCCTTTCATTCACCATAAAAGAACTCATCTTAACCCAGTACGTTTACAAGAGAGACTTGCAGTCACTCTGAGAGTCCTCGCATCCGGTTGCCCTCGAACTCATTAATGCTTCCTGTTTCCGCTTTGTCGTAGAGTGGTGCACGACCTCTGGTCAAACTTGGTTTATCTGTGCCTTTATTATCTGCTGGTACAGTGCAAAACTGTCCAGTTCAGTGTTTACACTCTGGCTACTTTAATGGGAAATGGGTTGACTACAACTCTTAAGGCTCGGGCTTTCAAACACACACGATAGTTGACTTATCCTTCATATATACTGTAAATAAAAAACTGTTTATGAATAAGAATGAATGCCGTAGGTGAAGAAAAATATCATGATAATCATATCATGTACGTTTGATAAGCAAGCAGAGGCAGCTCCAGAAGCTGGGAGTAAATATTTCTTGTGGAGTGCCTCAGTGTTCCATGCCGGGCCCCATTGTTTTCTCTTGGTACATGCTTGTCAAACTATAAACATGGCCTGAGGAAACGGTTTTCATATTAGAGCATACATGCAGATATTTGCACCACAAATCCATTGGAGAGTGCAAGTCAAACTGTCACTGACTTTCATTTGAATAATTAAAAATACACTGGTTTGTTTCAGATTGGTTAATCGCTACATTATAATACTACAAAAATCAGACAAAGCTTTGCGTGAAGTAGGGCTGGGTATCGTTCAAAAGGTTTCGATACCAATACCGTGACTTCAATACTGGTTCCTTAACGTTTTCCTAAACTTTTTCCTAAATTTTATAAAATAAAAATAAATTACACATTACAGCACAAATCTTTGTATTTAATTTTCAGCTCCTACTACGTGAGCCGTCTCTGCTTTTTCCTGCGTATCTCTACTTAGACTTTAGAGGCAATTAGGTCAGTGCCTAAAAGGTATTGAATTTGGTACCCAGCCCTAGCGTGAAGTGTGTTGTATTAAATTGTAAATGAAAGTCAGTGGCTGCGTGACTTACCAACGTGTGTGGAACACCAGTCGTTGATTTTCCCACCTTTTGCTCTGCAGGTGTGTACCGCAGCCTGCAGCAGTCCTACAGCATCAGCTCTCAGGACCTTCTGATGGCCATGGACTACTGTGAAGAATCCCTGCAGGAGATCGACGTCACCTCCTTCCTGCAGACCCTCTGCGGACACATCAGGGTCTTCAGGGAGCAAGCTGAGATTCCAGGATGGGGAGGGAATCCAAAAACTTCAAGGAGCCTTACCACCTTTATCATTGGAGAGGTTGAGGAGGACCGAGCAGATGACAGGGCTGCCCTGGCTTCCTCGTCCAGGTAAGATATGTTTATTAATGTATACTAAACATAACCAACCAGGGTTCAACATTAAAGGTCCTATGACATGCTGCTTTTTGGATGGTTTTATATAGGCCTCAGTGGTCCCCTAATACTGTATCTGAAGTCTCTTTCCAGAAATTCAGCCTTGGTGCAGAATTACAGCCACTAGAGCCAGTCCCACAATGAGCTTTCCTTAGGATGTGCCATTTCTGTGTCTGTAGCTTTAAATGCTATTGAGGAGGAGAGAGGGGGGGGGGCAATGTGGAGGGTGGGGGTGTGGCCTTGACCAACTGCCATGCTACGCACGTTTGTAAGCCATGATGTCTCTCTCTTTCTCATGGGTGGGCCAAATTCTCTGGGCGGGCAAAGCAGAGAAAGGAGAGGTAACCTTTCCCCTTATGATGTCATAAAGGGAAGATTCCAGATTGGCCCATCTGAGCTTTCATTTTCTCAAAGGCAGAGCAGGATACCCAGGGCTCGGTTTACATCTATCGCCATTTCTAGCCACTGGGGGACCATAGGCAGGCTGGGGGAACGCATATTAATTAAAAAACCTCCTAAAGTGAAATATTCATGCCATGGGACCTTTTTAAGGTTTTTTTTCACTTGTCCGGTCTGGCAAGTGAAAGAAAATTCTACTTGCCCCAGTCAATTTTTACTGGCCCATATACACTTATTTTTATTTTTATTTTTTTTTAAATTGTCGGAATCTACCTGCCCGACATGGCATTTTACTTGCCCCGGGCCATCAGGCTATATCAACCTTTATTGTTGAATCTTGTCAACAATTACAACTTTATAGTTTATTGCGTAGAGCTAAAAGAATGAATAATGACATGATATACAGGGTGAGAGATAAAAAAACAACAGCATGATAACACATTTACCTGCTTATGTTCAGGTTTGCATATACAGTGAAAAACTTAGGACACCCATGCTAAAGTTGACTAAAATGAGGAATAAAAAAATCATCTTTTGGAAATTGATTTAATACCTTAATTTAAAAAATTAGGAAAAATCCAATCTTTTTCTTTGTGAATGAATTATGTATCGTAAGTAAATAAAGTTCTTCCTTAAAATACAGGGGGCATAAGTAAGTACACCACTATGTTAAATTCCCATAGAGGCAGGCACATTTTTATTTTTAAAGGCCAGTTATTTCATGGATCCAGGATACTATGCATCCTGATAAAGTTCCCTTGGCCTTTGGAATTAAAATAGCCCCACATCATCACATACCCTTCACCATACCTAGAGATTGGCATGGGGTACTTTCCATAAAATCATCTCTCAATGCAAATCAAACCAGCTATTAGGCTAACTAAATAAATAATAAATAAAACCATGCCAATCTCTAGGTATGGTGAAGGGTATGTGATGATGTAGGGCTATTTTAATTCCAAAGGTCAAATTGCCTTGGTGAATGGTGCATACATACACAACCATACAAATTAATCATAAATTAGAAATAAGCCAATAAATAAGGATACAGAAGTAAGCGTCAATATCAGTGGGGGTCCGGGGCCTTGTTGATGAGGCGTTTTTTACTTGTTACCAATGAGCTAATACAATTATTAATGTCTAATGTTAATGCTTCTGACAATAGTATTGAAATGGAGGATGCCGCTGAAGCTGAATCTAGAGGGAAGTCCTCTCCTCCTACATCTCCACTGATCCTGGATGAGTCCAAGACAGCCAAGATCCCAGAGTTCCCTCTGACGCTGCTTCACGCACAGGCCAAGTGTGAAGTGTATCCAGATCTGCGCAACATAATACAGGTATTGTCTGAGCTCCTAATTATTAATCTCCTGCTCATAGTTTCATATTTTCAAGTAGATCTGATGATTCCTTTTGATCATAGACTGTCAATTGAGTAATTAGTAACTACATGAGCTAATAAGCTAAAAAGGTCAAACTGATGTCAAATTTGAAAAAGATCTAATCATTCAACAGGATAAATTCATGGGGATCGTGTCTCAGTATTTCAAAACTGTGCCCTCCAATCCACACTACTTCTTCTACTGCCCGCCTTCATACAAGAGAGACGTGAGTTGACCAAGTTGTGTTTGTGTTCATGTTCTAATTGTTATCCTTGTGTTTTTGGAAGACTGACTTGGCTTTGCTTTCATATCTCATTAATATCGTTGGTGATATGTAGGAAAATTAAATGATTCTGGATTAACGTTGCCTGCGGGAGAAAATAAGTAATATGTATTTCTTTAACCGAAGAAAAGAGACTGCGGGCCCTATCTTTCACCCAGTGTAAGTGTCTTTGCTAATCTAAGACCGACGCAGTCCAGCGGCCGCATCGTTTAAATAGCAAATGCACCTGCGCCCGTCTTTACGCCCATGGGCATGCTGGTCTTACAGAGAGGTGTGTTCAGGTGCATTCTTTGCGTATTGCTATCTTGAGGCAGCGGGAAGTGATCACACCATTCACCAACAAAAACCTGGTCTAATGCAAAATGCACCTAGGCTTGTGCACAGCGCGCGCACACTATGCTTGTTACACACACACAGGGAAGCGCGGCAGCACACAAACATGCAAAAGATTACAAATAAAAATATTACGGTGCATATCCGCCATCATAATAGCAATGCGCCATGGTACAAATGCGCCTGGCTTTTAAAGGGAATGGGAGATGACACTCTGATTGGTTTATTGCATGTTACGCCCAAAACACACCTATGATTAATGAAGACACTAAGTACAACCCTTTTGAACCATGCGCCCGGCACACGGACCCTTTTTTCTGCCGTCAAACTAGAAAAAGTGGATTTGGATACGCCCTACACGCACCTGCGCCATGCACTTCATGCCATGCGCTTAGATCGTTAAAATAGGGCCCTGTAAATCAGAGATTTTCAACAGGGGGTCCAGATAGTAGGCCCAGTTAAATCTGCAACTTCATTTTATACAATACATGTAGAAGGGGTGGGGTCCCTGCTCCATCTCTC
This sequence comes from Sander lucioperca, assembly GCF_008315115.2. Classification (NCBI taxonomy): domain Eukaryota; kingdom Metazoa; phylum Chordata; class Actinopteri; order Perciformes; family Percidae; genus Sander; species Sander lucioperca. Next base: position 29,135,381 of record NC_050183.1, read on the forward strand.
TCTCAGTTAAGGGGTCCTTGGTTTAAAACACGTTGAAGACCCCTGCTGTAAATGGATGTCTCGGAAAGAGAAACCACTGCTCTTGATTGGACTGGATAAACCTTTGCACTGTGGTTTGTCTCCTCAGGAGGACTCTGAGGACGGCGAGACGGGGAGGAGACCCAGTGAGGAGCTGGTGTCAGAGGCCGAGCCAGCTACTGAGGATGGTGAGCGTCATTCACGAAGCTTTAGCTTTAATTAGGTACACCCTGCAATTATATTGTTTCATTCTGACAATGCATTTACATAGTTATTAAGTGCTTCACAGAGCAACAATAGATCTAAAATCAGAAAAGCAATATACATAATACAAGTGTAAGATCTCATGTCAGTGTCAGGATTTCATGTTTCCTAAAGCTTACATCAGTTGACCATTGTGAAAGGAGCAACATGGAATAGATTCTGATTACACAAAGTTCATAGGTTAGGCTAGCAGGTTAAGCTAAGTTAAATTAGGTGAATAGGTGAAGTCAGGATAAATTAAGTTAGGTTAAGACAGGTAAGGTAGTGTTGAGTCTGTTTAAGTTAGGTTAAAGTCCCTCTCCACTCAAAAGTGTTTTTTTCTTATGTTAGATTAAAAAACACCTCTCTAGTGACAACCTTTGTCTGACATCTTAGGTGACCTAAGATGTCAGACAAAGGTTGTCACTAGAGAGGTGTTTTTTGCATTCTTCTGCTGAAGGGAGAGATATCTTAGCCTGGTCCTACCAGACTCTGGTACATTTCATTTGTACAGAGAGTCTGGCCACTCTCCATTGACAAGTGTTAACTTCCTTGAAGGCGGGTACTCTGTTGAAGTTTAAAACTATTGGATCTGCACAGAGCCACTCTGGATCTGCCATAACCAATCGCTAACATTTGGTCGTGAAGGTATATCATGCGCATGTGCATTGGTAATACAACTCTTGTATGAGAATAAATATATAAACATGTATGCATGTTAATATGCTCTATATCTGTGATTGGTGTTGACAATACTTTATACACATCACCACTAGAGTGGTGATCGGGCCGCGTTTTTCTGTCCGAGCCCGGCCCGCGTCAGACAGAGCAGTAATCGAACCCGGCCCGAGCCCGTCAGGCATTAATATATTTATGCCCGAGCCCGACCAAGGTTATAATCGTTAACGAAAACGAACGAAATAACAAAAACTAGGTGGGAAAAAACATTGTCGTTAACTGAAATTAAAAATAAAAACGAGGCATTACAAAAAAACGATAACTAAATTAAAACTGTAATGTCTGTTTGCAAAACTAACTAAAATAAAATAAAATTATCGAGTAAATGTCCTTAGTTTTCGTCTTTGTTGATGTCTTTCGTAGAGCAAATAACGTTATATCTTTCCGACCATGACATTTCCCGTAGACATGTATAGTTTCCGACTGGGAACCCAGAAATCCCGACATTCCACGTCAAATTGAACACAACATAGTCCATGCCCCTCGCCTGGCATCATAGCGGTACCGAAAGTCGGAAGAAAGCGGCACCTATTTGATTATGACTGTGTCAGATAAAAGCAAGTGCCTTGCAGTGGAAGGTGGTAAAATATGTGGACAATTTATTAAAGGGAAAAATCCCACGAATTTGAAAGTACATTTGAGAAACGCACACAAGCTAGGAGGCTAACCTAGCTTACCTTAACAAGGTAAAGGAGAACGCAAAGCCCCCTTTCCCCGAAACAGAAGCTAACCCCGGTAACGTTACGGGCATGGATGTATGGGTACAGGGCCAGGCAGCATGACAGAGACAACAGCAGGACAGAGAACACTACAGGAAGGCTTTCACCGGCGACCCGATAGCTGCTGGTTAGTACATACGCAGGAACACCGGGAGGAAGCGTGGGTTAATATGTGGATTGATACTGGGATGTCTACACAACTGTGTGAGTCGATTGACTAAAAAAAGTTTGCCACTTTACTCGAACCAAAGTTCAAAACACCTGTTGATGTATGTCTTCTTTAGTCTGTTGCCATTTAGTTTTTTTTCCTGGAACATGTCACTTACACATTTTGCACTTACTGCAGCGTCTTGTGTAGACTGTTCACATATTAATGACCATGTAGGCTACATTTTATGTACTGGTGTTATTCTTCAATACATTGTGAATACATATTTCTAAAATTGTATGATGTTTTTCTTGAGTTATTATTACACAATACTTTTTGAATCCCCCGACAAATAACCCATATTACAAAAAAGACTAAAACTAATAAAAACTAAACTAAACTAGCAAACCCGCTTTTAAAACTAAACTGAATTTGAATACAAAAAGTCAAAACAAAATAAAAATAAAAACTAATGAAAAATGCAAAACTATAATAACCTTGAGCCCGACACAGTTAAAATCTCATTTTTTCTCATATTGACACATGTAGCCAACTCTGCTCCGGTTGCATCTACACGTCTGCTTCCTCTTTCTCTATCTCTCTTCTGCCCACTTACCACACACCCACACGCACAGAGCTCTCTTAAAGGAGCCGCAGCACCATTTTACAACAAATGCCTTGTCGCGCTGATGTGACCGAGCCCGACCCGAACCCAAACATCATTTCTAAATATCTGTCCGAAACCCGGCCCGTTGGGTCCCGTTGGGTCCCGTCGGGTCCCGTCGGGTCCCGTCGAGCTTGGGTCGGGTATCGCCACTCTAATCACTACACGTCCCAAATCCCAGATAAGTCGATGTTCATAAGAGGACATACTACATGTAGTGGTACATACTGTTCTGTACAAAATAGTACATTTCTTTGTCTGTAAATGACACATGTGCCTGTATACCATGTAAAACGCATTATTTGGTATAATAACAATGCATTATGGTAATTTCTGTCATTTTATTTTTGACCCATGACCAATAGTGAGATACACGAAATTGTGCTCCTCAACTTGTGATGGGATAGTGTCGGTACCCGATCTGTGCTGCCTGCACGATCCGTCCTGCTCATGCGCAAGATGTTCGAGCATGCGCAGATGATAATCCTGTTTTACGAGGATTTATGGCACTGCACAATCTGTTCCATGCTTCCGGTCGTAGTTGTAGCGGTCACAATTGTCTTTGGTGGCGCTAAGTCCTCATAGATCCACCAGAGTTTAGAACACCAGCACAAAGAAAGAGGAAGGTGACGGACATCCGGCGGAACCTTCGGCAGCACCTAAACAATAGGGCTGGGTATCGTTAAAAAATGTTCGATACCGGTTCCTGAGCGATACTTTTTTCAATTGCAATTTTATAAAATCCATTTTAACATAAATGGATTACAACATTATGCATTACGGCACAACTCTTTTAGATAAACTAATACGTGAGCCCTGTCTCGTAACTCAGAGTTTTTCCTGCATGCCTCCTCGACGTGTAACTTAAGATAATTAGCAGCATTATTAGATCTTGGTAGAATCATGCTGAATGTTTATTGGCTCACTGACTCTGATGAGATTTGCTCCTACAAATAAAGCTGCCTTAGGTAAGGAAATTGGGTATTGATTGGCGAGTCATTTTTCGATACTAAGGAGTGGGTTTGTGTGTCAAAAATGTGAACGATATATGTGGATGAGTGGGAATGAATGGTATATGTGGAGGAGTGGAATGTGTATAAATGGTATATATGGATGAGTGGAAGCATGGAGAGTGTATGGTTGGGGAGGTGGGTATGTAAAAGTATGAGTGTGAGCATGCATGAGTGTGTGAGTTTAAGATCCTGTGGAGTAGAGGAATACTGTTACTAGTAGGAGTTGTACTCTGATTGGAGTATAAAATTACACAGTATGCTGGTATATGTATTACTTCTTGATGGAAATAATAAAAATAATTATGAAAAAAAGAGATTTGCTCCTTAGGTATGGAAATTGGGTATTGAATGATGAGTCATTTTTCGATACTAATATTCGGTCGGTGCCTAAACCGTATCGAATTCGGTACCCAGCCCTACTGAACAATGCCGGAAATGAATCGTCATCGATTAAAGACTAGTGATATGATAATGAACAGTTGGTTGGTTTGTGTGCAGAGCACTTGTCGGGTTGCTGCATCATGACGGAAAGCGACACCGATTTGGTGGTGGAGTATGAGGAGCATCCAGGCACCAGTTCCCACGGAGACGGTGACGACCAGTCCCTGTCAGACTCCAACACTGTCAACCAGGACCAGGACTCCTTCAGCATCCTGGAGGGAGACTCCCTGCTGGAGGCCGAGGGGCCACAGCTGGACATGCCCCCGCTGTTCGTTCATGTCACTTGTTCGGTGAATTTGAAAAGCTGCCACGGCTCCATGCCCATACAAACACTGCCCACCTGCCTTGGTGAGTACAGCCTTGATTGTCTCTTCACTTTACCAGAATAGAGACACCCAACGTTAACGCAAGAGTCTGGTTAAGATCTCTGCCTTTCTCCCAAGAGAATATTCAGAATTTTTTAACAGCCTTCATGCATTCATTCATCAAAACGGGTCTTTTGTCGTCAGCTTTTGTCTTTCCATCTTCCCTCTGTAAAATCTTTAATTGAAACGTTAAGAGTTTACCACTGAGACTATTGCTTTTGTTACCGTGCTTATTTCAGTTTTGTGATTGCAGGGGAGATTATTTCCTTCCTGGAGAATGCTGAGGCCTTACAGTCTGTGGATTTGAATGAGCTCTCGGTCACATTAGATATTTTTGTCCTGACACTGCCTGTGGAGATTGAAGTCATGGCCGATTTTCATCATAACAGGTGAGTCAAAGTGAGCAAAAAGCCACAATTCAGCAGGTTTGCAAGAAAATAAAATTATAGTGTAAGGTTTTTTTGGACACGATATTTGTTATTTCAGTTTTTATGCCTCCAAGCCGGTGACAGCCCCGACCGAGGCATTACCAGGGTTTCCGCTGGGTCTTAAAAAGTCTTAAATTCACTGAAGTATTGTGTTCTAGGTCTTAAATCATTTTAAACAGGTCTTAATTTTCCTACGTCCATGTAACTCTACCTCTAATGCTCTTTTTTTATTCTGTGGTGTTGCAGTTTCTTTCGCTAGTCCAAATATAATTTCACTGTATTACGACTACAAATGAGACCAACATGCAACTGATATTGCATCGGCTTTCGTGTTATTGGCGCAAATCTCTTTCAGATTGTACCACGGACATAAAACAGATTTTATTCTTCAGCTATGGGGAAGTGCAAGTTTAGCGATACTTGGCTTGAAAACACAAATTTAGGGCTTAGTTGATGTTGTGATAAAGGACTTACATTTCATTCATAATGGTCTTAAAAAGGTCTTAAGTCTTAAAATTGTTTTGGTGAAACCTGCAGAATTATGTTTTCAGGTTGTCTGTCCGTTCTATTCTTGTAAACGCTTTGAGGGAATTTCTTCCATTTGGCAAAAACATCCACTTGGGTTCAAGCATGAACTGATTAGATTTTGGTGGTTAAGTTCCCTGTGACTTCACGAAACCCATTTTTGGCCATAACTCAAGAATTGATACGTTCATTATAACAAGATTTCACACAAATGTCTAATAGGATAAAAGGATGAAGTGATGATATTTTATCACCAAAAGGTCAACTTTACTGTGACATCATAACGTTTCTGGACATTTTTCAATGACATAACTGAATGACATAATGTACTGATTACATACATCTTCTGTGCTGCTGGGTTGAAGATGTGTGTGAAGCAAAAAATACACTTAAAAATACTTTTTTGTTAATTGCTTCAAAGTCTTCATTACAGGGCGCCTGGGTAGCTCACCTGGTGGAGTGGGCGCCCATATACAGAGGCCCAGTCCTCGACGCAGCGGCTCAGGGTTTGGGTACGACCTGTGGCCATTTGCTGCATGTCTAACCCCTCTCTCTCTCTTCCCCTTTTCCTGTCCAAAGCTGTCCTGTCTATTAAAGGCTAAAATGCCCAAAAATATATAAAAAGTCTTCACTACATAGGTATATTATATGAGTCAGACATGGATGGAAACTGCTACTTGACTGGTAGGCAGAGGCAAACAAATATTGTATTTATGTGTGTGTGTGTGTGTATATATATATATATATATATATATATATATATTAAAATACATACATTTTAAAAATGTATGTATTGTATTGTATACATGCATTTTTAAATTGTATGTATTGTATTGTTTACATGCATTTTTAAATTGTTTTCTTTTTCCTTGCATTTGTTAGCACATTGCTACATTTCTTGCCGTATTACAACCCGCAGCTGTCAATCAGTGAATAGTGTGAAATAGAACTAAAGGATTCATGGATCTCTATCGACAGAAAACAAATATGTAACTATTTTGATAATTTATCAATTGTTTCAGCAGTTTTTGAATCAAAAACGACAATAATGCACAAAAGTTGGAAGACATATCTAAAACAGTTGTCATTAAGCTGTGCACTAGTCTGTCTCGACGATATTTCATTTCCGGGATTGTTCAGGTGTCGCCAGAAATTCCGCCGGATGTCTGTCACCTTCCTCTTTCTTTGTGTTGGCGTTCTAAACTCCGGTGAATTTATGAGGACTATGGTTAACTGCTCCTCAGATCTCTGCAGGGTAAATCCAGACAGTCCAGTCTGAGTTTTCTGTTGCACGACTAAAACAACTTTTGAACGTACACGTTCCACCAAAACAAGTTCCTTCCTGAGGCTATTTTGCAGAGGCACCGTTGCTCTGTCCGGCGCTTAGCACCGCCCATGACGATTGTGATTGGTTTAAAGAAATGCCAATAAACCAGAGCACGTTTTTCTCCCATCCTGGAATACTGTGTGGACTAGCCAGACCTTCCTCCGCAGAACTGTGGAGGAAGGTCTGGCAATGTGAGACTAGCTGTGCACAAATTATAAAGTAAATATGTTCTGATGTGATATGAGGATACTGTGAGCCTGTGAATGATCTTCTCTCTGTGTGCAGGTACACCTCAGAGAGCAGTGTGTCCCTGAATCGTTCACCAGGACAGCCGTCCTCCTATCGCTCTGATGAGGAAATGATGGCCGTGTATGACAATCTGAGGGGGGCAAGCGTTGATGGGTGAGTCGGTCCAACACACATGCTTGTTCAACATTACAATACTGTCTCTGGTTGACTCTGATTCTGTCCTTTTTAGATTTCTTATATCTGTCTTGTCTTCTATCAGGGTCTCTGGTGATCCCTTATCCAAACTGCCGCTTCCTCACCAGTCAGCAATCCTGGCCACAATGGACGAGGTGAGTCGTATTCTTTTAAATGTGAGCTATCACAGCAGCAACGCAACAAATAATACCTACAACCTCTAGATGAGAGTAGCTTCACTTATTAGCTTCACCCAAATATGCAGCAGTCTGGGCATTCACCCAGTTCACATGTACACTTTCAGAGAAAAATACGTCCTATTACAAAGGGGAAATTTGGAAGCTTCCTAGCTTAATATTGAAACTAACTGTCAGGTTACCATGACGTTTACTGAACACATGCATGCTCCCCACAGGGCACACCCTATTTCACCATGTTTTTGTGTGACTGATGTCATTTTATCATCGTAAAACACACATTTTATGTCAAGTCGACAAAAATAAATAAAACTATCAAAAGCTGCCTTGGTTCGTCTTTCCACTGTTAAAACAATCGCCACTCTGGTTTGGCTGAAATAAACCCTTAATTCACCCATTTACATGTGGAAATATGCTAGCTCTATACACAAAAGTAGTGATTATTTACATGGGGTTTGGTGGGTTTGGTGATGGTGATTTCGGTGGCTGTTTCATGTTGAACAAAAAGGATTTTACTCTTTAACAAAAAACTCTATCTCTGTAGGGATCCTTTCCATAATGTTGCCAGACACTTAGAATAATAATCGGAGCCTGTCAGTGGCAAAAACAGCCGCTTACATTACATTGCAGCCCGGTTCATGACTGCAGGTTACAGCGTTCTTGCTCAATACTGGACCAATTTCAAAGATTTGAGTTCACTAATGCATGGGAAAATAGGCTCCAGGTTGAAAGAAAAATGACCCTTTCAAACAAGGCTTTCCTTCCTTTGTTTTCAGCTTCAGGCAAAAAAGACATATTATTGACCACATTATGACCCTTATTATTTTTATTTATTGAGCCTTTGATTGGTTTACTGACCTTAGTACAAACTTTACATTTTTTACCTCACTGTTGGTAAGATTCTAAGGATATCTGAATCATCAATCATCATGTTTTTGGTTCTGTCTAATACTTTGTTGAGCATGGACGTTGTGAATGCTTCTTTGTAATGAGAATTACAGCTTTAAGTCTTATTGATATTAGAAGGGATACGTTTATTCCTCACAGAAAACAATGAGGTCCATATTTTTGCTAGTATTGCACATGCACAACAGTGATGAGCTGGTCCTGGTTTTACACTCTGTGTTTCAGATCCGCTGGCTGCTGGAGGATGAGATTGTTTCCGCGCTGCGTCACTCTCGGGTCATCAGCTCGGCCACGCTGCAGAAAGTAGCGGAGCATGTTGTGCGCTCCAGCGGGCGACCCCACTGTCACTGTGAAGATGTCCCACTTCAGTTTGTCTTCGGGCCGGAGCAGTCTCTGGAGAAATTCAAAGAGGCAGGGACACACACACACACACACACACACACACACACACACACACACACGCACACACACACAGGCGCGCACACACACACACACACACACACACACACACACACACACACACACACGCGCACACACACACACACACACACACACACACACACACACACACACACACACACACACACACACACACACAGACAGACAGACAGACAGACAGACAGACACGCACAAAGAAACACGCACAAAGAAACACACACACAGACACGCACAAAGAAACACACACACAGACACGCACAAAGAAACACACACACAGACACGCACAAAGAAACACAGACACGCACAAAGAAACACACACACACACAGACACGCACAAAGAAACACACACACACACACACACACACAGACATAAAAAAACACATACACTTGCACACACGCATTGATTCCAATGGAGGTGATTCCTTTCCTGCCATCTCCACAAATATAATGGTCAGTATATCAATATAATGTTTTCCTCCCATTCTGTTTGAGTGTAACACAAAATGTACAGTTTGGTACGTACTGTGGTTTCGGGGTCATTAAATGGTGGCTCATTGGCCACAACTGTTACTGCAACATGTATGGTGTTGAAAAAAAAAAATAATTTCAAAATGTCAATATCATTATGTCCCATCATTATTACAAAAGACTTGAACTTGCATATTTGCACCTATAATTATGAATACAAATATACTACTTAAAAACAAACTTTTCATTGTACAGGAAGTGTACTGAGTACTTGTCAGTAGTAGAGCAGAGCACACATGGTTGTTTGAGTGTCTGGACACAGTTAGGATGTATGACTCTGTTGTATGATCGGATAATGTCTGATCTCTCAGGAGTTCCGCCGAATGTCTTTCTCTGGCTACGTGTTGAATGGAGAACAGGGCAGCTTCTACTACATGTCCCTGAGCAGACTGCACATTCAGAGGATCCACGCTACCAAGAGGCTGTCTGAGAGCGCCGCCGCCCCCCCGCAGCACACCAACGCCTGCAGCGCTGGAGCACAGGTGGAGGACGGGATGCTGGAGAGTGAAGCAGAGGCTCAGGCAGACAGCGAGGTCAGATACGTCGTTGATGCCAGATACTTGATGTCTGCATTTGTATAATCATTCTAAGGGCTCCCGCACACTGCCTGCGTGGCGTTTGTGTTGCGTGTCAGTTGCGTGGCGGCTGCATGGCGTTTTCTATCAGAAACGTGTCTTGACGCGGCTCTGCTGCTGCTAGCCTTGTCTGTACACATGTATGTTTCCCAATGATAAAATGAAATAATAGCGTGTTCTTCAACTTTATTTTGTCAATATTTTTGTGACATCGTCGGCAGTATTGACGGCAAAATAGGCTACAGAATATTTCGGTCTGTATTGACAGGTGCCATATTTGAAAATCGATAATTATTTATTATGAGTTTTTTAAATTACATTTATATCTGCATTTATGTCAACACCTAGAGACTTTCAAACATCAAAATGTCATTTATTAAATGTATTTGTGTCAAAATGACATATAAACATCTTTTCGTATTCTATTTTGCCTGGAAACGCTTCCAACATGCTTGCGTGTCGCGTGAAAAATAGGCGTCGGTCCTATTTCTAGCATGCCACGCCTGAGACGTGCGTGTCACGCAGGCAGTGTGCAAGCTCTAACCTGTTAACATGGGAGCCAAAATAAAAACGGACACGCCACGCAGCTGACACGCTCACGCCATGCAGGCATTGTGCAGGAGCCCTAAGTGTTTAGTTTTCTTTGACGTTCACATTAGTACAGGGTTGACCTTAGATAATTGGTTAATTAAGGCGGTTTGTCACTCCTCAGGAGGAGTGACAAACCGCCTTAATTAACCAATATCTAATATCTAACAATACCTGATCCTGACTTGCCTAGCCGTTTTCCCCTACTTCTCTATTTTTTTGTGAAACCTCAGGTTTTATTTGTATTTCCTATATGGCCACATTTCACTAAGTTTGCCTCACACAAGCGTCATTTTGTAATATAAGATCAATTCCCTTTTTACTCGCTATACAGAACAAACGTCATACCATAGTAGCAACCCAGTGATGTGCAGGCAAGAGCCCTGTTAGGTCTTCCACATTACACATACATTTGCAAGTGACAATCATTTGTCAAATGCAACACTTCCACCATTTGTGAGCTGTGTGTAAACAGTGTTTGCACAATGCATTTGTGGGAAAGGGGTGCTGATTAAATATGCTGCAAAAAGAACAAAGAATGAGATGGATATATCAAGGTGTCACCTCCTGAGCTGAATCACACAGACTCAGTTCAAACTGTTGCCTCATTACATTTGTGGCCTTCACTGTCTCTGCCCTTTTTTCCCGAAGTTTCATGTTGCATTTCTGTGTAATGCATTTTGTTAGTGGGAGTAATGTTCATTTTAGATGAGGTGGCCCACCTCTGTGCTGGAAATCAAGTAATACAGACCAGAAAACAACAGATCTCATAATGTATAGGTGTCAGAACTGAGCCGTTTGCAGCTGCAGTGTAAAAACACAGGGTTTGTTGCCAAGCTTTGAAGTCTTTATTCAGTGGGATCTATATTAATCATGATCACAATATCTGGCAGCATAGAAATAAAGCGCTGAGTAATTAGTCTTTCATGTTGCCATGGGAATGATTCAGCACAGACTTTTTATTGTCAAAACTTGTACACATTTATTCAGTCTTTTAAAGTGCTCATGTTATGCTTTTTGGCTTTTTCCCTTTAAGGTTCAGTTTAGTTTATTATGGAAGGGGACAGCGCAATTTAATAAAACACATGATTTCCCATGGGTTAAAAAAGCCAGAATTAGCCTAAGGCTATTTTTCATCTGTAGTCCCCTGCCTTCGATGTTAAAAAAGGCTTTTTAAAATACAACAAAACAACACAAGCAAAACTAAACTTAGCATAACACGTCACAGAGACTGAAAACAACAAGACAAAGTACAACACATAACTTAGCATAAAACAAGACACAGCGGAAAATCAGAAAAGTATACAACAAGGCAATACAACATGGTATAAAGTAAAAAAAAAAAAGAAGAATTAGAACAGACACAGCCATTAAGAACAATAAAAGCAGTATTAAACTAGGGGGAAACAATAAGTAAAATTCATATATGTTTACTCAAACTAACACACTATTGTGTTATATATTTTTTTGTTGTGCACGTTATAGGTTTAGAAAGTGAAAAAGCCCAAAGTCCACCCCAAAGGGACTTACCATCTCCAACAGAAAACACTGTTCACAAACTGCTCCAAACAGCTCTATTGTAGTCCAGCCTTTACTTCAGAGACAAACGTGGTCACTTTGTAACACGTTGTAATGCTCACCTAGCTGCTGGCGTGGCACGCCCTCATACTCTGCTTCTGACTGGCTAGTAGTCCTTACCTAGCTACTGTGCATGTGTGACTCCCAACAAAGATGGAACAGAAGTGAGATGTCTCACTCTGTAGCTAAAACAGAGAGCTCAACACACAGGGTGAAAAGAGGAGCTGCAGCAATGTGCAGTACAACAAAAATATGGTGTTTTTTGAAAATTAAACCATGTAAACCTATTCTGATATAACCTCTAAATACAATTATGAACCTGAAAATGAGCATAATATGAGCACTTTAAGCAGCAGGAGTACGGCGGGCTGTGTTTTTTTTTTTTTTTTGGATAGCATTTTCAAAGCTCACCAACCAGGGCATCCGGCTCTGAGATGTCTTGATGAAACATGTTTATATGAATATGCCACTTATTTTTACCAACTGCAGAGTGAAGACAAGAAGCCCCCCAGTGTTGCTGCTGACGCACCCGCTGACACAGCAGCAGAAGCCACTCAGCCAATCAGAGGCTTGAAGCCGGAGGCCGATGACACTGTTTCCCAGAGCTCAGCCAGCATGGTGACCCCCCAGCTCCACACTGACTGCTGCACAGAGCCCACCTCCCCCCCCAAGACGCCGTCCAGTGTCAGCCTGGCTGAGTCCATGCAGTCAGCCTCTCACAGTGAGTCCAACAGACATTTGTTGTTCAAAACCCAGATCTGTAATGTGTTACTAAGGCATTTCATTACATGCTTTATAATAGTTGTTATAAGCCCTCCGATGGATTAGGATGTCTGTCTAATAGGGCTGCAACTAACGATTATTTTTTATTGTTGATTATTTCCTCGATTATTGGATTAGTTGTTTGGTTTATTAAATGTCAGAAAATGTTGAAAAGTCTGTCATAGAAGAGTAAAGAAACTAGAAGATATACGTTGAGGAATAAACCTCTACAGAGGGGGCGCGCTCTACCAACTGAGCTAACTGGGCGCCCGCAAAAAACACAACAACACGTTTTTAGCTGTTTAACTGATTAATCGGGCAAAAGTGTTATTGTCTGTTAACGTTTAAACGCTTAATCATTAACATCCATAATCAACCCCAACTTTGATTACTTTATTAATTGTCATATAAGGCAGTCCTTCCAGAAAAAGTTTTTTTGTGATTGTTGCTAAAATCCTTGATTATGCGGCACGCTTTCTTAAAAAATGCGATGGAATATGCAGGATTTTTATGCAATTTTATGCGATGAAATTGACTTGATGATTGATGAAAAAAACTTGCAAAAACTGCAGTTTCATCATGGCTTCATCGTGGGGTTTGCAGCTTTTCGATGATGTTCACGTCACGTGATTACGTCACTTCATAACGTCGCTTCATAATGTCACTTCATAACGTCACTTCATAACGTCACTTCATAATGTCACTTCATAACGTCACTTCATAATGTCACTTCATAATGTCACTTCATAATGTCACTTCATAACGTCACTTCATAATGTCACTTCATAACGTCACTTCATAATGTCACTTCATAACGTCACTTCATAACGTCACTTCATAACGTCACTTAACGTTCCCATGGCAACAGGGGAAAATGGCTGCTCTTGTGTGAAGTAAACACAACATTTTTCAACTTCTGCTAAGATATATGTGACTTTTTTGCAACGAAAATGCGGGGATTATGAAATCATGCAAGCCCCGCATATTTTGCGCGGAAATCGGCAATTTATGCGGCGAAAGTGCGGCGTATTTGAAAAAATGCGTCCTGATTATGCATTGAATTATGCGATTGCATAATCGCGTTTTTCTGGAGGGACTGATGAGGTTTAAAGTCATCTACTAGGCAAATCAGTCTCTGGTTCGACTTTGTTACGTGTGAGGTGTTTTATATTACTGTAGATTGAATCATGGTTTGTCTGACAGATTCAGTAGCGCCTGGCGTGTACTAGTTGGCAGCCAATCTCTTAAATGCTGAATACAGTTGTGTTTCAGGGTACTGGCAGCCTGTCTGCAGCTGGATCGCTATCAGACATTCACATTATTATTATTATTATTATATATTATTATATTCTGTCAGGGGCTTTCAGTGTTCCTCTGCTGTGTTTTCAACCATTGTTACCAAATCTACAACTGCATGGGATGGACATTTTGGTGGCCAGTATTGGAGAGGATTGGTTTAAGTTTCATAGTGACATGATGAGATTTCAATCTAGCTCTATACTGTGGGCCAAAGTATACAACCAGTCAGAGTTTGCTGTATGTTTGCTTTGTGAGCTCCACTGTGAGGTGTGTTTAATAAGACTTTATTCATTCATCTTTATCGAGGCAAATGTGACAATGAATTGTGATATTGATTTCAGGTGATATCGCCCAGCTCTTTCATGTTAATATTCCTAAAAAGAGGAAGAAGGCAGGGTTGTCCATTTTCTCCAACTGCTCTCTCAGGCTCTGAGGGTGTGCCATCTGGCAGAGCTCATCTCTTGTTTTTGTGATTTGTGACTGGTCATTCTGCTGACAGAAATGTCAAATAATCTTTCCTCAGGCTGTGGCAAACTCCGGCCGAGTCGAGTCCAGAGCGTGGTCTCCAGCCAGGGCAGTATGGACTCAGACATGCAGGGTAAGTGGTGTTGGACCAGCGTGATCAGTGTCAGAGACGTTTGAAGAACAAAGTGATTGGGACAAGTAAATGTTATACAATGTATGTAGTTGGGGGTCCCTGCTCCATCTCTCTTTTAGCTAAACAACTTTAAAGATCCCTGCTTTAGCTCATTTCTCACCAGCTTGTTAGCTTTACACTTAAACAAAATACAGACCTACAATATGAAAGCTGCACACAGGTTAACTTCCACATTCAAAACACTTTAGACCAAAATGAGTTTCCCAGTGTAAGAGCATGTAACCACACTGCTGCCATGTAGTCAAGCTTGAAAAATGTATTGTCTATTTCTTCTAGCTGTGAAGAGAAATCTCTATTATTTCAGTTGGTCTGGCTTAAAATCGAAATAGTCTGTGTTTCTAAGAATACATTTGACTGAATTACAAAAGTTGTTGGGGCTGGAACTGAGCACCATCCAGCTGCTGGTAGTCTGGTACACCGTTCCAATACGTTCCAGTACAGTTCACCTGGATAAATAGCTCCATCTTGTGGTCAGTTTACATCATTACATTTTCTGTACAATGGAAAGAAGTTAAAGCCCCCGAATTATAATAGATTGTTGTGATTTCTAACACTGATTGACAGCAAGTATGTTAAAGGGGAACTAGCAGAGGTGTGGACTCGAGTCATGTGACTTGGACTCGAGTCAGACTCGAGTCATGAATTTGATGACTTCAGACTCGACTCGACAAAATGTACAAAGACTTGCAACTCGACTTGGACTTTAACATCAATGACTCGTGACTTCACTTGGACTTGCGCCTTTTGACTCGAGAAGACTTGCTACTTCCCATGAAAACTGGGGAAGAAAATGTTCACACGGCCGCGCCGCTCTCAGTTTATCTGCATCTGTGAAAAAAATGTGCACCACCTGTATGCATGCAGAGAGCACGCGCTCTGCCTGCCAATCACTGTAGTCCCACGTTGTTTTGATTCGACAGCATCTAAGCAGGCACATTGCAAGACAACCAATGAAGCACAAGCAACAACGCGCCAGTTGGCAAAATGATACCGAAGATAGTTTCGTTTGGCTATAAAAATTACGAGGTAGTCGACAAAAAAAAGAGTTGCAATTTGCAAAACATGCAGGCCCTTATTTGATTGTCATTGTATAAAAAGAGGTTTAAATAAATACAAATCTTACAGACATACATGATTTGTATAAATTTTATTTCTGTGGTAAGAGGACTTGAAATGACTCGAAACTAAAATGGTAGGACTTTGGACTCGACTTGAGACTTGTTGGCTTTGACTTGTGACTCGACTCGGGACTTGCCTCATCTTTGACTCGACTTGACTCGGGACTCGAGGGCAAAGACTTGAGACTTACTTGTGACTTGCATAACAATGACTTTGTCCCACCTCTGGGAACTAGGCCTGTTTTCATAGTCATAGATGTTATAGATAGATACTGTCATCTGATACAGTCCAAACATATTAGTAAACATAAACAACTCTCTCAAATCCTAAAACTAGAGTGCTAAAACTAAATATTGTTATGTCATTAAGTATAAAGTGTGCAGCTGCTCCATAGACAATGAACTGGGTAAGATGTTAAAGAGGACACTGGCATCACCCAGGGGAATATATACAGGAGCATTTTCTGTTTGGCAACACTACAATAGAGTAAAGAAAAACCAAATCAGTTTCCAGTAGGGCTGTTGGTAACAAATTCCGAAAGTCAAATATAATTTGAATAGTAAAAAAATCAATACTATTCGAATGCTGAAATTACTATTGAAATGTGATTATTATTATTATTTATTTTTTTTTTTTATTATATAAATAGGTTGGCTAATGTTAGCTAATCTCCTTCTTCTCATGTCTGATGAACAATAAGTTACGGGAGTGAGGAACACAATGCCTTGTGAGCTAACACGGCACACGGAAGGGACAAGCTGCGGCTGGAAATCGGAATAAGGATGGGAAATAGTTTTAACATGACTTTAAAATTGACATCCACCGAGCCAAAATGCTTATGTTATCAATAGTTAGCTCGTTTTGGTTTCCTAACTGCGTCGCAAGTTATAGGAATTTAGCTGGGAGTTTCATGGAGACAGCTAAAGTTTATGTTAGCTGCCCTACAGCTGTCAGAGTTAGCTTAAACTTCATATATTACCTTCTAACAGCTGTATTCTCAGTAACGTGACAATCTGCAAGAAACAGGTTGCTTATAAATCACTAAAATAGTAGTGGCAGCACCGTTTGGTTTAGTTATCAATGCCGTTAGCATCATGGCTAACACTGTTGTTACTTAGTTTATGACAAATTGTTTCGGCAAACAAATGAAATTCAAATGGTATTATAGAGGAAGACTGACAGCTCTAGTCTCCAGTTCATATTCATATATTCATATTCATTCATTTCAGTCTCTGAAGCAGCTCTACACTTTATAATTGATGACATCACAAGTTTGACATTGGCCACATTAGCCAGCTCTGACTAGGGCATCCCGAGGCGTTCTCAGGCCTAGGGAGGTGTTCCAGGGGGCATCCTTACCAGATGCCCGAACCACCTACTGGCTCCTTTCCATGCAAAGGAGCAGCGGCTCTACTCCGAGTTGCTCACAGATGACTGAGTTTCTCACCCTATCTCTAAGGGAGACGCCAGCCACCCTCCTGTGGAAACCCATTTCAGCCGCTTGTACTCTGGATCTTCCGTACTCGACCATACAGTTTTTTTTTTTTGTGTATGTAGAATGACAATACATGAACCTTAAACCCTGAATATGATAAAATCGTTTCTACATGTTTTGCTGAGAAGCATGATTGATTTTTGCTCAAAAATGGTCCTATGAGGGGCGCCTGGATAGCTCACCTAGTAGAGCGTGTGCCCCAAGTACAAAGGCTCAGTCCTTGTCGCAGGGGCTGCAGGTTCGACTCCGACCTGCTTCCCTTTGCTGCGTGTCATTCCCCCCCTCTCTCTCCCCTTTTACATCTTTGCTGCCCTAAAATGCCCAAAAAAGAATCTTTAAAAAAAAAAAATAAACGTTTCTATGACCATATAAATTAAGTACTTTCCCACTTTACTGTACAGGGAACATTGACACATCCTTATATTTTAACTTTTATAAAAACTTTATATAACATTTATCCTCACATTTATTTAAAAAGAAAACGCCAGGAATTGTATGCTAAGTGTGCAATGATGCCAAAGGCTTCGGAGTGGACATCAGGTCCAGATAAATCAGAAGCTTGTCATTAAGAAACACATCAGAATGAAACAAATATCGAAATAATATTATATATATAATATTGTGTTTCATTTTTCAGTGGAACTTTATTCCAATGGCCAAGTTTCCTTTTTCCGTTTTAGGTTTTGTTTTTAACGCCAAAATTAAATGTCACTGTCATAGCTCAGTACTAGATCTGCTAGAGATAAAGCTCAAGACACATGATTCATTTTATCCAGTGATGTTAATGTCGAAGCTGCTTGTAAATGCTATAATTACAGCTATGATCCGTTGTGTACATTAGGGCTGGACGAATCCTAATCACGATTAATCAAACAAGTTACCTCGATTACGATTATTGAACGATTATTTTAAATTTTTTTTCTTTTCTTATACTGTAAATATGTTCACGGTTATTTTTTATAATGAAAGAGTGCATAATCTTTGTGATTCTAAAATAAGGAAACAACACACAGATAGCTATTAATGCTTATTTATTAAATATTTCAAACAACTGAACTGAAATCTACAACAGTAGATTTTACAATGAAATAAAAACGTCTTATAAAAAAGTAATTTAAGTTTTAATGTAAAAAAGTTTCCTAAAAATGTAGAAAATAAATAATAAATGTCCATCATAAGACTAACGGGAACCTGTGGTTAACTGTCTTTTCGGAGTTAAACTCCACAAGTGTGTCTTGCGGCTCGTATTAGCATCATTTGTTGTTGTTGTATGTGACGCTAAGGTCTAGTGACGATGCTATAAAGACCGTTGCCGTGCTTGCGTCACTCCCTTACCCCTCCTACCAGTCCCTATGGCCACTTGGCCAGTGGGAATGCAAACGGGAAAAAAGATTTTGGGGGAGAGTAGTTCTTAGAACTGCTTAGAAGTGTACTTTTCCTCTAAAAAGTACAAGTACTATCCGATCGCTGACTGGACGGGGCGGAGTCATGTGACTACACACGCGGCGGCCGTAATATGTTTTAAGGGGAAAGTACATTAACACACAGTGGGCGGCCGCGGAAATATTAATAGGATTAAAAGACCGAAATAACCGACTTGGTAAAATTACGTCGGTTATAGGCTCTGAATTTCGGTTCCGATTATTTTTCGATTAATCATCCAGCCCTAGTGTACATTTATGACCACCAGAATTGGAGCCTGGTAAAGTCACTTCAATCTTAATGGGTCCAAAGCTCAGATTGTAGAATACAAAACTGTATCATTCATAATTGTTTTTTAGTCAATTATTATTAGTATGTATTATTAACACAAGAATGTGCAGCCCTAATAGCAAACCTTGTGGAACACCACTGGTTGTACTGCATGATACTCAAAACAATTACAAAGCGTTTCAAAGACTTTACTGACATTGATAAATCATGCTGCAGAGATGAGAAGCTGCTGTTACCAACATTTACAGACTTGGCATGACTTAAATGATGAAGATAATGTAAATTATGTTGTTTTGCTTTGTGTGTCCGAAGGTTATGATGGCGGCAGCAGTGACTCGGAGTGTGAGAGCCCCATCCTGGATGATCAGGAGGGTCAGTCACCGCTGATGCCCGACTTCTGG
The DNA here is from genome assembly GCF_008315115.2 of Sander lucioperca. Classification (NCBI taxonomy): domain Eukaryota; kingdom Metazoa; phylum Chordata; class Actinopteri; order Perciformes; family Percidae; genus Sander; species Sander lucioperca. The sequence goes on from NC_050183.1 coordinate 29,154,690, forward strand.
CTCATTGTCAAGATTCACCAGGACAGAGTGAAGGTCTACTCCCATTCCAGGTGAGACAACCCTTAGACCATGCTCTAAGCACCACCGTTTATTCCTCCTATATGTCTTTAACATTTAATAATCAGCACATAGCGGCATGTAGTGGCCCATATTTATCAAGCAGTTCAGAGATTTCAACCTGGTCCAGAATTCTCAGAATGGCACGTTTTAGCTTGTTCTGTTAATCTCAGAAGTAAAAGAAACGTTTACTGCAAAGTCATCCTGTATTCAGCTACTGTGTTACAGGCTAAGAACTCATCATTCATGTCACTTTCGCTCTCAAAGGAAAAAAATCTTTTCCTTGCTGTGAGAGTAATTAAAGCTACGTTGTGTAAGAATTTCTCCCATCTAGCGGTGAAATTGTATATGACAACCAACTGAATATTACTTTCAAGCCCCTCCCATTCCAAGCGCGTTTTATTTTTATTTTTTTTGGTACCAATACAGTGACTTCGATATGAACTCCTTAGGTATTGAAATTGGGTATTGAATGATGAGGCATTTTTCGATACTCAATGCTAAGGAGGCAATTCGGTCGGTGCCTAAAAAGTGTTGAATTCGGCACCCAGCCCTACTGAGGATTTGTCATATTTTTGCAGGTGCTTCACAGAAGGCAAAGAGGTCAGTGCTGAGGTATTGGAGAAGAAGGAAGAAGAGCAGGAGCTGCCTGAATACTTACACCTGCATCAAATGGTGGTCAGGAAGATCGGCGAAATGTGCAGAACAGTCAATCAGGTAGCTACATCACAGGTGTGTGTGTGTGTGTGTGTGTGTGTGTGTGTGTATATGTGTGTGTGTGTGTGTGTGTGTGTGTGTGTGTGTGTGTGTGTGTGTGTGCGTGCGTGCGTGCGTGCGTGTGTGTGTGTGCGCAGCTTTGTGGGGCCAAAATGCTGGACCCCACAAGTTTTAAAGGGCTGTTTGAGGGTTAAGACTTGGTTTTAGGATTAGGGTCAGAATTAGGTTATGGTTAGGGTTATGTTTAGGCATTTAGTTGTGATGGTTAAGGTAAGGGTGTGTGTGTGTGTGTGTGTGTGTGGTTGTGTTTTATCTGTCTTTTGATGTAATAATAAGATGCACTGGTCATCTTCATTTCTGTCCAGGTGACTATCACAAAGCAGGGTTTGTCCACTAGCTAGGGCTCACTGATTGTGCAACTGTGGCTTCTTCTGTGTGTTTTTGTGTGTGTGTGTGTGTGTGTGTGTGTAGCGTATGCTGCTGCAGGACCTACACGACAGCCATGTGTGTAACTCTCTGCTGGTGGCTGAGAGTGAGGAAGACATCTGGAAGAACGAGTCTCTCTACAGGCAGAGACTCAACACCTCCGACGGTAAGTCAGCAGAACAGATAGTTTGCTTTTATTATCTGCAGGTTTTGAGATTTCTGTGTGCACCCCAAGACAATGTTGTGTGTATGAAAGGATGCGTTTAGTAATTTGGCTGAGCAGACACTTTAATGTATTCTTTTGATGTCTCATATTTACACCTGACCCTTGTGTTTTTTAAATATTTCACTCTGACACAGATTACAACACAGAGGAGAGCTACCCGGCCCGAGACTACCTGGCAGCCACCATGCATTTCATCCCCGGACATTTTGCCTGTGACGTGGTGTGGAGCACAATCATCCACATTCACCCACGCCTTAAGATGGGACCCAGCAACGGAGTAACAAGGGGTGAGTTGCAGATCTGAACGCTTGGTTTTAGATTCAATTTTTTTTTCCTATATATGGTTGACACCCACAATGACTCATCAAATCTGTGAAGTTATTGGAAAACCAGAGTCCTACGTATTACAGTTAGAGTATTCACTTTGCTGAAGATGACTCTAAAAAAAAAGATTTAATATGTTAAATTGAAGTGAGTGGAGCCTAGCTCTGATTTTTCTGTGAGGAATCTGTTCTTCTTTTGTTCAATTCAAAGAAGGTGAATAAAAAGCACTCTATACTATATATATATATATATATATATATATATATATATATATATTACATTTTGAAAAGAAAAGTTAAAAGAAAGAAAAAAAAATCCAACATCACACACAGGGTCCAGTCCACTGCTACAAGATGGTCATATTCATTGTCACATGGAATCCATTAACAGTACAGGGTTTCCCCCAGAAAAGTTGTTTGGCCCGATGGCAAGTGTCTTTTTCGAACAGTCCCTTACAGATGGTAGCATTAATGTAGAGCCCAATAGTTTCTGTGATAACAGAAGCAGGGATGGAATTGCGAAATTAAGAATAAAAAAACAACAACTATAAGACAGATTCCATAGGGCCCTACATTACATTAATACAGTGCTAAAAGTTAACTGGAGATTTAAGAAATATGTCTAAGTTTCCAACTGAGCCGCCCCACTGTAACTGTAGTTTAAAAAACATCTTTAAAATATATAAAAAAAATATTTCCCAGTGCCATAGGCCTGTGGGGGGCAACTTAGGGGCCACAGGGCTTGCAATAAACTGGTGGAAACCCTGCAGTATTGTTGCACTCCTTTTAAGGCACACTTGATCAATTACATAAATAAGCCTACACTTAAAGATATATTGCGTAGTTTCCCCCATGAGGAATTCTAAGTAATGACAACAAAACACGATAGCTTTCCATGACCCACACAGTTGCTAGTAACCAAGGAGGACACGTCACGGGGGATTAAAAAAACATGATGGACTCTTCAGAAAAGGTCATTATCTTCACTCAAGTTTTTTTGCGCGAGAAAGTCACCGGACGCCACAATCTTCTGAACATAGCCATACTGAAAAATACAGAGAGAGTTTTGTGGAGCTGATAGTCTTAATTAGCTTTGTAGCAAGTCATTTGGCAATGGCTTGAATGTAACGGACGTTCATTAATATCAAAAAGTTACGCACTAAAGCTTTAAGTTAGAGGTGATCTCACCTAACCAATAAAATAGGGGAAACAAATCTGACTGAGATTAATTTAAACCTGAGTAAATTCATTTAATTCTCAAAACTTTATTCACCTTGTTGAAATGTTAGCATTTTTTTTTACACATTTGCATGTTCAGCTGTCCTGATATGCAGCAACTCAGAGACTCTAGGTTATGTGAAAAAAATGAATAGTAATTTCAAGAAGTGTTCCAATTGAACACTTTCTCTGTTTCCCACGATAATTAGTACCAAATGACACGTCCTTTCCATAATCCTCAAAGACATTACAGTAACATAGGAATTTATTAGGGAACTACATGACCTGGAAAACGTATATAGTAAAACTGAAGTGATGGGCCAATTAGTTGGACAGGGGAGCTTGTGGTTGATCCCTCGCCCAACAAGAAAGATTAGAGCAGAGAAGTGAATGACCACTAGCCACGACTGACATGCCTTTGTGCAAGGCACTAAACGCCCTGCTGGTGCAGTGAGGCTGGTTAATGAACAGCAGGTAGGAGTGTGGTTGCACGGTGCAGCTTAGTGTGGAATTGTGTCTAGTTTACAAAGCTTTTCACAGGGATTATGTGCCAGAAGTTATATCCAAGGAGCTTTTAGCTACAAAGCCATTGTTCTAACATTCACATTAATTGACCACGTCTCAATTTATTGTATTGTTTTAATATAGTGATAGTCTCCCATTGCCAGAGCTTCCTCCACAGCGCTGCAGAGGAAGGTCTGGCTAGTCCACACAACATTCCAGGATAGGAGAAAAACGTGCTCTGGTTTATTGGCATTTCTTTAAACCAATCACAATCGTCTTGGGCGGCGCTAAGCAGCAGACGGAGCAACGGTGCCTCTGCAAAATAGCCTCGGGAAGGAACTTGTTTTGGTGGAACATGTGTATGTTCAAAAGTTGTTTTAGTCATGCAACAGAACACTCAGATTGGACAGATAGTCTAGCTAGCTGTCTGGATTTACCCTGCAGAGATCTGAGGAGCAGTTAACCATAGTCCTCATGAATCCACCGGAGTTTAGAACGCCAACACAAAGGAAGAGGAAGGTAACATCTGGCAGAAAATGAGGGACATCCGGTGGAATTTCCGGCGGCACCTGAACAATCCCGGAAATGAAACGTCGTCGATATAGACTAATATAGTGACGATCCTCTTCTTGAAATGAATGGATTTATGTTGCAAACCTGCTAAACCTGTCAAAATGTTTTTGTCTCCCTATGGCAGCGATCCAGGCGCTGCGCTCTGTGCTCAACTCTTTCTGTGTGGTCAACAGGAAGAACATGTTTGTCTACCAGGAACGTACAACCAAATCAGTCTTCTACCTCAGGTTAGACTTTCTCATCATTATTCAATTTTTACTTCTTCACTGGATTTCAATCTTTCCCTGCTAGGGTTCACACTTTTATTCAATAAGTCTTTCAGCATTTTCAACCCCAAATTCACTAAAACACAATATCTCACAAACCTTTTTACATGCAGGGGCTTTGGGAGGGCTGTTGCAGCACAGCTCACTTACAAACTTTACCCTCAAAGGGAGACACTTGAGTTTTGGGGAACATTTTCCATCAGCCTGCCGGAAGGGAAAATACACCCACAGATGTTCTCAAGGCAGTAATATTGTTAAAAGGAAATCAAACGTGGCTGGAAATTGATCTGCTGTCAAACACGGCCTTGCGAGTAAACCGAATTTCTGGATGCCCCGAGCCAGAATATGGAGCTTCCATATCAGATTAACTGTGAGGTTGGAGGGAACAGTCCCTGGTTCACACGTTTCACAAATCATTACACAACTTCAACAAGACTGGGCTCAACGGGATGTAGCATGTGAGTGAGCAGAAGGGAGAGTAAAGATAGGAACTTAAAGAAGGTATACCAAAGAACTGCCTCTGGTTATACCATGTTCTGGGTGAATACTCAATTCTGATTGGTTGCAGGGTGTACTTTAATACCTACTAAGTAGTTCTGGTGAAACTGTCTGTTTACCGTTCTAAATGAATGCGCTAAATGTTATGTTATTTCCTTCAGGGCATTGTCCTCTGAACACCACACGATGGCATTAACCAGGGGCAATTCCAGGATTTTTTTGAGTGGGGTGGCACAGGGGGGATCACTAATCAGTCAGGGAGGGGCTCGGGGGGGGGACGGGACATTTTTATTAAAATCCGCTTAGACATATAGGAAATATTGGATAGGATAAAACAACACAATGTAATTGTGCTAAATAAAACACATTCATTATAAGTTTTACTTGTTTTCATTTTCAACAAATTGCATATGAGAATTCAATACACATTTTCTATAGGCTGCCACTTTAAAAAGAAACAAAAAACTATTCCAGTGCTGGTTCTATGGTATCAGAATTTTGGATAGTCGTCTTAATTGGTCATGTGACAAGAGCTGGGATAGATTGGCAGAACAGGCAGCCAAGTGACAGTACTCTGATTCAATAGAAATCACAACTTTCAGATGACTGACAGCACTCTAGCCCATGGATTGGGAGGTGGGGGGGGGCAATCATATTTCAGGGTGGGCCAGTGCCACCCCGTGCCCCCCTTTTAGCCTCTGGCACTAACACACGTAGCTAAGGTCCGTCCTATTAACTGGAGCAGTGAGCAATGTTTGCACTGCATTAGAACCTCATTGGATGGGAATGACTGTTCCAGGTATAAGTCAAGTCCTCAGGTGTTACCAGGGAAACGGCGTTATCCCTTATATAATACCATGCCGCTGTAAAGACACACAACTAATCATGTGGCATTGTCGACCACTTTATGCATACATTATGTATGATGGGGCTGTTCATTAAGCAACATTACCAGTTAGGTCACTTCAGTAAATACTTTCATAATGGAGGTTAAGCTTGTGAATTGTGTGGAGTCCCTTAAGCTAGGTTTATGGTCGCCACGGTGTCCCCAGCTCGAGGCGCGCGTGCCATGAAATGACGTCACAACAGCTGCCGTGGCTGTGCACTTCTGAATTTTTGTAACTGCGTGCACTGTGCTTTCACTTCAAAACGGTCGGCTGGGAAGAGCAGCTTCGTCTCTACAAACATCTGTGTGATTCTTCAGACCACAGAGAGTCAAACAGCCTTAAATATGTGGTCAGAGAGAGACACCACACTGTATTTTTAATAGAAACATGTCTGTTACATTTCTTGTAATGTAAATGGCTTCAGTCTTGTAGTCAAACATGCTCTGTGTTGTCTTTATGACAAGTTTAATCATGGTTAGTAAACCCATTTAAGCCAGGCTTTTCACAATAAATCCTGCTTCTTTAGGTAACCCTCTTGTGGTATATTATGGGGCGCTTAGTCCAGCTTGTACGTAGCAGCAGTGTAAGCCCGTAAGAACCTGTTCTATGTCACAATTTGACAATTTTTTCTTGAGCAAACTTGACACAATGTTTTTGGCTGCTTTGGCTTGTAAGATCTCATCAGTCTTTGGTTTTCAGTTTCTAAAAATTATTTACTGACTGAGTGCTGTAATTTCCTTCTTTGGCGTGACTTTCCAACACTTTCCTGGAAACATTAGTACATTAGTGAGAGTGGCTTTCAGATAGAAAAGGTAGGAAACACTGGGGAGGGACAAAAGAAAGATAAGAGAGGACAGGATAGCCAGTGGGTGACATTTGATATAAATGGAAGAAGATGGAATTGTTCCAAAACTATCATACAGTAAGTACCTGACTGATTACCCGCTAAATCACAAAGACATTAACTTCCTTACCTGTTGCTTGTGTTTATCTTTCCAGACTTTGTGAAACATCGCTAACGGGGAAATACTCTGACGTGGATGGGAACCTCCACATGACTCGCTCCATTGGGCTTGCTAGGAGTCAAGAGCCCTTGTTTCCAGAGGAACCTATGGTAAGTAACCAAATTGTCATGTAGGGACCATAAACCAACACTAAAACACTCAAATTCTGGTTATGGTTCTTATCAGAGCTGAACACTTTCTTGGACTCTAGTAAATTTGTAATTTGAGGACTCGACTTGGACTCGTCCGCTATGAGACTAGTCTATATCCACAACGTTCCACTTCCGGGATTGCTCCGGTGCCGCCGGAAATTCCACCGGATGTCCCTCTTTTTGGCCGGATGTCCCTCACCTTCCGCTTTCTTTGTGTTGCCGTTCTAAACTCTGGTGGATTTCTGAGGACTATGGTTAACATACATACATAGACACCAAACTGTAAACCAAATAAACATAATATGTGTATGTGGTAACACCATAGGCACATAGTATACACATCTCCACAGCACCTGGCTTCTTAAGAGCCCACTTTCCTCATTTCCTAGTGTAGACATTCAATCTAAAATGCATTCATTGAGTACATTTTAGGTGTATAACCTGTGATCATTTGCAGTCCCTGCCAGGCTTTCTTTGTGTCATATTTAAAAATGACTGCATTTTGTCTTTATAAGCAGCTTTGCACTCTGTTATTTTCTTCCTAATTCGATTCTGTACAGCTTTCTTTTCCTCTTTACTTACTTTTTTTTGATTAAGCAGTTCTTACAGTTCAGGGGTGACCCGAGGTTTGTTATTTGAGAAAGGTTTTACTGTCTTTTTGGGAATGGTTACGTCCCAAAAACCTATGGTTAAGTCCTTGATCTTGCAAACCGTTTATATGACATTTTTTTCAAACGTCCTAGCCATCTCACAAGCCCACTCTTGGATTAAATGTAGAGCTGGGCGAAATGGAGAAAATCAAAAATCACAATATTTTTTACCAAATACATCGATGTGGATATTGCGGCAATATTGTAGGGTTGACTATTGATGCTTTCACAAAATATAAACACAATGAGAGTTTTGTGTATCATATCATGATATTATGATATCCAAAATTTAAGACGATATCTAGCCTCATATATCGATGTCAATTACATATATTGCCTAATTGAAGGCACCCCTTCATTCCCCCATCCCCTTAAATAATCTGTCTGGCTATCATTAAACTAGACTGGACCCAGCTTCTTATGTGCTTATCTATTCTGCTTAGGATTGATCCATCTCCTTGAATAAATAGTTTTGGACTGAATGGAACCTGGGTCCCTGCAATCAGACATAGGTTATCACGTATCATGGTTCCATAACCAGTTTTAGATGCATGGCACATGTTGTCTGTAGAAGCAGAGAGGAAAACGCCGATTCTGAGACGTCTATTACAATGGAAACTGACAGTTTCAAGGTTTACCTGCTCTTCTCTTCTCATCTCCTATTTAGTAGAAGGACTCATTAGTGAATAACAAGAGAAGGGCAGGATTTTGGTATGCATTGGCTCACATGTGTGAGTTACATGAGGGATGCCAAGTCCCCGCACAAATGCTTCACACATAGATAAAACTACACTGAAACATACTAAATAAAAGCTGTTTGTCAAAGGTCAGTCCGTGTAATCTTTCTCAATCTGGATTAGAGGTGTAGTCAGAGTGCTGGTGCCATGATTGTTGACATCATCGGTGTCTCTTTCTTCAGGGCTCCAGGTCTTCTGTGGACAGCTCTCGGCCAGTTGGACAAGTGGACAAACACATCCTGCTGCTGGTGCATGGAGTGGGAAACGCAGGTAAGAGCTGGGAAATATCAAGGACTGATAATGATTTCAATTTTGAATATTAGCAAAAGTGATTCATGTTAAAATGGTGGAGTTGTAATAAAAATCCATCCATCCATATTCAACCGCTTATCTGGGGTCGGGTAATAAAGACAGCTTCACCTCAGGGAGAGTCAGTGGATCGGTGGGGGGGGAAGAAATCTTTTGTTGAAGAAGACTTCACTCGGGTACTTTCTTAATCTGATCAGAAGAAAACAGATGATTATGGTGGAGTGGCCTCTGCACCTTTCTGCTCTGCACCCTAAAAGCATTAGAAGAGCATGGATTATATACACATTTGTCTGTGGTCAACAAAAGGGGAGAGGGTTAACATTATACCCGACCTTATACACGTCTGTTTCACAAGGCTAAAACGCAAAACTGAGGCTACAACCACACTACTACATTTGTTCGCTTTAAAACGCATAACTTTTGCTAGAACCCCTAAAATTGAGACATTTGAAAACGCTGCTGACACCGTTTTATTTTAAAATACTCCAGGGTTGGCTTTTAGCGTGAACGGGCAGAACTGGTGACCTTTTGGAAATGATGATGCAGACACCAACGTACGCTTACTGCCTGGGTCTTATCAGTCCTAGTCTAAATCGACGACATTTCATTTACTTGATAATCGCCGGCTGTCCCTCGCCTTGCAAAACTTCAACTGCAACAAACTTCGAGATAGCAAGCTTTGCAAGTTTTGCAGAAAATGTGGATATTGGTGTTCTTTCAGGGAATGATTGTAAAGATTTACAAAGAATATGTTTACGGCATTTCCTCTCTAACTGGGACGTTTTGGGATGTTTTAATGTGTCCCTAAGCAAGACACTTAACCCCTAGTTGCTCTAGAGGCGTGTAACCTCTGAAATATATAGCACTTATAAGTCACTTTGGATAAAAGCGTCAGCTAAATGAAATGTAATGTAATGTAATTGCTGTGGACAAAATGCACACGGTGATACACTGGTAAGAGCCAATTATGTTTAACAAGGTATCCAGCTAATTTAAATAGCTCATGTTACTGTATTGTGTCAACAGTTAACTTCATTTAATAACGATGTGGTATTTTCTTTTGCGGGGTGCAAATGTTCCACCAAAACAGCTCAGTGGTGTTTTAAGCCCCCAACTTCTCCTTCCAGGCAGCGCTGCAACCGTTGACTTCAAGGCACCTAACCCTAACCTTCACTCTAACCCTAACCATAACCATAACCTAATCGACTTCAAGGCAGCACGGCCACCGTTTACTTCAAGGCACCTAACCCTAACCCTAACCATAACCATTGCCTAACCCAGTGCCTTCCAGGCAGCACTGCCTGGAAGGAGACGTTGGAGGCTTAAAACATTGATAAACACCAAAACAAGTTCCTTCCTGAGACTATTTAGCAGAGCCACCGTTGCTGCGTCCGGAGGTTAGCTCCACTCAAGACGAATGTGATTGGTTTAAAGAAAAGTCAAACAACCCAGAGCGGTTTTTTTTCTCCTATCCTGGATTGTATGTGTGGAGGAGACAGACCTTACTCCACAGCGATGTGGAGATAGATCTGGTAATGCGAAACCACCGTATATGAGTCCCGACGTGTACTCCCTGATTCGCCACGCATAACGTAACCCCTTTCTGAAAGAATACAAATGACAGCCTTCGCTACTGTTAATTCAACATGGCTCGTTATCCATGTTGAATTACAGGTGTTTCTGGCCTTGTTTTCGATGCTAGCAGCTGTTGCGCAGTTTAATTCTGCATGTTTTGACATGCAATTCTCATGCCCAGCGGGAATGTAACTTCTTTTTATTTCCTTAAGTTTCCTTCCAACCTATCCGTTAGAATATTGTGATCAGAGGCTGCTCTTAGGTCCAGAATTAGAAGAATACAGACTTTTTTTTAGTCACAAACTGAAGCTAGTTGAGTTCAAATTAAATGTCTGAAGTGTGCGTACAACTGCAATTTGGGATGCCTGTGGGAAACACTTAGTGTGCAAGGAAAGATTTAACAACACAAAGCTAATCAGCCAACGGGCAGACAAAAAAACGTTTCAAAGATATTGAGATATACAAATGGTTACAACGGAATACACGTAGCATGGAAGTGCATTCGTTACGTTTTTAACTGAATTTCTAACTAAGTCCTCAAGATTTGTTATAATATATTTGATAATAGAACTTCTCACTTGCTTTGCCAAAGTTCAATGTAGAGGATATTATGCTTTAATCTAAAGAAGAATTCATGCAAAACAACCAATGTTGAACAGGGTAAACATGATCACTATGATATGTGATTGTGAACATGTTGCCATGCTAACACTAGCATTGTTGTTGTTTGATCTGATTCAATCCCCCTATTTATTTCATATCCACTGATTGTTGCCTCATTTTTCTCTTGGTACCTCTCATTTAACGTGCAAGGAGGACCATAATCACCCGTCATATACTTTGGTTTTCTTTACTATCAGCATTACAGTCTCACAGCTATAGAATCTTAGTGTGTTTATTAGTAACTGATGGTGAATTGGGGTGTTGGCTGTAGCTTAGATAAAATGCAGCGTTATGAAGATGAAATATTTACCGTAGCTCTGCATGTGATTAATTCACAAATTGACATTTCACAGTGGTATTTACACGGTCACCCTCTATCTGTGGATAATTTGTGAACAAACATTACTCTCTAAGGCTGTAGAAGAGGGAGAAAGAAGAGCGAGGCAGATCATGCATGAATGGCAAAGCAGTTCTCAACAACTCCCTAAATGCCATTGGCTAATCGCGTTGCTTGTGGTGTTATGGGATGAGGCATTTTAGAAGTGGATGGCAGTCAACACAAATGAAGGCCTGAAGCAGCACTCAGTGCTCCTCAGTGGAACGAGCTGGGGACTGATGCTGCTCCACTGCACTGACAGCATTATGGCGAGGGGGCGGCCGAAACAGACGGAGTTAGAGTTTTGCAAACATCCTCTGCTGCACTTCTCAGTGAGTGTGGCTTGGTCCACTGACAGAGCAGGCATTTGTCACCTACTTCTCCTGACATATTTTGTAGGAAAAAAGCCTGAAAAGTAGGGGTGTGTGAGTACCAAATTAGATACAAGTACGCAGTTTGTCATAGTCATGTCAGTTATGTGTGCTTGTGTTTTGACTTACTGAATATGTTAGTCTCTCTCTCTATACTCTCTGACTTCCCCACCCTGTCTGTGGCTCTCCAAGCCCATTGGTTAGGCTGGAATCTAACACCTCACAAATACATTGTATAATTTCCTAAAACAGCTGATGAATGTAGTTTTTAGTTAACAAACAAGGGGAGTATTTTTTTTTTCACACTACAGTAATGCATACATAAAAGTTTTTGATAAAGAACACAAAAAAGAAATATTCTTTCAATGAATCACTTTCAGTGCTATGTACAAACAGAAGTTGCTTGTTTCCAACTGACATACAGTATCTGCTGATACTTATATATCTGCTAAAGCTAATATCGTCTGATATATCAACTCTACCTGTTATTTATACATGGGTATCTTGTACATATATTTTATTGTGTAATAAATTGCTAGTGTACTTATAATTATTAGATACATTTAATTTACAACATTCATTGCATTGCTCCTGACTGTCGACTCAGAAAACTACACCATACACTACCTGCTTGACCTCAGTGCCGCCTTCTACTCAGTAAATTATGTCATCCTCATCAACCATCTCAAGCACGAGCTGGGAATTAAGGGTACAGCACTGGATTAGTTCTCCTAAAGTCCTCTCCTCCCGCCAATCTCTCCTGGAGTCCCACAAGGGTCCGTCCTCGGCCCTATGTTCAGTTCACACCTTTATTATTCCTTGAGGGGAAATTTGATTTGCAGTAGCGGGCAAAACCACAAACATAACGTACAAAAGGACATGGGAAATTTATCACAACAGTTATAGATAACAACCAGATAAAGAGTATAAAACCTTTCGAATGAAAGCCATGATAAAGTGCTGCTAAGCATTTCGGTTCAGTTCATTGCAAATGAAGCGCTTTTATTGCTCTTGGAACAAAGATGAATGTTATCCTCTACTTCATCTACTTGCTTCCCCTTGGTAGAATCATACATAAATATAACATCCCTGCCAGTGCTATGCCAATGATACCCAGCTCTACCTACCCCTAGACCCAACTGCCCATCTGACATAAAGTGCTTCAGGGAGTGCCTTGAGGATATTAAAAGCTGGATTGACCAAAGCCTAAATTATAAAAACAACACACCAGTAACCTAGCCCCGACTCTGCTTTAAAATTTGATAAACCGATACATGTAGTTGTCATGTCGACTTTCTTTTAGCTCCGATCCATAGACATATTAAAGCATTTCCCCTTCTGCCCAGAGCTGGAATTAGTCATCCATGCCTTCATTTTCCTCACGGATCGACTACTGCAACTTCCTCTACTCCGGTATCACCCAGTCATCCGTGTCCTGCCTGCAACTCGTTCAGAACACTGCTGCTATGCTGCTCACTGGAACCAGGAAAAGGGCCCACATCACCCCCATCCTGGCCAAATTAGATACAAGTACGCAGTTTGTCATAGTCATGTCAGTTATGTGTGCTTGTGTTTTGACTTACTGAATGTGTTAGTCTCTCTATACTCTCTGACTTCCCCACCCTGTCTGTGGCTCTCCAAGCCCATTGGTTATGCTGCTCACTGGAACCAGGAAAAGAGCCCACATCACCCCCATCCTGGCCAAATTAGATACAAGTACGCAGTTTGTCATAGTCATGTCAGTTATCCACCCCCATCCTGGCCGCCATGCACCGGCTTCCATGTTATTATAGAATTAATTTACCAGGATCAGCTAATTGTCCATGGTCCTTCCAGTCCCCCATCATAGTCTGGTAGAACTGAGGCTGCTCTCTCCATACAGTAGATAATAAGTCTGAAAGACTCTCCAAGCCATTGTCAGTTCCTGTGTGTGCATTCACTCCAGTCCAATCACAAGAAGCATCATTACCAATCACTGACATAGTAATATTAACAATATTGCTAGTTTCAAGATGTCAAACTCAAGGTTTGCAAAGAAAACGGAAGTTGATGAAGATAATAAAGAATTATTGAGGCTACAACCAGAATTATATAATAAAGAACATTCAATCATTCATAAAACTATGTGCTCATGCAGCAGCTGCTTGACCAATGAACACCTGGATCAGTAACTCTGTGGGGCAGTCACACCTTTTGTGCCCAGGTTTAAGGCACAACAGTAGTTACAGACAAACAGTGACATCTCTTCCACTAAGTCAAGCCCCCATGCTGCTTATTATAAGTGTGTAGTTTTATATGATGGGCTGTTGAATGTGTCATGTTGTATAGTGTACAATGTATCACCTTATGTTGGTGTGCTTTGCTGCGTTTTGCACAGATTTGCTGTTCCTCCTGTTGATGCCTTGATGGCACTGTTGTACTGGGATTTTTTTCCCTTGTTTTCGACAGGCTGGAATTACATCAGCAGTTTCTCAGAAGCACAACTCATTAAAGTCCTTGTCTGCTCGCTCCACTCACTGTACTTTGAACATCAACATCACTATAGCTGTATAGACACCCTCCTTGAAGTGTGAATGTGTGTGTTTTTGCAAAGTACACCATGAAGGTCTCTTTTGTCAGCAGAAGAAAATCTTGACGTTGAATACACAGCACTTGATATTGTAATCCTCTGAAGCATTAATAAATTAAATACTTTCTAACACAGAACATGTAAGTATAATACATTTTTCATAATTTTTTTCATAATTTTTATACTTAAATTGACCAGACTGTGTATGGACTCATCTTGACTGAGAGACTCAACTTTGGCCTGATGGAATAACACCTTTGTTGCTCAATTCCTTTTTCTGCATCTGTCCTACAAAATACATTTAAATGGCGGAGAATGTCAAAATTCTTAGGACAAGCCAAAATAAAAGCACCACAAAGATAAGCTTGAAATTAAAGTCAAAAGTTTAAAAAAGCTTTACTCGGCTGCGGCGCGGTTTTGTTCCGTCGTCCGCCACGTGCCATACCACACCGGGAGCATCTCAGAAGCGTAGCGTCTTGCTGCCCGACTCTCAGATTATATTGTCTCTACAAGTACTTTACCGTACCGTGTTTATTAAGCTAGTATCTACCTTCCACTCCAAGCACTCCTGCAGTTAAACTCCATGCCTTCTCTTTTCATCTGTTGTCTGTTCATAAAAAGGATCTGTGATGTTATATCATTTCCACCTCCAAGATGAATCTCTCGTCGTCCATGGTGTTGTAGAGGAGACGTATACGATATTGGTGGGTGTGTTTTGGTAAACTGACTGGATGCTCTCGCTGTTTCACTTCCTCCCCGGCTGTTCGAAAGGGCCGTGGCTCGCGTGAAAATAGACCTGGCTAATATCTATAGCAGAGCGGAGAGCCGCTCCTCGCATGCTTCTGGGACGCGCCACGGCGCACCTAGTGGATAATCAAGCATTGACTTGAATTGCCACGATTGCTTGCGGGGGCCGCAGCTCGCCCATAACGCAGCGCAGACACGCACAGTGGAAAATATGGGTGAGACCTTTAATCACTGTAATGCAATCCCATTTGTAATGCGCTAGCCGGAGCGTTTGTGTATTTGCAGCATGAGGTTGAAAACAGAGATGTTTATGTACTTTTTGTTCAGGTCCAGAGATCACAGACGAGCTTGTCAAGGTGCTGCGCAAGCGCTTGGATGAGACCACCTTGGACATCATCACGGTCATGCTAGTTAGGAACTGCAAGCTGACACCAGCTGATGTGGAGGTAAATAGAGGGAAAGCACCTAAGATGTTTTTTCCAATGCACACAGCGAAACAATCTTGTGTTATTTGTGGTTGGTCTGTCAATAAATAAATAGACGGGTAGTGTATAATTTTGAATTACCTTGTTTAAGTTTTGTTCTGATCTATTTAGAAGCTAATTGTGCTTGATAAATATACTGGATGGACAGTAGCTTAAGGGTGGTACATACATTATTTAATTAAGAAAATTATGGAATAGTCACTTGATTGATTAATTGATAATCAAATGTTTTTGGGATTTTGCCGATTTTCAGTTATAGGTCTGTATTGTATTGTTTGTAAAACAATAGATTGAAAACACTTTGTTAAGGGTATGGAGATTTAAAAAAGGGTAGGACCCGAAAAGCATTTTGCTTCTTCCTACTCCTTTTCGGACAAGAGTATTTATTTATTTAGCTTATTCTTCGTGTCGTTTTTTTTGGTATCTTGTTCAAAATAAAACTATTCATTCATAGTTCTGTGTACATGGACTTGTGTACACTTCCAGAATTATGGGTTTTATTCCCACTGGGGCACTCTGAAAATGCTTCAGATAAAAGCCTTCACAAAATGTTGTCTGCTCAGTTCATCCAGCCATCAGGATCTCCAGCCACTGAGGTGATGAACTTCAGCCTCCCCCAGTACTGTCTTCCCTGGCTGCCCGCTGTGGCTCACTACCTCAGGCAGAACCTCCTCATCTTCCTGCATGTACCCAAGTACACCGACAGCAACACAGCACACCACTTCAAGGTACAATCCACACCAACTTAATGTTATTTACTTAATCATGTAATTGGCATATAATGTTCTTAATGTTGGGGCGGAAGGACCTCAGTCTGTAGTCTGTTGGGAACCAGAGGGTGGCGGTTGGAGTTTTGCACAGACCACGGTACGGAGGGTGGACTGGTAGCTTCACCCTCTGGGCACTAGGATTGGGCATCAAGGACCGGTTCCAACTTGGAATTATTTCAAAAATTATGATTCCAACGTAATCTTTTTTTTTTATTGGAATCGTTTGGGAAAGTTTGGGTTTTTATTTCCAACCATCGGTTCCAAATTTAACACGCGCAAGTTTTAGTTTCCGTAGCAACCACCGTACTTCCAGGCGCTTGTTGTGTTGCAGCCAGTGTTGGGCAAGTTACTTCCAAAATGTAATACATTATAGATTACTAGTTACTGTCATTTGAGAGTAATTAGTTATATTACAATATTACTGTCTCTGAATTGTAATGTGTTACACTACTTTTGCATTACTTTTGAGTTACTTTTACCAAAATAACAGGGGAAGTTTGATTTGGCAGCTAGCTTGTGAATCCACTTTAATACATCATAGATTATTCATATTTTGTATAATTAATATAAATATGCAAAGTAACTAAAGCTATAAAAAATAGATAAGTAAAACGTATAATAGGCAATTAGGAGAAAATGAAAATACTCAATAAAAAGTACGGCATTGTTGTAAAATGTTTGTTTATAGCACTTGAATAAGAAATTCATGTTGTTTAGTTTAAAACACTCTAAAGGAAATGTTCAATTATAGTGTGATTAAAACTCACTATTTACATTATTTACAGTACTGGATTTACAGCTGATTTGTGAAAAGGTAGCCTACACAACCTTATTTAACAGTAATTTAGTTTTACTGCGAACCGTCACAGGAAGTGGTTTTCATTTTGAAGTAGGCTACACGGAAGTTGTCTGTTGTGTAGCCTACTCTTGCTAGCTTACTGAGATGCAACATGTCCGTCAGGCTCAAGTTGTTCACTTTCTTGTTTGTAAAACTGCAACATATTGAACAGTAAATGATCACAGTAAAAGACAAGCGTTTTTGGTCGTCATTCGAAGCCATTCCACTACAGGCATATACTCTCTACGGCTGAGGAAATGCAATAATATTTACATGTAGCAAGCCTCAACATTAATTCCCGACATGTTTATATCTGTCAACCGCTGACGTACCGTCACCTGTTGGGACATACATGCTGTCCGTACCGTCTCTGGTTCTGGCTCTGACCACGGGAACAGAAACAGGACAGCTCACTTCAACGCAGCGTAATAACTCCTGAAAATAATATCCATCTCGCAAATGTATCTGTCTCTGCAGTCATCTCAACCATCGAATACAGCGACAGGAAAATAATACGGCTTTTTTTTTTTTCCTGTGAAGAAATGTGTCGCGGTGTTGGTGAATTCTTAAAAAGAACGCACCACTAAATGTTGCATTAAAATGCGTTGTAACTCTGAGACTGGGCTCGGTACTGAGACTGTAACGAGTATAATATTACCGAAATTTAATTAGTAATGCGTTATATTACTGCGTTACAGCAAAAAGGAATACATTACTGTAATTGCGTTAATTTTGTAACGCGTTACTCCCAACACTGGTTGCAGCCTTGGTCCGAGGTTTCTGCCTGCGAAAAGGAATTTTTTTTGCGCCGCTGTTGCACCAAATGCTTGCTCTTGGGGTGGAATTGTTGGGTCTTTGTAAATAATAGTGTGGTCTAGACCTACTCTATCTGGAAAGTGTCCTGAGATAACTCCTGTTTTGATTTGACACTATAAATAACAATAAATTGAATGTAGCACAGTAAGCGGCGCTCTAACGTATGGCTTTATTTTAAGTTAAAAAAGCCCGGTAAAACTGTAACTCACTATTGAATCAAAATAAAATGTTCCTCTTATCTGTAGAATAAGCATGTGACCCATTTCAACTCCACCCCTCAAAGAATCAGAATCGAAAGAAAGAATCGGAATTGGAATCCGAATTGTTAAAATCAAAACGATGCCCAACCCTACTGGGTACTGCTGAGGTACCCTTGAGCAAGTCACCCAACTGCTTGGAGCATGTGTCTTTCGGACCTATCTGTGTGTGTAATGCATAACAACAACAAAGTGTAAAAATGTATTTACCCCCATGACAATGAAACCGCTTCTTTCTTGCTGCTTTCTTTTTTCTATAAATGCATAGAAAATATGTATAGATACCAAAAAGAATTTTGAGGGCAGAATCTGTTGGTTGACCTTGATTTATTACAACTTGGTTCATACTATGTGTTGTAGTTTCATCATCTTTATTTTCGGCTCAGAGGGCTTTCTCATAAAATACAAAACAGAGAAATTGTCTAAATCACTTTATTTTATGGTCAAAAAGAGAGTGATCTTACCCCATTTGATGCAAATAAGCCCTCCCTGCACAGGAAACTACAGTAAGTACAGCAGGTCAGGAAGAGGCTCTGTAAACTGGGATGGATGTTAAAAACAGAAAGTTATGGTACACTGTGAACCAGAATAAGTAAGCAGTACTCAAAAAAAGTGAGGCAATCAGTTGCCACAATTCTTCTGAGTTTATAAACTCAAAAGTCTCAGGTTGGTAGAGCTTAAATATTTGGAGTAAAGTGAACTTGCATTTTTTTGGTTACCGTTAAATTAAAGTACTAATTAAGCCAACTCAAATATCAGTATATGTAACTCAAAAGTATTAACTTAACATGACTGGATAATTAGTCATTTATTACATAGTATTTCATGTTCACTAAACTCAATATTTATTAGTTTCTTGTTCAATCGTTTTAATTAACCATAACTCAACAATAAGTTTTGACGTAGTGACTTCTCGTAGGGTTTATGAACTACCAAAGGTGGCGAGCTAATTGTTTACACAATAGCCAGCCACCAGCCAACATGCTAACACTAGTCAGTCACCACATCTATGGTCAGTCACAGTCGCTCTCCAAGCTAGCTGGGTTGCTCACTTGTAAACAATATTCCCTCAGACATATTTGTACTATTGAATGCTGTCTTATAACTGTTTGCAAACCATGTCTCTTTAGTGGAGCAGTTATACTCTAGCAGAGCAGGGTTACATACAAGTAGATGGTGCAACAAAGCTAACACTATATTATAATAGCTTTCTCTGTTTTGGTTTCTCCAGCTCTCCGTTCCCTCAAAGTCAAATGTCATTCTTCACCAAAGACAAGTGGTGTGACCAAAAGGAATAGTTTTATATTTTATGGAATTCTCATTTGTAATCCTTTCAAGAGGAACTCTCATGTCTCAAATGCATTAGCTATGGAGCTAGCGCCAGGGGTCAAAAAGCTAAGTTTAGCATAAATCAGGGAGAAACAGCTAGCATGGCTCTGTACAGAGTTCAAAATTAAACCTACACCTCTAAAGCGTATTAATTGATATGATATATCTTGTTTGTTACCTACCTACCCAGTGTAACCCTAACCCTACCTAGACAATGGGCACCGCTGTGTAACATTTTGCAGGTTCAAAGCTTTTGAAACATTGCAAAATCTGTGGTGAAGTTGTTCAACAGCCATATCAAATCATCACAAGAGGATTTGTGATAGCTCCAACTCACACATAATCCTAGAAGCTATTGGCAAATGCTCACTGTCTTAACAGCAGTGAAAAGGACTGGCTAATAATAAACCCAAAGTAAACAGACTGACTTTTTTAAGTCCTCCATCTACTTTTGACGATTTGTTGACTTGTAAAAACAAGGCATTGCTGCAGTTTGACATATGCAAGTGTACGACAAACAGCTCTTTTTAAAGTGATCTGGGTTAAGAATGAATAAATCTTAGATATGGGAGGCTGCAAAAACTGTGGCAGAGACTAAAATCATTTTGACAAGTCCCATTGTGATGTATGAAATAAATGCTGACTTGTGTGGTTTGAGTTCCCAGAGGCTGATTTGCTCTCCTGTTCTGTCTGCAGCACTACTTTCATTTGAGCAGTGACTTGGCTGATGGTGATATCTACCTCTACAATAAACCTGGAGGCCAGGGGACGGGAGGCAAAGGTAGTCACATTTCCCCAGCCACAGGGACCCACAAACTGCTACGGCACTACTTACACTTTACACTTATTTATATACCCTCATTTATGTTTATACTTTTCTATTGTTTTATAACAGTCTTGTATAGTTGTCATTTGGATTGCACCACATGAACATGTTTGCTCTTTGTTTGGTGTCTTGATTTTCTACTTTGCACCTAATGTGTAGTCTGAATGTTTGCTTCACTCCCACTGAACGTTGCATCATTCATTCTTTTGGTTTTGCACCGTGGACCTAGCCTGGGAAAACCCTGACGAACTTCCGGCAAAATTTGAGATTTGCTCTGCAAGTCAGTCTGGCCCATTCAAGCCCGTTTCCAATTTTTCCAAATCGAGGCACCAATCACAACCGTTGAGGCAGGCTTTACACGATGACGATAGCGCAGCGATGGCAAGCAGCTTTTTGTTAACATTTAACATGACGGCCACCGAACCGGAGCGCAGCAACCCGTTGATGCCGATGTCGCTGCTACGTCACCTGGATCGTTGGTCTGATTGGTTGAAGGGCTATCCAATTGCCCCCAGAGGCATTTGAGCAGCGTCCGTTGGCTGTGAATGAACCTTGCCCAGACCCACTCTCAGTTACAACTGAGAAGGGTCTGGTGTCAACCAGGCTACCGGGGACCAGGAGAAACACGGTTTTGTTCCTCTATGTACTGTACTGCACAGTACAGTATACAGATGGAAGATAATAAAGTCTCTTATCTTATCGCTCTATTGTCAGCTTTCTTGATAATCAATGAATTGATCAATCATTAAACCCAAACATTGGTTCAATTCAACAACTTTATTAATCCCACAAGGGGAAATTAGTTAAGAGCAGCTACAGACAACACAAACATACATAACAGCATACAAGCCTACATATAGGCCTACACCCTAGAGAATAGATTTTTTGTATCTATTTAAAAGTCAAATTGCAGAAGGGATAAAAGAATTAGAGTGGTGATTAGTTTTAAAAGCAGGTAAAAATCTAACGACGTCTTGATGGCAACAGAGAAAATTCACCCTGAAGAACATTATCTGAAGAAGACAAAATGCTCGTTGCTTTACGCAAGATTAGTTCAAATCAAAGATAATTAAATCGCTTTGTTTCACGGCAATACTTTTAGAGCAGGTTTTGACTATATTGTTTCTGTTTTTAAAGCCACCTACACATGATGGGTGGCAAAAGCGCTCTGCACTGGCCGTTCCATTGATTTCCAATGGGGAGAGCGGTGCAGCAGAACTAGGCGCTGTGCTACCCCTGGCGTTGCGCGCCGCTCGGAATTGCTGCTTTGCTCTTCGCTCAAAGTTCAAATTATTTCACCTTTCAAGGCACAGAACATTGCTGCGCTTTGCCTCTTTGCTCTGCGCCCTAACTCGCGGTTTTGCCGCGGAGCATGTGTAGGCGGCTTCACTGTGAGGCTGTGAAACCAGCAGGTAAAAGAAAAAGTCATAAGAATTTCAATTAAAGATTGATAAAAACGACAGAGAATGACTCGCCTGACAGAAAAGGAGTTCAGTGTCCTGAGTAAGTGAATTCTCTGTTGCCCCTTTTACACAGCAGCCTCAGTATTAACACTGAATGTAAGGTGGTCATCAAAAATGGTACCTAAATATTTATATGAGGTGACCATTATATAGGGATTTTATGTGGACATGTGATTAAAGGAGAATTCAGGGCCCTACTCGAACCGTTGTGTCTAAGTCTGCTTCCTCATCAGTTAGTGGGTGTCCTTTTAATGTGTGTCTAAAGACTTTTCACTTTGTGATTGTGTTGCATAGGGCTGCACGATATGTGGAAAATATGTAATTGCAGTTATTTTGACTGATGATTGATGGTTTACGATATTGGAGGGAATGATCATTTTTGTGTTATTATTCTCTTTTCATTGAAAATTACTCAAATGAAAAGAAATTAAAATGATTATAGTGTGGATACTTTAACTACATTTTCCTGATGATACTTACATACTTTTGCTTAAGTTACATTTTCACTGCAGGACTTTTACTGTAACAGAGTATTTTTACAGTGTGATATTAGTACTTTTAAAGTAAAAGATCTGAATACTTCTTCCACCACTGGTAGCAGCAGGCTGCTGCCCTGGGCTCGGTACCAATCCTACAATAATACATTTAAAGTTACGTTTATTTAATATTGCACCTTTTACAGACAAAGTCACAAAGTTCTTTTCAAGAGAAAAATGGTTAAAAATAAGACACATAACAGTAAAATAAAGCAAAAAAGAATAAAGTAACCATAGAAAAATAAAACTTAAAAACAAACAAAGTTGTTAAAGCGTCAACAGAGACACAGAGCGTATGACAATAAGAAGGGCGTTCCTCAGGGTCAGAGCCACCACTTTAAAGGCACGGCCACCTTTAGTTTTTAGTAGAGCGCGAGGTCCAAGCAGTAATCCTGGAGAAGACCTGAGTGACCTACCGGGGATATAAGGAGGGAGCAGGGTAGAGATAGACACAGGTATATATATGTCAAAACAAGAACCTTAAAATCTAGTGCAGTACGTATTCTTACTCGTGTGGAAATTGAATTACTTAGTGTTAACGTTACCTTAGTCTACATCCACGACAATTCATTTAGGGAATTGCTCCGATGCCGCCGGAGGTTCCGCCGGATGTCCGTCACCTTCCTCGTTCTTTGTGTTGGCGTTTTAAATTCCGGTGAATTTATGAGGACTATGGTTAACTGCTCCTCAGATCTCTGCAGGGTAAATCCAGACAGCTAGCTAGACTATCTGTTCAATCTGAATTTTCTGTTGCACGACTAAAACAACTTTTGAACGTACACATGTTCCACCAAAACAAGTTCCTTTCCGAGGCTATTTTGCAGAGGTACCGTTGCTCCATCCGGCACTTAGCGCCGCCCAAGACGATTGTGATTGGTTTAAAGAAATGCCAATAAACCAGAGCACGTTTTTCGCCCATCCCGGAATGCCGTGTGGACTGTGTGGCCAGACCTTCCTCCGTGGCGCTGTGGAGGAAGCTCTGGCAATGCGAGACTAACAGTATCTGGTCTAATTGAATGCTTTTATGCAATCAAGATGAAACAGAGTTCAGCTAAGCTCTCTGTTTTGCTACTTTCCCTCTCCATATATTTCAGTCAGTCAAGTGATCAATGCCGAAATGTTATGTTGCAATACTTTCTCTTCATCAATATGCTCAGTCATCTATTGGCATTTGAAGTCAGTTAAAGTGCTGTTGCTGGAATCAGGTGTGTGACTGAAAGGTTACTCTGTTCAATGTGAAACTGTTGCTGTGGAAAGTGAATAAATAATTCTGCCATCCTTCAACAGCTCTCACCAAAGGGCAACTCATTAAGAATGTAAATGATGAGTTTACAGAATTATAACCCTCTTTTATAATGACTAATATTTTTGTAATGTGCTACCTTTCATTGCCATTTTAACTCAACATTTGACTCTTAATCACAGTACTACATTTTCATTTGCAGAACACATTATTCTGGGTGGGCTGGCTGAAGTAGCTTTGTTCCATTTAGCAAAAACAAATAAACCGTATACAATCAGACTTTGGTTTACTTTCAGTGTTAGGCAGAGATGTGGACTCGAGTCACATTAATCTGACTTTGTCCCAGCTCTGCTTAAACGTTCTTAAAGCTGTAGTGCGTAGTTTCTGTCTCCCCCGTGAGGAATTCTAAGTAATAACCACAAAACTGTCGGCGCATCCACATTAGAGGGTGACACAGGAATCAATTGTCGCTCCCATCCCATCCCGAGCCCACGAAAATACTCCTGTCACATCCCGATCACGTGACTGCAAAACTGTAAAAAGTTTTGCAGTCAAAGACTGCTGTAAAAAAAAGCTGTAAAAGACTGTAAAATCCCGAGAGAAAGACTCCCGAATCCTGTCCCGCTCCCGTTTCGTTCCCTATGTTGTCTAAAGTTATCAGACTCTGTGTGTGTGTGTGTGTGTGCGTGTGTGTGCGCACAGAGCTGCAGTGATGGCCCGAGGGAGCGAGAGCAGCTCCTCTGCTGCGCTAATGTTGTTGTGTGAATGCAGCGCTGCAGAGCCATTTGTCTCTCACTGCTGGGTGGGTTAGGGTTAGGTAGTGCAAATTTTTCGAGACTCCCCTCAGGTCACGGTATTCCCAATCAACAAACGTATTGTGAGTTGTAAGTAGTTCTCTTTTCTAAAACGAAATGCCTCGCAATCTTTGGGCGCACTCACCACATTGCAGCGTCATTTTTTAATTTAATCTCCGGCTCCGTCCCGCTCCAGTTAATTTCTATGCTTTATCCGTCTCGAACACGTTACCGCGGGAATCACGTGACCCACGGGAGTACCGAAAAATTTTCCCCCTCTAATCTACATGATACAAAACTTCCGTGATCGCACACCCCTCACACCCCTAAATTTGCCAGTAGATTAGAATTGCAGTTTGCTTTGAAAGTGTGTTGTGAGCATGTGTGGAAGTAACAGCCAACAGCTCAGCTAACAACTTTAAATACAGTTCTGTTTCCAACTGCAGTGTACTGGGAGCTCTCTGGGGATTCTCACCTTTAGTCTCTCTTAAAAATGACCTCTCTGCGGCTGTCGAATCCTAGACAGCGCAGCTTGGAAGAGTTTGTTCCTTGCTCCTGCACTCTCTCAACTTGCTGTCTAAGTACTTTTTAATTGCTGTGCGGAGAAGCTCTGACTCCATCTCATTAGTTTTAGCAGCTGCGAAACAATGTGCTTTAAGTTATATGATGTTACCTGATCCCTGCCCAGTGTGTGAAATAACTCAGATACTAACCTGTTTCTGCAGCTAATTAATGAAGTGTTTGCTAATGACTCTTAGTTGCACTGTCTGCCAATGGACCTAATTTTTTAAACACCAATGTATTTGCAAACCTTGACAGTAAAATGACAAGAGACATTTATTATATAATGACCATGCGTTTGTGTGTAAAATAAAATTTCCATCTTTCTCCCAATTGAAATGGAACCACAACCACATACAGTAACTAAGTATCTAAGCTGACTGATGTTGACCTTTGCAGTTTTTTTTTTTTAGCAAGTTTTACCATTTTAAGTTCAATGTGCTGTAGCAAACTAGCTAATTAGCGATGTAGCCTGCAAACTAGGGCTGCACGGTATGAGGAAAATATCTAATTGCGGTTATTTTGACTGATACTGCGTTTGCGATATGATTCACGATATTGGAGGGACTAATCAATTTTGTATCATTTTCATTGAAAAATATTAGAATTGATGTGATTAAAATGTGATTTTTGCAAGGCTCTGTACCAAAAGAAGATTTTTTTCTTTAATCTGTAGGATGGGATTTGAAGGCCAGGACGTCTGCAGCGCCACAATTATTAATTTAGAATGGTCATCAGAATCATATTTTGCCTTAAACAAATATTACGCCCCCCCGTGATTTGGATATTGCACTAGTCCATATTGCGATTTCGATAACATTGCGATTAATTGTGCAGCCCTACTGCAAACTGACGTTAGCATCGCACTTTTACCTGGTGGATGTTTGTTTGGCAGCTCGAACCAGCAGGTCAAGGGGTTAAACAGGACGTGCCTATTAGTGCTGGGCAATATGACCAAACATTTGTATCACGGTATTTTTTAAGATTCTGGCGGTTTCACGGTATATCGCGGTATTTTCTTTCTTTTGCTTGACTGGGCCTTTATATAGGTTTATAATGACTTATTCTACTGTCAGGAGTACATAGAATATCACAAAAACATTGTAATGTCATCATGTTTACTAAAATCTTTGATTACTAAAGGGTTTGCTTAGCTCCACAACATTATACAATAACGTTATATGAAGGAGAATGCATGAAACAGTTACAGAATCTAAACTATTTTTATTGTGCAAACTGCAAAGTAGTAAAATAAACTTAAATCGAATGAATACACATACAAACCACTTTAACATAGTTTCCCTTTCAAAACCAAATAGTTGTATCAACACTACCTTGGCCACAGGTAAGTTTGGTTCTTGTAGAAAAGTGGGCGACTGAACGTAGCTCTGCTGTCAGCCTCCTTCAGTGTTTGAATGTTAGTAGGTTGGTCGACGTATTTCAGCGAGGCAAGACATCTTAAATCCAGTGTTTTAATCATTGCTCTGAACCCGTCTTTCTCAACGGTCTGTAGCGGGACCGTAGGTTGATTGTTGTTGCGTTCATAATGTTGCTCCGCTGCATGCTTGAAGTGACATGTCTTTAACGTTAGCATGGCCGATTAACGTTAGCGCAACCAAGTAATGTTAGAGCGATGGGCAACAACAGTGGCTAAATTATGTCCGATTTTTTTAGAAACAAAAAACTTTGGAACAACAGACGGCTCCCCTCTTGAGCATACGTTGTTCTGGTGTATCTCCTGTCTTTCTTCATCCTCTAACTTTCTTCTCTGGTCTTGAATGTGCAGTAGCGACCGGAGCCTCTCCCAGCTTAACAGACTGTTATGCTACCTGGCTAGCTAGCAGCTATAATGTTACCCAACATGCCGTCCGGCGGTGTAAATTTGTAAACGTAAAATTATTAGTGTTAGAAATTGTTTGTTACAAATTGTTGTGTGCTATGGTGTTTTATCCTGTTAAAGAGAGTTAGTTGTGGGTTATTAATTGTTGTGTTATGAAGTTACTACCATGAGTGAGCAGGGTACACAGTTAACAGGGCTCCTGTTCTCAATTCACTCGCAATTACTTCGGCCGTAACGCTCTCTGCAGCAATGTATTACGGTATATGAAAAATTCACATCATACGGGAAATGAATACTAGCCTGGCTCCGCCCTCCTACGTACTTCCGCTCAATTTTCATTTTCCTTCACTACTCCGTCTGGGTTTGCGGTATATTCCTGGGTTTTCTCCGGTCAAATATTTGGCGGTCCAATCAGTGAACAGAGAGAGTGGCTGAGAACGATGACGTTGAGGACGTGCACTAGAAAGCTACGAGCGAAGCCATTCAGTCCGTTGTGGCAGCAATGCTGCCGAATATCCAGAAGTTAAAGCCCGAGCGAGAACAATCTTTGCTGAGTTGTGTTGCTGGCCATGATGTTGTTGCCCTCCTCCCCACGGGGTTCGGGAAAAGTTTGATTTTCCAGCTCTTGATTTTCCAGCTCGCTCCGTTAGTGGTGAAGGAGTTGGCTAAGGCTAACGCTAACGCTAGCGATGCTAATGCTAAATATAAGCCGATAGTTGTTGTCGGTCTCCCCTCTTGTTGCACATGCGCATGACATAGGTCACGACCAAACGTTAGCGATTGGTTATTGCAGATCCAGAGTGTTTCTGGGCAGATCCAATAGTTTTAAACTTCTACAGAGTACCCGCCTTCAAGGAAGTTAACACTTGTCAATGGAGAGAGGCCAGACTCTCTGTACAAATGAAATGTACGAGAGTCTGGTAGGACCAGGCTAAATGAATACCGGTATACGGTCTAAACCGGTATACCGCCCAGCACTAGTGCCGTGCTCGTAGCTAATGTTGCTAATGTGGGTTGTTGCTCAGGTCTATTGCTTATCTTGTGTTCTATCTCATGCTGGTGGTCATTGGCTGTCCAGCTTATCACAGAACAGCGACGTTACTGCTTCATGTAAATGCCATTTGAAATTAAATGAACATACTGCTGTAACCACTCCTTCTGCCCATTCTGGCTGTGAGTGATTGCTTTGTAGCACAGCTCCTCATTCCATTCAAAAATGCACTCCAAATGTCAGCTGAAGTTATTTTGAGGCTTCAGGAGTCTGAGGTAACTACTAGGGCTGCACGATATGAGGAAAATACTGTATCTAATTGCCATTATTTTGACTGACATTCCGATTGTGATATGATTCATTGAAAAATATTAAATTTAAAACGATTATAGTGTGTTTTTTGCGAGGATCTGTACCAAACAAAGATTTTTTTCTTTAGTCTGTAGGATAGGATTTTGACAGGACGTCTCTGCAGCACCACAATACTTCATTCAAAATGGTTTGGCACATACTGTATTTTGCCTTTAACAAATATTGCGGCCCCCTGCGATTTGGAAAATTGTGTTTAGTTCTGCAGCCCCAATAATCACATAAAGTGAGTATCTTCCAATGTTACAGAGTTGTTGGTTGGAGCAGCGGTAGCTCAGTCCATAGGGACTTGGCTTGGGAACCGGAGGTGTCAAGTCCAAGTACGGACTGTGGATTGGCAGGTGGAGAGGTGCAAGTTCACCTCCTGGGCACTGCTAAGCACTGCTGAGGTGCCCTTGAGCAAGGCACCGAACCCCCAACTGCTCGGCACGCCTTTAATGTACATGTGAGCTCCTACAAAGAAGCTCTTTCAGAGCCAAGACAAATTAGTACACCACCCTCATCGGCAACCAGCAAAACCACCCCAGATTGTTTTCCACTATTAACTGCTATGCCCCATTGACACCCACCAACCTCCGGATGAACCTGACTGTTGCGCCAAAGTGGATCTTATCCATCAGCAACTCCTGGTGTGTGCCCCCTCCCCTTCTAATTCCAATCTGCCACAGGACATTGCTTCCTCCCCTGCTCATCTGCCTCAGCGCTGCCTCTCCTTCACGCCTGTGGACAACCTTCTAGTGACCAAGCTGGTCACAAAAGCAAAGGCTTCCACCTGCTCCCTGAATCCAATGCCTACAGCCCTGGTCAAAGCATGTCTGCCTGTCCTGTGCACCATCATGGTTGATGTCATCAACTGCTCCTTGGAATCTGGCGTAGTACCCACCTACTTTAAAACTGCCTCAATCACCCCTATCCTCAAGAAGCCAAGTTCGGATCCGGAGGATGCAAACAACTACCGCCCTCATCAAAATCACAAATGATCTACTCACCACTGCTGACTCTGGACACATCAGCATACTCATTCTCCTCGATCTCTCCGCAGCCTTTGACACAATCTCCCATACCATTCTCCTTAACCGCCTATCCCATCACCTTGGTATCACTGGCACAGCTCTCTCCTGCTTTCAGTCTTACCTCTTACACAGGAAACAATTTGTCACCATTCCTCTTCAACATCTTCATGCTCCTCCTTGGTCAGATTATACGGCAACATGGTCTCAGTTTTCACTCCTACGCCGATGATACACAGCTCTATATCAGCACCAGACCATCCACTCAGCTTCCCCCCCTCTCCCTGGTCAACTGTCTGCATGACATCAAAGCCTGGATATCAACAGCAATAAAAGAGAGCTCTTGGTTGTGGCCCCCAAGGCGCTGCTCTAGAAGGTTGGAGATCTTATCCTGGATCTTGACGGTAGCACCATCTGCCCATCCTCTGAGGTCCGCAACCTTGGTGTAATCCTAGACTCCACCCTCTCTTTCCATACTCAAATCAAATGTATCACCAAATCTGCCTTTTTTCATCTTAAAAACATTTCCAGACTCCGGCCATCACTCTCTGACTCCGTGGCAGAAACCCTCATACATGCTTTCATTACTTCCTGTTTGGACTACTGCAATGGAGTCCTGTCCTGTCCTGGGGTCCCCAGAAAAACCCTAGACAGGCTCCAGTATGTCCAAAACTCTGCCGCCAGTGTCCTCACCCACACCAAGACGTGGCAGCACATCACCCCAACCCTCATCCACCTTCACTGGCTCCCAGTTAAGTCCTGCGTCAGATATAAAATCCTCCTCCTCACCTACAAATCCCTCCATGCCCTGGCCCCACTGTACCTCTCCGACCTCCTCCATCCATACAGCCCACCCCGAAACCTGCGGTCCTCAGACGCTGGCCTGCTCCACACACCGGACTCTGTACCTTTGGAGACAGAGCCTTTAGTGTTGCAGCCCCATCCGTCTGGAACACCCTCCCTGCAGATATTCGAAATGCTACATTCCTGGACATTTTTAAAAAAACTCCTGAAACACCACTTGTTTACCACAGCCTACAACCTCCCTTAGTATAGCCACAGTAATTCTGTAAAGTGTCCTTGGGTTTCATGAAAGGCACTATATAAATAAAAGTTATTTCAATTATTAGTGAATGTGCAGCCCCCTCACTCTGACATCTTTCCATTAGTGCATGTATAGGTCCTGTGTGTGCATGTGTGTGTATTTCGGGCCTGTGTGTAATATGTAATATATCAACAGAGTGTAAAAATCTCTTCTTCTTTAGCACAAGATTCCCCTTTTGTGTTTCCTTGCTTGTCTCTAGTAGGTTTATTGATGGAACATGTTAGCTTTGGCTGACCTTTTAGAATGCATTTTTGCGTGAAACCTTGACTGTGTCCTATATTTTTTACATGTGGTCAGGTTAGGAACGAATCCCTTCACGGCTAATATGGAAGAATGATTACAAACAATAACTCTGAACGTATTTTTAAAAACCACTACATGCAGAATTTGAAAATGTGTGGTACCCCCTGTAAAAGACACTGTTGCAGACTGAATCTACATTGAAAAGAATGGGCTGATTGCAACACACAGACTGCACCAAACTAAACCATATGCCATGAGAATCATTTGAAAGATCTTCTAATCTCATAATCATTCTACACATGCTGTCTTTAAGTCTACCACTAGAATCAAGTGTAACAAGCAAGAGCGTTTTCTTCCAGTGGAGTGGAGTGGAGTGGAGAGTGATAGACTGCATGTCATTGGCCTTATCGCCGTCAAGGAGGTGATTTTTTTAGTTTGGTTTGTTTGTCTGTCAGCAGGATTACGGAAAAACTACTAGCATCATTTTTATGAAACTTGGTGGAAGGTGTAGCATGAGCCGAGGATCTAAATCCTGGGGCGGACACACAAATTATACTTCACTTTCGTTAAACATTGCAAGATAAGGCATGGCCTTGGCGGAGGTCTGTACCTTTCCAGTGCCAGTTCCCCAGTCATTTCAGAATAATGGTTTCAGATTTTGATTCATAAAACATAGTAATGGTATTGGTACTTGGTTCATGATGAGTTTACGAGTTTATCCATCCACTCTCTTTCCTTGGCTTTTCTATTCTCTGGGCAAAAGGGAGGGACACATTGTCAAAAGGTCATCAGTGTATCACAGGGCCAAAAGATCCACTGATGGGCAATTGGTGGAAGTGTAAGAAAACCAAAACACATTAAGGGATTCTCACAAAAATACATGCCCCACACAAAGGTCCTATAAGGATTTGAACCTATGACCCTCATGCTGTGAGGCAACAGTGCCTGTCAACACAATTGTGAAGAATTCACGCCAAAGGGGTCCCGACCCATTGGGAGTGAGAATGTGTTGGTTAAATTGGATTGGAAGGGAATTAATTATATTGGTACATTCCTAATGCTGTTCTCTGGGTGTCTTTAATGTGGGCCCAGGTACCATGTCGGAGCTGGTTCAGCAACTCCTCCCACCTTCTCAATTTAAAGGTACCCCCCTCTTCTTCTTCATGCTGCTACTGGCCCCCATGTGCTCTGCTCTTGGCCTTTTTTTCCTAATGGCATTTCTTTGCAGTGCTGTACCTCCTTTTGTTAAGGCTTCCCCCAACTTATATGTTTATTAAAAACTGCATACATCTTTGAGTTGCCTTGGTGTGTGTGTGTGTGTGTGTGTGTGTGTGTGTGTGTGTGTGTGTGTGTGTGTGTTAGAGGATGGATACCCGAACTTCGGGTTCGGGTCGGGCTCGGTCACATCAGCGTGATAAGGCATTGAACATTTTAAATTAAGCGGCTTATTAACGTCGCTTGTTGCCCCGTGTGCGCTGATGCGCTCATCTGTTGACATTTCCGAATGCCCTACAGTTGCTTAATAAAAGCGGGCTTTCCACACAAACAAACGTACATGTGTCATTAGTATGAGAAAAAAAATGCGATTTTAACTGTATCGGGCTCGGACATAAATATATTAATGCCTGTCGGGCTTGGGCCGGGTTCGGTTACTGCCCTGTCGGCCTCGGTCAGAAAAATGCGGCTAGATCCGCACTCTTTTGTGTGTGTGTGTGTGTGTGTGTGTGTGTGTATAGTCCAGTTGCACTCAAGGATGAACTGATTAGATTTTGAAGTTCATGAAGTTTTCTGACCATTACTCAACGTCATAACTCAGGAACAGAAGGAGAGACGGTTTGGTCGGATACTGAGTTGGTGACACTCCTCTTGAAACTGGTGAATGGATATATCTTCTGTGCTGCCCGGTTGAAGGTGTGTGTGTGTGTGTGTGTGTGTGTGTGTGTGTGTGTGTGTGTGTGTGTGTGTGTGTGTGTGTGTGTGTGTGTGAAACATCCAGGTTTTAGAATTTGTAGTTTTTTTGCAGTAACATCCATATTTGAAGCATTGTCTGTTGTCATGGCTACAGCTTTGTGTTCTATCCTGTTCCTCTGCTAGTCCATCACAGGCTCATTGTGTTTGCTGATATTGAGCTTCAGGTGATTGTTGTTGCACAATGTGTCTAAAGCTATCAGTCATCTGTAAAACAATAAAAAATAAAATAAATAGTCTCTAAGTAAAGACAGCATATTTCTGAACTTCCATTTCAACAGAAAATACACTTAATACCTCTTTATTAAATTCCTTCAAAGTCTCTTATATTATGAGTCTGGACAGACATGGATTTAAGCTGCTACTAAATGGCTGGCAATACACACATGCACATGCATTGCTCTGGAGAGATATCAGAGCGAAGGAGCTGCCATATAGTCAGCGCTCCGAGCACTTACAGGTCCAGTGCCTTGCTCAAAGGCACCTCGGCAGTGCCAAGGATGTGAACGGACACCTCTCTACAACTAGCTGAAGTCTCTGGAGTTTGCTGTTGGCTGTGCATGTGCTGTACATCAAGTTGTACTATACTATAGTTGTATTATTGTTTTTTTTTTAACTGTTTTTAAGGCCCTTACATAGACCATATCAATGGTTTATAACTGGATGGTTGTTTGTATGTGAGTATAAATGTATACTGTGTAATACTGTGTAATTATGTATATTTATTTTTATAGGGCTAGACTTTATATTTTTCTAAACTGATGTAAATTCTGCTTTTCATTCAGTTGTTTAGCTGTGAGCATGAATTCAATAAACTCAAACTCTAGCTACCGGCCAACCCTCCGCTTCCAGAGCCAGGTCCCTACAGACTGAGCTACTGCCAGCCACATAGTATCTGCTCAGATGTCCCCACTGGTCTGATAGGCAGATCCATCTGAATACCATGGCCGGCGCAGCTGTCCATCCACCATCCCTGTGCACAAAAAGCCACCTGTTAGCAGCCCCTCTGGCATCAGAAGAGGGGACCTTTCTACTTGAATGTACAATTCTGTCACAAAGGGCTGTCACGATCATGAATTTTAGTTGAAGATTGTCACACACATATTTGCCATTATTCCATTTACTTGTGTTTGTTTTATGCCACCCAGCGGTGCTGTTGCGTTTGTCTTTGCAACTAGGCCTGAATTCCAATCTGTTAATTTCATTGGCTGCTCATCAAAATGATGCGAACGCTCGCAAAGGAGTGCCAATTATTATTGAAATAGTTTGCTGAAACATTGTGTCACCTCTGGCTCTGCTGCACATATATGAATTTAAATAGCTTGTTCTAAAACTGTTGTGTAGGCCGACCTAATGTAACGGAAATTTCATTCATTCACATTTTCATTCATTCATTCTGGTCGGTGTTTACATCTCACCGCAGGCCAACGTGCAGGACGCGCAGCGCATGCTTGCCGACCAGATACTATGTGTGGAGCGGACCAACCCGGACTCCCTAGTTATTGTCCTTGGTGACTTTAATAAAGGGAACCTCACTCATGAACTCCCTAAATATAGACAACATATTAAATGCCCGACCAGAGAGGAGAACATTCTGGATCACTGTTACACCACAGTCAGGGATGCTTATCACGCCGTCCCCCGTGCTGCACTGGGACACTCTGACCACGTCATGGTCCACCTGATCCCCGCCTACAGGCAGAAACTAAAGCTCTGCAAACCTGTAGCGAGGACATCAAGGAAGTGGACCAGTGAGGCTGTGGAGGATCTCCAGTCGTGTTTGGATTGTACTGACTGGGATGTGTTCAGGACTGCTACCAACAGTCTGGATGAGTACACAGAGGCTGTGACGTCATACATCAGCTTCTGTGAGGACTGCTGTGTTCCATCAAGCACCAGGGTGAGTTTCAACAATGACAAACCCTGGTTCACAGCCAAACTCAGAAGGTTAAGGCTGGCTAAGGAAGACTCGTTCAGGAGTGGGGACAAAGACAGATTTAAAGAGTCAAAGTACAAATTTAGCAAGGCAGTGAAGGAGGCTAAACATCGGTACTCTGAGAAGCTCCAACGCCAGTTCTCAGCTAACGACTCTGCGACTGTCTGGAAAGGACTTAGACAGATCACCAACTTCAAGCCTAAAACCCCCCACTCCTTCAATGACCGACACCTAGCCAACGACCTGAACGAGTTCTACTGTCGATTTGAAAGACAAAAGGACAGTCCTGACACCATCCCCCACGACACCTCCCTACAGCTACAGCCACTGTGCATCACCTCCACCTCGCCCACCTCAGCAGGGTCCTGGGCCCCCCCACCAATGCCCTCCTTAAAGGTCCCCTCCACCTCCACCCCCCCCTCCCACGTCAGTGACGACTCTCTCCATTCACGAGAGGGACGTCAACAGACTCTTTAGGAGACAGAATCCCAGGAAAGCTGCTGGACCGGATGCTATCTCCCCATCCAGCTTGAAGCACTGTGCTGATCAGCTGTTTCCAGTGTTCACAGACATTTTTAACACCTCACTGGAGACATGTCACGTGCCAGCCTGCTTCAAGACCTCAACCATAATCCCTGTCCCCAAGAAGCCAAGGACCACAGGACTTAATGACTTCAGACCCGTCGCCCTGACCTCTGTGGTTATGAAGTCCTTTGAGCGCCTTGTGCTTTCACACCTCAAAGCCATCACCGACCCCCTGCAGTTTGCCTACAGAGCCAATAGGTCTGTAGATGATGCAGTCAACCTGGCCCTCCACTACATCCTCCGGCACCTGGACTCCGCAGGAACCTACGCCAGGATCCTGTTTGTGGACTTCAGCTCTGCCTTCAATACCATCATCCCGGCTCTGCTTCAGGAGAAACTCTCCCAGCTTGGTGTGCCTGACTCCACCTGCAGGTGGATCACTGACTTCCTGTCTGACAGGAAGCAGCATGTGAAGCTGGGGAAACACGTCTCCGACTCACAGACCATCAGCACCGGATCCCCCCAGGGCTGCGTTCTTTCTCCTCTGCTCTTCTCCCTGTACACCAACAGCTGCACCTCCGGTCACCAGTCCGTCAAGCTTCTGAAGTTTGCGGACGACACCTCCCTCATCGGACTCATCTCTGATGGAGACGAGTCCGCCTACAGGTGGGAGGCTGACCACCTGGTGACCTGGTGCAAGCAAAACAACCTAGAGCTCAACACTCTAAAGACAGTGGAGATGGTTGTGGACTTCAGAAAGAACCCAGCCCCACCTGCCCCCATCACCCTCTGTGGCTCCACAATCGACACTGTGGAGTCTTTCCGCTTCCTGGGAACTACCATCTCCCAGGACCTCAAGTGGGAGCTGAACATCAGCTCCCTCGTCAAGAAAGCACAACAGAGGATGTACTTCCTGCGGCAGCTGAAGAAATTCAACCTGCCAAAGACAATGATGGTGCACTTCTACACAGCCATCATTGAGTCCATCCTCACCTCCTCCATCTCCTCCATCACCATCTGGTACGCTGCTGCCACTGCCAAGAACAAGGGCAGGCTGCAGCGTGTCATTCGGTCAGCTGAGAAGGTGATTGGCTGCAATCTGCCGCCGCTCCAGGACCTATACGCCACCAGGACTCTGAAGCGTGCTGGAAAGATTGTGGCTGACCCCTCCCACCCCTTTAAAAAGTTCATATGCAACGTGGAAAAACGAAACCGGTGTGAACAGTTCCTGCCCAGTGCCGAAGTTGATGCAATTTAAAGTTTTAATAACTTGTGCACATTCAATTTAATTTACTTTTATTACCAGCCTTTCAGTAATCTGTATGGGTTTCTGTGCTAGTAATTACATTTGGAAAGTTTCTGTAACAGTACAGCTTCCCTCTCATTGTTAATGGATATATGTGATATGTGATCATTTTGGTGAAATATATACGATAATGAATAACTAGAAAAAATGGGCACGTCTCCTTTATGGCATGTTTTGTTAGAAATGGCAAAAAAGTATTTCTGAAATGCATCTGTGTCTCCTCTCTCCTGCCTGTGATGGCATGCATGGCGCTTCCTACCTATTATGTGTAATAATACTAGGGGATCGTTCGATACTGGTTTTTCAGGGCCAATACCTATTATTAGTAGTTAATGAAACCGATAACCGATATTTGGAACCAATATGAATTTACAGTGAAAATTAAAATCTTTAGGTCAAAATTAAGATTTTGGAATGTTACAAACTCCAACACAAAACTTTGTTTAAATGCTTTAAGTGATTATTTAATAAATGAGAAACTTTCAACATAATACCCAGTAACAGAGAGTCAGATAGTGTTGTGGGCGGGACATTAAGTCAGACTCAGTGGTGAGTGAAACCGAAGCAGAGGGACAGACACAGAGCTGTAGCCGAGCCAAAGTAGACCACTTTTTAATTCATTAACTTTATCGGTTACCAGGCAAATAAAACGCCGATACAGATAAGTTGCAAACTGACAAAAAAGAACGGCCCAATAACAGGCCAGGGCCGATAATCGGTCTATCCCTAAATAACACCCAGCAGCATGTCAAAGCTAACACATCCAGTGTTATAGGGCAACTATACGCTATTGTAACGCATGTGCACAGTTGAAATGTGATGAGGAACTGAAGGATCAAAGGATAATAAATGGATATACAGACTCCCAATTTCACTGTTAGGTTCTACTGTGCTCATATTAAATCTATTCTGCTGTAACAAAACTAAAGGATGAGGTGACAGACATGGCAATTCAAACCAAATATTATATTTTCCAGTTATACAAATGGATATTTGCCTAATAACCCCGAGGCTGAAATAAAAATTGCTTCACTGTCAAGGCTCCTTGGATAATTTTGAACAAAAGCAAATGATTTGTGACTCGGCGGGTAGGAGTTGGAAACCTAATGGAGACTAGATTTCATTTGAACATATCCCCCTGCTCTTTCAGGTATCGCCTGCATCGCCCTCTCATTTGTGGACGTCCATGGTCGTCCCCTTCAGGTTCCAGTTCCGGACTGTGCAGCACTGCAGAGACCCGAGAACTGCTCCACGCCCCTTCATCCAGACCATTTTGATGAGCTGACCGCTGTGGGTAAAGTGAACTCCATCAAAATCAGCTCAGGTACCGGTAAACCTAATTTGGGTTGTGATATGCTTGATGCTGGTTCAGGTTAGATAGTGGCCAGACTATGGGCTCTATCTTGCACCCGGCGCAGCGCAGCGCAAAGCGCGACGCAAGTGTCTCCGCTAGTTTAAGACCGAAGCAGTTGTCAATTTCCCGTCCAGCGCCAACGTCATTTAAATAGCAAATTCCCCCTGGGCCTGATCCATTCGTGGCGCTGTATAAAGCTAAATACACTGGTCAAGTTGGTAAACGTGAACAGTTTACTGATGACATGAGGGTTATGAATTAATGGGTGCCTTCACGCAGTAATGCCCTTGAATGTAAGAAAACGCAAGATGAAGCAAAAATGAAGGTCCATATTCACGCATGAATGCAATTACCATCCCTAATAATAAGGTATGGTACTATAAAAGTAAACCTATTGAACCAATGCAGGGAGAGGATCAGAATTAGCTTTATTGGCCAAGTATGTGTACCGGTGCAAGGAATTTGACTCTGGTTTTCCGTTGCTCTGAGAATGTGGTCAGACTGTACCCATGTCATTTATACCTGGCTGTGATTAGATCCCACTGTGAGACAGGCTGCCTTCAAATGTGCTCTGGGTGATCTGATTGATTCTGATGTGCTGTCTACATTTACACCTGAATAAATATGCACCGATCCAAATAAGATATCCAGATACAGATCACATGTTAAAGGCCAAATCTGCCGCAAAATGAACCTAGGGGTTAATAACACGTGTACCGAGTCAACCGTTCTCTTGGATATGTTTTCATGCTAATCGAATGTGACCAGTTTTAGCGCAAACCACTAATTAGCTTATAACGCTAGTCGTCGGGGCAGAGGGTAAAGTAAAAAGAAATCACTGTTTCTACACCACTAACAAGGCTCAAAAGAGCACCACACTTCCACGGTAGCATAATGAGGGTCCCTACGTGTACACTTACAAAGTTCTCAATGCTTCGGTTTATATGTAGGGACCCTCATTATGCTAGCATGAAAACATATTTCGATCAATTCAACGATCGACTCGGTACACGTGTTATTAACCCCTAGGTTCATTTTGCACCGAATTTGTCCTTTAATACCAAGTGGCGTCTTAAAACGTCCAAGCCCACGCTGCATTAATGACATCTTCAGGTTTATTTTCTCAGACTCTGCAAAAGCTCCTGCAAATCCACATGTCAAATCAGTGCAGTTTCCCTTTTAGAATTACAATTTTTTTTTTTTTTACAAGGTTACAGTAAGTAGGCCCCGACTCCCGGGAGCCATTTCATTGTATAAACTGCACTAATTTGGAAATGGATTAATTACAGTCATAAAATGTCAAGCGGCGTTATGGGTAACAGTCCGGCTATTCAATTTAAAGTCTAAATATTAAAAGCCCCTAAAAATGAACGAGTAAATCTTCCTGGTAAATGAATACAACTGTGTAATATGAAGAGATTGTTGTTCCTGGAGGCTAGATTTGTCAATGTGACACTGCATCACAGGGCCATAAATCAACATTAAATCATGGTTCTGAGGGCTCATTAATATAATTGTCTTGATAAAGTGTTAGCCATACTGTGTTGTCAGTGTTGCAACAGGAGAGAAGTGATAAATAAGACCCCAGCTGTTTGGTTTGGGGCATTTCAAATATCGCTATCCTCAAATGGTGGGTTTTATTAGTTAAAACGTTACTGTTCAGTGACAATCATAATGCATGTCCCCAAATTTGTTATTGTATACTGTTTAAAAACATATTAATGGAAGGTTACCCAAAATATTATAAGTTTGCATGATGTGGAATTTTGATGAAAAGCGTAAGAAGGAAGCAGCAGAGGACAGAAGTGGCAACGGCAATTCTTCATAATATCTAGTTTGTCAGTTATTTCCATATCGGAAACATGAGTATTATTTTTCATTACCCCTCTAAAGATGATATTTGTATCCGACTGTACGAATGAAGTGTGCGAGGTCTGTGTGAGTGCCTGACACAAGGGGAGATGTGGATAATCTTTGACTTGTGTTTTAAATATTAATACATCACAGTCAGAATAATCGTGATGCTTGGGAAAGAAATGACACCATGGTAGAGATGATAAATAACTTCAAGTCAGTACTGCTGACCTACTGTAAAATTAAGACCACATTTCACACAGCAGACTCACACTGCTGCTTCCTCATTTAAATTGAATGTTGATTCCTGACGCTCTCCCCCCCAGAACACTAACCCTAATAACCCCACTATATGTACTCATTAGGGCTGCACAATATATATAATAAATATATATATATATATATATATATCATCATCGCGATTATCAACTGGCCCAATAAACACATGGCGAAAAACTGCGACATATCACGATAGACACTAGATTTTTTTTTTGTGTTAGTTGATAGAAAATATCAGCAGAAAACTGCATTTGAAATGAATTGCAT
This sequence comes from Sander lucioperca, assembly GCF_008315115.2. Taxonomy (NCBI): domain Eukaryota; kingdom Metazoa; phylum Chordata; class Actinopteri; order Perciformes; family Percidae; genus Sander; species Sander lucioperca. The sequence goes on from NC_050183.1 coordinate 29,194,503, forward strand.
TCATTTTTTAGCCATGTCTTTTATATCCAATTCAATGTTTAATTTGTTCAATAAAAGAATGTTGGAAATGATTTCCTTTCAGTAGTTTTAAATCCAACAAACAGTTTGTTGTATTTCAGCAGAATACTGAAAGCAGCAGAACTGAGAACACTTTAATATCTGTTTATATATGGCAAGATATCGTTATCGCGATATTCAACGTCATTGCATATTTTCCTCATATCAAGCAGCCCTAGTACTAACCTGTCTTTAGCTATTTTTTTTAATTATTTTATTTTATTTTTTATTTTTTGGGGCATTTTTCAGCCTTTATTTGGATAGCACAGCAGAAGACATGAAAGGGGAGAGAGAGGGGGAATGACATGCAGCAAAGGGCCCGCGGCCCGCTGCGTCGAGGAGTGAACCTCTATATATGGGCGCCCGCTCTACCAACTGAGCTATCCGGGCGTCCTGTCTTTATCTATTTTAAAACTACTCTAAACTAGGGCTGCACAATATATTGGTTTTTTTTATCGCCATCGCGATATCAACTGTATATAGATATCAAAAATATACAGTACATATTGTAAACGGCTGCGACTTATCGCGAAAGACACATTTTTTGTATTAGTTGAAAGAAGAAAGAAAGAAAGAAAGAAAATATCAGTAGAAAACTGCACTTTAAAATGTAACTGTCATTCTTTTTTTTAGTGCTGCCTTTTTTTCAATTCAGTGTTCAATTTGTTCAATTAAAGAAAGTTGGAAATTATTTCCTTTCATTTGTTTTAAATTCAACCAGCAAATTGTTGTACTTAAGCAGAATACTGGAAGCAGCAGAATTGAATTCACTCTAATATCTGTTTATTTATCGCAAGTGATATCGTAATTGCGATATTCAGAAACGTTTTCCTCATATCGTGCAGCCCTTCTCTAAACATTTTCCAGATGTCATTGATCCCCTTTTAGGAACTGAAACAATATTATTTGGTGCAGAGTCATTACAGTCTTACAGTATTTTTATCCAGTTGGTTTTATGTGAATGTGTGGGAGTACTGAGTCAAAGGTGTTAAAGCTGCCAATCACCATTGTGTCTGCTTGTGTTCTAACAGAGCCACAGCTGTATGTGCGCTTTGACATCTGGGAACAAGGCAACGTCAGCCCCTTACAGCTGAGCGATAAACTGCAGGGGGCGCTGCGCCACGCGCTCTGTGATGTCGTCATGGAGCTGAAAGTCTTGCCCAATCCTCTGTGTCTGGGGGTGCTTTGCCCAGCAACCAAAGCTCAGAGAGAAGAGGCTAAAGGTGAGCTCATATTTTTTTTTCAGCGTATGTTTCCTCACCAAAAAAAAACCTCCCGTAGTTTTTTTTCTTAATCAATGACTAACATGTACCGTATGCAGGGTTCAAAATTAGCACCATCCACCAGCCAAATATTGGTAAAATATGCAAGTGGCTGGTAGATTTGCTTCACTTACCATCCAAAGAAACAATGGTAATCTATTGAATGGCTGGTAAAATTCGAACATTCACTTGCCATTTGGCTGGTGGATGAAAAAGTTAATTTTGAACCCTGACCGTATGGACCCAAATATAAATACGTCTGAAAAACGTGAGATTGTCTTACATTCGGGGTCGGTACTTTTATGTCAGTAAACATTCACAACAGCTGATGGCGCCAATTAGCAAGCCAGCTGGCATCGAGCATGACGAGCCGCTGGAACCAGAGCATGGGAGCGATGATAGTGACAATGAACTGCAGCTCGGGCCACATTTTTCTGCCCAAACTAGAGAGATAGATTCTGTTTTTTTCATGTCCAAACCCGACCCGAGCTCAACGCAGTTAATGTAAACTAAAGCACTGAGTTTGTGTCCATATGTCTGTCACGCTGCTGAACCTTTTCACTAAAAAGAAGCCCTGGGTATCCTGCTCCGCCTTTGAGAAAATGAAAGCTCAGATGGGCCGATCTGGAATCTTCCCTTTATGACGTCATAAGGGGAAAGGTTACCTCCCCTTTCTCTGCTTGCTATTGAGGAGGAGAGAGGGGGGGCAAGGTGGAGGGTGGGGGTGTGGCCTTGACCAACTGCTATGCTTCACTCGTTTGCAAGACATGATGTCTCTCTCGTTCTCATGGGCGGGCCAAATTCTCTGGGCGGGCAAAGCAGAGAAAGGGGAGGTAACCTTTCCCCCTTATGACGTCATAAAGGGAAGATTCCAGATCGGCCCATCTGAGCTTTCATTTTCTCAAAGTCAGAGCAGGATACCCAGGGCTCAGTTTACACTTATCGCCATTTCTAGCCACTGGGGGACCATAGGCAGGCTGGGGGGACTCATATTAATGTTAAAAAACCTCATAAAGTGAAATTGTCATACCATGGGACCTTTAAATCTCTTTATTTTAATTAATTTTATTATATTATTTTTTTAATATTAATATAGTTATTTTCATTCTGCACAGGCAAATCACACACATGTCCATCTGTCTACAGTGCAAGTTGTGAACTTGTGAAAAAAAACTAAGGAAGATCAACTCACTATTTACCAAAGCTCTCTTCTTTCATTCTTTACTGGTAAAATACACAGTCTCAAATGAACTTACAGTGTTTTCTCTCACTTTTTGGAAGACTTAGGTGTGTGTATTTGGCGGGGGGTTAAGGCGTCTTTCCTCAAGAAAATGTAATTATTTTTTAATAAAAAAAAAAGAAAAAATGCAATTTCCCTATACATTTTGTGTCTCCTTTTAGGTTTTTGCGTCTCTTTGTAGTCGTGTTGTGTCTCTTTTTGGTAATTTGTGTTTCCTTTGGGGTTGTTTTGTGTCTCTTTTTCACATCATTTTAGACCTTTTTTATTACTAGCATATCTGTGTCTGAAACGTTGGCAAAGCTAGAGCAGATCATAAATAAATAACACTCAAAAAGCTTAAATTAAAGAAAAAAACGTTTCCAAGAAGAGAATTCCAACTACATCATTAGATCTGAGAAAAGTCTTCATAGTTACATTTATTCGGCTTGGCTGCTGCAGCTAAACCTTATAATGACAGGGACAACCCTGACTTGGATCTAACTGCCTTGTTGTTTGTTTCTTTCTTTTAAAATGTGTCTTCAGGGCTGCTGATTCCTTTGCCCGAGGTGAAGGAAGTGAAGGACAGCCCCAGGCAGAGCAGTGGCTCCCGGGTCTTCAAAAGCTGCCCTGCTCCTATCACCTTAACCCAGTCTGTAGGGAGCACGCCCGGGACAGGGACCGCCACGCCCGAGTCCACCACACCCACCAGCAAGAGCACCCGCCGCAGCTTCTGGGACATACTTCAGGTCAGTTCCTCCTGAGGAAGCCTTTCATCGTGGAACTCTGTGTTTCCTAATCACTGGCTACATTACAATTTAAAACAATATGCATGGACGTATTATTGTAAATGAGTTGTATAACTGGGTTAAATTAATATTATAGTGACACTGTGATTTCTTTAAATTTGCTGACTGAAATAATAACTTCAACAGAAAGCACCTACCTCATGATATTATTCAGTGTTTTCTGTACATTACTGATACTCACTGCCTGTTTAACATTAATAATCTAACACCAACAGACCAAAATGTCTTGAACAATTATAAGCCAATAGGTAGTCACCATTTGAGTTTTAAAAGAAAGGTTTTTGAATTGTCCTTTAAATTATGATGCTTACTAATAGTGTTTGACTATCATGTTCCAGCTTAAAATGTATTGTTTGCCAGCTTTACTATTTACAGTTTACACTTTGTGGAAAAAATTGTCAAACTTCGGAGAAAAAATACGCCAAAAAATGTAAACAAAAATGTCCAAACAAAATGTCGAAAAAAAAGTCAAACATGGAAAGCTTTCAATGTTTGATGTTGAAAACACGTCAAAATCATCAAGCACCAACTCCGGGCCACCGGGCCATCGGGCGACCCTTACTGTTGAAACCTGCGGTTACATTTTAGCCTGTATTCCTCCATATGAGCCAGTGCTACACACAAAGCTTATATTCGTTATTTGTGACTTCAATGTGTTGCAGAGTAAGCCAGATTCATCCGAGCTCGGGAGCCCAAAGACAACTGACGACATAGTGCAAGAAAGAGGAGAGGAGGGCCGAGTAGCACGACGAAGACACAAGACGGAGAACGTAAAGCAGCCGTGGAGCCAGGAGAAAGCTCTGGCTGTGGAGCTGGAGCAGACCCAGAGGTAGAGTATAACTGCAACTCTTATCAGTAACATCAGTGCATTGAGTTATTACCAATGGGTGCTAGAGCTGAAAGATTTGACCACAAAAGGGTTTTTGCAATTAAAACTATTTTTATATTACCAAGAGGGAATAGAGGTGTGAGTGGGCGGGCAGTGTACTGCACTCTGTATTCAGCAACCAAACAGCAGAAATCATATTTTTATATATATAATTTCCAGTTAGCTTTTAGCACTGACTTAATAGCCTGGTTGACACCAGACCATCCTCAGTTGTAACTGAGAGTGGGTCTGGGCAAGGTTCATTCGCAGCTCATTTCCAAAGGGGCGTCACCAACGGACGGCGCTCAAATGCCTCTGGGGGCATTGGATAGTCCTTCAACCAATCAGACCAACGATCCGGGTGACGTAGCAGCGACAGCGGCATCAACGGGTTGCTGTGCTTGGGTAGCCGTCATGTTGAATGTAAACAAAAAGCTGCTCGCTGTCGCTGCGCTATCGTCACCGTTGTGATTGGTGCTTGATTTGAAAAAATTGGAAATGGGCTCTTGGCCAGACTGACTTGCAGAGCAAATCTCAAATTTGCCGGAAGTTCGTCAGGGTTTTCCCAGGCTACTGACTTAATGTAGGGCACAGAAACTATTTGGCTCTAAATTAATGCTGCCATCAGCTGGACATTGTCGAAAAATGACACTTGCCACCGGGCTCAACAACTTTTCTGGGGCGAAACCCTGAGTACCATGGGTTAGCAGTGTCATGAGCCCCTGACCTAGAAATCGTTGTTACTGACAACGCTCAACAAGCCTTTAAACCCCCAGAGCTCATGTCTGTTAGTGCTACACCAGCTGTAAACATGCCCTGATGCACTATGGGTGTTTTTTGGCTGTGTAGGAGGCAGATGTATCAGTTGGAAGAGGGAGATGCAGGCACTCTACACCCCATCTACCAGGTTACCTGCCAGCCATGGATCACTTTCATGGCTAAACTTGGTAAGTGTTATTTAAGTCTCATATTTTCTACCAGAATGCGAAACAATACAGTGGCACTCATACGTTTATGAACCCCTGCTAAAGTTGACTAAAAAGAGGAATAAATAAATCATCTTTTGGAAATTGATCTTAATGCCTTAATTAAAAAATGAGGAAAAATCCAACCTTTAAGAACACCAATTTTCTTTGTGAATGAATAATGTATCGTAAATAAATAAATGTTCTTCCTTAAAATACAGGGGGCATAGGTCAGTACACCCCTATGTTAAATTCCCATAGAGGCAGGCAGATTTTTATTTTTAAAGGCCAGTTATTTCATGGATCCAGGATACTATGCATCCTGATAAAGTTCCCTCGGTCTTTGGAATTAAAATAGCATCCCCTTCACCATACCTAGAGATTGGCATGAGGTACTTTCCATAAAATCATCTCTCAATGCAAACCAGCTATTAGGCAAAAACAAACCATGCCAATCTCTAGGTATGGTGAAGGGTATGTGATGATGTGGGGCTATTTTAATTCCAAAGGCCAAGGGAACTTTATCAGGATGCATAGTATCCTGGATCCATGAAATAACTGGCCTTTAAAAAGAAAAATCTGCCTGGCTCTATGGGAATTTAACATAGGGGTGTACTGACTCATGCCCCCTGTATTTTAAGGAAGAACATTTATTTATTTACGATACTTTTAAGGTGTCCTTAAAGGTTGGATTTTTCCTCATTTTTTTAAGGTGTCCTTAAAGGTTGGATTTTTCCTCATTTTTTTAATTAAGGCATTAAGATCAATTTCCAAAAGATGATGTTTTTTATTCCTCTTTTTAGTCAACTTTAGCAGGGGTTCATAAACTTAGGAGTGCCACTGTATATCAGAAAGACTGCATCTTCTGACAATGAGCGGTTTTATATTCTGACGTGTTTTTTTTCAACCTATTATCTCTTTTCTGACCTGGCTGCTGGAAAACAGGGTGCCCCTCCATTCAGCAGTGCACGGCTGAAATGGCTTCGCACTTCCTGCTGCCTTCCATCTTAGCAGAGATTGTCAATTTGGTCAGCTCTCTGGCCAGTGACACGACAGTGAAAGCATTTGAAAAGACGAGGTGAGTTGTTTGTGCTGGGTATGAAATGAGCAGTAAAATGGGTCTTCACCGTTACACTTCAAATGAAAGCCCGACCGCCTTAAGTGCTGACTTGTCACAACTTATTACAACTGCTTTTATTGCTGAGACTGGGAACTATATTCTCAGAAGGCAAAGCACTGCTACTTCTGCTACTTGGGCGGAGTGATTTGCTTGCAGCACCTGAGAAGCCCCGTAGTGAGGAGCACTTTGCCTTTCTGAGAATATAGTTCCCAGTTTGTATACGGTTAGAAGATAGCTGTGTCTCATGTGACGTTGTTATTTGTACACGCTGTGACTATACAAATCACAACATGTAAATAGGAACATGTTGGCGTTATTTTTTCACTTATTGGGAGCACTAGGCTAGTTGGAGTCGGTTACCTCCAGGATCTGTGCTAAGCTAGGCTAGCGGTGGGTGTGTCAGACCGCACAGAGATGAGAAGGGTATGTATGGACTTATCTAACTCTGGGGATACGGTGAATAAGACAAAGTCCCAATAAGTCGGCGTGTTCCTTTAAACAAGCTGAGCAAATTGTCATGTCCGGGGGAAACTATGGAAGTAAATCTGTTTCATCGGATTTTGAAATTAAAAAGCCATTGAATTTCTAGCACTGAATATTTTGCATTCAAATTATATAGCTGCATTTTTTTCCTCTGAATTTTCCTCTTCAAATTTTCAACAACAATTTTTCAAAAGTTCATAAATTAAGAATCAAAAATTCAACGTAAAAAATTCAGTATACCAAATTCAGATGCAAAACACAATGTTTAAAATTCAACTAATATATTTTCAGCTTGCTCAAATTCAACAGGCCAAATTTAGCTGCAAAATGTAATGTTTCAAATTCTGTGTTAACATCCGGGAACCCAAGGAAAAGCAATCGATTCTAGAATCTGGATCGGGAGTTTGCCATAGTAGCTGCAGCCAACAACTGGAAACTTAGAAATCAACTGTGTAGAGTTTGAATATTGGCAGTTTTATAAAAATTGATGGACAATTGCACATTTGCTCCGATCTGACGTGACAGTCAGCTGGTGGCTGCTGGGATTGCTCGCCGGCCGGCCGGCCGGCCAGCCAGCCGGCCAGGGATGCTCACAGACCCCACTGTCAGCTGGAAGCCTCACCATAGACTCGTGGACAAGTTTATTTCCTCAATCGTTTGTTTAAATAACAAAACACAAGTATCCATTATAAGATAAACGGCAACCTGCGGTTATCTGCCTTTTCGGAGTTATAAAGCTCCACAAGCGATTGCGGGCGTAACGTTTACAAGCTGGAGCACACACACGCGTGCACACACACACACACACACACACACACACACACACACACACACAGAGCCGCAGCCAGAGGCGAGGGAGAGCAGCGCCTGACAGGGCAGAGACATACGTCTCTCTTTAACATTCTTTTATTTAACGAGGGTTGTATAAAACATTGCTTGTCAACATTTGCTCAAACTTCTCTATTAACATGAACAAGTTTTAAGAGTCCTGTTGTCATTCAGGTCTGATAATGCCTCTCTGAACACTGGTCTGTCCTACAGGTGTACATTAGTGTTATGTGGAAATATATTTTTTATATAGCCTATAGATGTGCACTTATAGCCTACATGCCCAGAGACAACAGATGGGAATTATCATTGTGATAGCCTATATCATGGTGCAATACATTTATTGTCCCTGTTTTAAATAAGCCAATGAATGAAAATTATAAGCTTTGGTGTCTCCCCTTAAAGGTGCAGTAGGTAAGACTTATAAAACTAACTTTCTGTCAGATTTGCTGAAACTGACCCTATGTTCCAGTAGAACTACATGAAGCAGGTAATTAAAAAAAACATCTGGCTCCTCTGGCACCACCTACAGCCTGTAGTGTGATTTACAAAAATCCACCGCTCCCTGTTCAGATGCACCAATCAGGGCCAGGGGAGGTGTCTGACTGCGTGTCAATCACTGCTCATGCACACACATTCATTCTCCATTGTGGGTGGAGGGGCTTAGGAGACCGTTTGGGCTTTAGCAGAAAGGGGGGAGGGACTGAGAAGTTGTCAATGTTCAAATTCTTTGGCTAGGTCCTGTATCTTCACAATCCTACCTACAACAAGTCTAAATAACATATGCCATTATTTATTATTTACACATAGGCTATGTTAAAGAGAGACCTATCTCTCTGCCCTTTCAGACGCTGCTCTCTTACTGCTCTGACTCCTGCTGTGGCTGCCCAGCGAGCTCGTAAACGTTACGCCCGCAATCGCTTGTGGAGCTTTATAACTCCGAAAAGGCAGATAACTGCAGGTTGCCTTTTATCTTACAATGGATAATTGTGTCCATGAGTCTATTGAAGATTATAGGACCACCTGTAACACACTCCTTTCAGGAAGCTCACAATAATAGTATGCTCAGACTGGCCAGGAACATTTCGAATTATTCCTCACGTGTAGAGAAAAAGAAAAAGAAAAAAATCCAAGGTACTCTTCAAAATTATTTCTGAAGAAAGGCTGTCTGTGCTGCTACGAGTGGGTTGCTTCTCCCAATGTCTTTTACATTTTCTATCATGAAATATCCAGTACTTATCCATAAGTAAAATAAAGGCTTTTTAAATAATTCTGAAGAAGAGTGCCTTGGATTTTTTCTTTTTCTTTTTCTCTACACTCAATTGAATTCCCGACCCCAAAGAGCACCTTCAAGCATTTGATTGAACTTCTTGAGCACCCTGGACTTTTTTGTTTTTCCAAGATACTCCTCACATGTTTTACACAGAGAATATCAGCTTCTGCCTTCAAACAGACGCTTTAGAGTTCATTCTTTCAATCACAACAGACTTAAAAACCTATTGTTAAACCAGCTACATTAAATCCAGTGCAGTATTTATTCAGCTTTACGAGTCTCCAAGACCTTGTCTGTGTGTATGGTCATGTCATTTTCTGTTGTTATACATGTATGCTTTGTTTCCTTACTTGTGTGTTTATGTCATTTGTGGTAATGTTTCATGTATGTCCTTTGGTGTTATTCATCTTATGTATGTCTGTATGTATGTCTATGCCCTCTTTCTTATATGAGGTACCCAGGGATGCAAAAAGAATTTCAGCCCTGGCTGACAATAAGAGTTGTATCGTATTGTTGTATCATATCGTTGTATCGTATCGTATCGTATCATATCGTATCGTATTGAGAGACTTCCAGCTGACAGCGGGGTCTGTGAGCATCACTGGCGGGCCGGCCGGCGAGCAATCCCGGCTGCCACCAGCTGGCTGTCACGTCAGACTGGAGCTTCTCAAGTCCGACAACATCGGAGCAAATGTGCAATTGGCCATACATTTTCGTAAAACTGCCCGTATTTGAACTCTACACAGTTGATTTCTCCCATAAAAAAAAGTGAATTTACTAGTGAAATAGCAGACGAAATTGTAAAAAGTTTCCAGTTGTTGGCTGCTGCTACTATGGCAAACTCCCGATCTAGATTCTAGAATTGATTGCTTTTCCTTTGGTTCCCGGATGTTAACACAGAATTTTATACATTGTATTTTGCATCTGAATTTATATAGTATAATATATATGCGTTGTATTTTTGATTCTTAATTTATGAACTTAGAAAAATAAAGGTGAAAATTAGTTGTTTGTAAGTTTGAAGAGTAAAATTCAGAGGCAAAAAATTCAGATACATAATTTCAATGCATAAATATTCAGTGCTAGAAATTCAATGGCTTTTTAATTTCAAAATCAGATGAAACAGATTTACTTCCATAGAAAACAACCTTAAATAAGACTCAAGTTTTCCTTCTGATTTTATTTTACAATGTCCTTAGCTACAAGATTTCCAACAGACTGGATGATAACTTCAGATCACACATTTACTATGACATTTTCTACAATCATGTAACTCACTGAACAATAGAACACAAGTTTCTTCCAGTCAGTAGTGGCTCCCTTTCCCCTGCCAGACAGATAACAAGCAATAAAAGTTTGGATTGCATCCCAATTTGAAGTCTGTGAGTATACAGATGCTGCAGGGGCAACATTCTTGAGCACTACCGTAGAGACAGGGTTTTATTCCCGGGTTGTGAGTAGTTCCTCCACCTTGTTCTTGCATCCAACATACACAAGCGCTCGCCTGGTGGGAAGCCCGTGAAGGATTACTTCCTTATTGCTGCACTAGTGACTCCTACTGGCTGTTTGAGGTGGGACACAAACCAACAGCAGAGTTAGCAGACAACAGTGCATTGCAGAGGGAAAAGGATATTCCACATCAGGAGACAAAAGGGATAAAAAAAATCCTGTTGCCCAAGTGTAGAGGGACTTTATTCATCTTGCATCCCTTCATTCTTAATAACTCAAACCAATATTGTGTTACATATACATCACAATAACGGTTTTCTCTGTTTCTTTAACCTTTTCAGCTGTCCCCCATCTGGAGACATGTTTGTACCATTCCCCCTTGTCCAGAACCTCAGCCAGCCTCCAGACACTACAAGGAGCTTTGTTCTCATTGGCCGCAACTTCCATCAGTGGCACTGTAGCACAGAGCAAGGTAACTGCTAAAGCCAGTGTCTCTAAACATTCCCAGCAGCCACCTGCTGCCAGTGCTCATCCTCTGCACTGCTTACACAGCTGTACAGTAGACACAATGCAACACAATGAATGATTTGCAATCCATTATGCAACATAATGGTCATCTATAATCAGTTAAGTTGCATGTATTGGCCAAGTCCTAAGTAGTAACTCCAGGTACTAATTCAAAGGTAACTGCAACAGCAAATTCATTTGAACTTTTCTATGACATGGGGGATTGAGAAGCTAGCAAGTACTTAGTTTAAAAAGATTTTTACCTCTATATATTTACCCCATATTTTTGTCTTGTTAGGTTGATTTCTGTGCGTTGTCCAACGTTAAAATTGTATTCAACGAACAAACCAAATAAATTAGCGAAGATGTCGAACACGCAGGTCCTGGAAATGTTGGGTTTCTGTGAATGGCCATTTGAATGCCTAAACTGTAACATAGCATTGGTTTTGCTCAACACAGAAGCAGTTTCACACACACACACACACACACGCACACACACACACACGCACACACACACACACACACACACACACACACACACACACACACACACACACCCACCGTTTTATGTATCAAAAGGTGTACTCGCATCTTTCAGCAGCGAAACAAGCTGAGGGTAAAACGGGGGGGACTTCCCGGAGTTTCTTGACGTGCACAGGTGACTCCGCTCCAAATCAATCCAAAATCTTATTTTGTGTTTTTAGCAGGCTAGACGCTGTATTGCACCCCCAAACAAAAGTCCGGTTTACTCATCAATAGGGCTGTGTATCGACTGAAATAACCCAATACCATCGAAGCTTATCCAGTCAAACGATACATGCATTTAGTACTTTTTGTACCCATATCTAGAAAGAAGACTTGTATGTTTTGCTCGCAGCCAATCACTGCAAGTGTTCTTTGGCTTTACTGCGACATGTGATTGGCCCAATACCGCAGCAGCTACAACTCATACAGTCTGTGGTGTGGTGAAGTCAAACACATTCAAACCCTTTAAAAATGTACTTGTGTAAATTACATTTGGATAGGAAGGAGAGGTGGAGGCATTTTACACAACTAAATGCTTCCATTCAAATACTGGGTACCGAATGAAGTAGAAAAAAAAGGTATCAAATAAAGTACTCTTTTGGTATGGTATCGGTATCACTTTAATGGTATTGCAATTTTTGGAACAATACCCAGCCCTATTCATCAGACAGTTGGTTCTCTCTCTGCAGATACAGATGGGTCATTAGTGATGACTGAGAGGGATTACTTTTGTTTTAGTCTAAACTGTTTTTTAGGGAAATCCTACTCATTGTGCCTTTATATATAACAATGGAAGTGGGAATTGAGACTTATAGTAAAGAAAAGAAATTAAAACAAACAATTTAGTCTAATCTAGTGTTGTGTAGTTTAAATTGAAATGGACCAGAGGGTATCCAGAGGAGCTGATATTGATTAATGTTAAAGGTGCAGTAGGTAAGACTTATAAAACTAACTTTCTGTCATAGTTGCTGAAACTGACCCTATGTTCGAGTAGAACTAAATGAAGCAGGTAATAAAAAAAAAAAACATCTGGCTCCTCTGGCCCCACCTACAGCCTGTAGTGCGATTTGCAAAAATCCACAACTCTCTGTTCAGATGCACCAGTCAGGCCCAGGGGGGGTGTCTAACTGCGTGTCAATCACTGCTCATGCACACGCATTCATTCTCCCTTGTGGGGGAAGGGGCTTAGGAAACAGTTTTGGGCTTTAGCAGAAAAGGGGGAGGGACTAAGAAGTTGTCGATGTTCACATTTTTTGGCTAAGTCCTGGATCTTCGCAATCCTACCTACAGCACCTTTAATGAAGGCCTATATTGTGTAAAGACTTAGCTGCTGCATGTTGCTAACACCTGTTTTGCCCTTATGTAGAGGAGGTCTAAGCCTGAGTCCAAGCTTCCAACATGCTCTCCTTGCTGCTGCTCTTTGTTTCTGTGTTTCTATGTCCGTGCTAACGGCTATCTAACATCACTGTGTTATTTTGCAAGTGTCTGCTCTGTTTGTGTCGAGCTGTGCTATTCACTGTCCATGCCGCCTTGCTGTTTGTACCATCTCTGTTTGCCTACAGAAGACAGTTCAGATGAGGAAAACTCCCCAGTGCTAAATAGGTTCACACGTAAGTTTGCACACATCGATGCTGATGGGATGTTTTAAATTGCTGCTTTTGTTAGAAACGTAGTGCTTAATATGTGTTTTGGATTGTCTTTATTAAATAAATGTATTATTTAACACACAACACCGCCTAAAAGTGGACAGCTTTCAAACTCCTCAAATGCAATTCTAACTGCTTTACGTATTTACATAAGGCATAAAACAAAGACACTGGGCCCTGTTTTTGTGAATCAAGGCGTGAGGCACAAAGCACTGTCAAGTGACTAAAGGGAGAGGGATTTTGGAGAGTGGGTACACCTTCCCTAATTAAAGTGACAGAAATATTGTAGAACAGTACGAAACAAGCAACCTTTGCGCCCAGTTGAATTGCAGCTCTGGATTGGCAGTGGCACACCTCTCCTCTGAATACAGCGCCCGGCGAGACATCAGTACTGGCTAGGGCTGGGTATTGTTAAAAAATATTCCATACCAGTACCGATACCAATACCGTGACTTTGATACCATTTCCTAAACGATACTTTTTTTAGATACTAATTTTAAAAAATAGTAAGAAATTACAACAATATACATTACGGCACAGATTTATTTATTTATGTTTCAGCTCCTACCACGTGAGCCGTCTCTGTAACGTAGAGTTTTTCCTGCGTGTCTCTACGACGTGTAACGTTAGACAGCCAATCACTGACACTATGAGAGCTTGGTGGAAGCATGCTGCATGCTGATTGGTTATTAAATGACGAGGCATTTTTCGATACTCGATACTTTAGAGGCAAAAATGACAAACTTCAACGGCTGCAGATTATATCAGCTGTTTCTAATTAACGTTAATTTCACAAGATGCTTGATAACAGGGCCAAAGTGATCTTTCGCGATCTTTTGCAAGCCAGTGTCTGCACTCAGCCAAAGATCATTTGTGAGCGAAGAGTCTGTGAAACAGCGCTGTACAATCAGAGTGGACTGTGTGTTTTTGCAGTACTAACAACTCCCAACAGATGGTCAAAAGATCCGTTGATGTGACAGGATCAGTCTCCCAACATCTCAGTTAAAAGTTCATTCATGTCATATCAGTTATTTAAGCTGATTGACTAAGATTTGAATCAGAACTTCCAAATTTGGATCAAAAAGATACATTTAATCAACATTTCACATCTGTTGGTGATGGGTGTATCTTTATTTAAATATCTGTGCTGAGCATATTTAGGACAGTTAGTAAAGTTATATATTCAATCTTTTTTGATGTAACTGATTTATAACTTCAGTGACTTACAAAAGTAAGTACGTACAGCCCTAAAGACGAGCGTGGAGCTTACTCCCCGGGCAGACGTCAGTGTGCCCGAGTACATGTCACTTTGCCAGTACAGAGCTGCACTTTGTGCTGCGTGAAAATACTCAATGAGTTTCTTAAAAAGACAATAAAAAGGAAAATACCATACATTGAAAATAAGAAATAAAGGAGACAATAACATGATAATTAAAATAAAGGCTTATAAATGACAGTGCTATTTTAGTGTTGTTCTAATACAGTAAATAAATAGCTCAAAGTGAAAAGGCTCAGGTTTGAACCCAGATGCACGAGTCAGAGATGAGCAGGTTATGGTCAAAAATGGCAATAATCAAAACAGGCAAACCTATCTGAAGAAGGGTCAGGCAGGCAGAACTAAAGGCTGGAAAGCGAAGGCGTAAGCACAATGAATAATCTGGCAGGGAATGAGTGGAAATGGGCGGGTATATATACTGCAGGGGTGACGGGGGAAGTGGGAACAGCTCAGCAGGTGGGCGGGGATGGAAATGGCAGGAGACATACGTGGCAGGAAAAACACAGCAGACAGGGAAATGAATGCTGCTGAAAATACATTTGTTTAATTTAAAAGACCTAAGAGTTGAAACAAATTGAAATACCATCCGACCAATCTCTGGTAATGGCATTACCTCATAATGTCCTTCCGACTTAGATATAATGTCCCCAACATATATATAGATACTGGATTCTGAATGATATCATGTTAACATGGAAAATAAACACTTTTGTTCTCTCTCCCACTGATCATTTTCAGCACATTTTTTTTTCTCTGACAAATGGCTGGAATTTCTAGAGCAGCATTACTGTTTCTTCCAATAGGCAAAGCTGTCAGTCATGTGTCAAAAACCTTGGAAACCTCTCAGAGAATCCTGGGTAATTAGTGCATTTGGCTTCTGGGTTCATAAAGACCCGCTGGGCAGTTTCTCAGTACATGTGCAAATTAAAATGAATTACATGTAAAAAGTTGATCCCAAAGGCATGGTACGGTGCTGTCCATTGACCGTTATCCTACAGTTAAGAACAGATGAAAGAGGGTCCTGACAGTCATTAGGGAGTCAGTGTAAAAGGACTTATTGCTTTGCCATTTCACTGAGTTTCTCTCTCTCGTGCCCAGCTCATAAGGGCTTTCAGCGCTTCGAGGCTCTGGAGCAGAGTGATTGGTTCAGTCCGAGCCAGGCCGGGGCTGGGCTGGCTCCCCGCCAGAGGTTCCTCTTCATCAGCATCGTGGACAAAAAGGTGACTTAGCATATGGTAGCCTCAGTATTGTGAATGCCCCTTTAGGCCAAGAGAACAAGACAGAGTTCTTAAAAATACAAAAGGTCCTGATTGTTTCAGCTGAGAATACATCTCTGAACATTGAACCACTGTTGTGTTAAAGGGTACCTAACTCTTTTTTTCAACCTGGACCCTATTTTCCAGTGTGTTTGTGTCTAAGTGACTGATGGCAACAACAATCTTTGAAACTGGCCCAGTATTAATGATCGCTGCAGTAAACAGCAGCGAAACAAGCTGTAATGTAACGTTAATGGGCAAATGTGCACCTTTAATTTTTGTCCACTAACTGTTTTTGCCACTGACAGGCTCAGATTATTATTCTAAGTGTCTGACAACATTATGGAAAGGATCCCTACAGAGATAGACCTTTTTTGTTAAAGAGTAAGATCCTTTTTGTTATCGCAAAAACCCACCAGACTCCATGTAAATAAACAGTAATTTTATCATCGTAAAACACACTTCATTCAAAGTCGACAAAAACAAAATAAAACTATGCAAAGCTGTCTTGGTTCGTCTTTCCACTGCTCCAACAATCACCACCCTGATTTGGTTGAAATAACCCCTTAATTCACCCATTTACATGTGGAAATATGCTGGATCTATACACGCTAAAAGTATTATTTATTTAAATGGAGTCTGGTGGGTTTGGTGATGGTGATTTCGGGGCTGTTTCATGTTAACAAACAGAAAGGATTTTACAAAAGGTCTATCTCTGTAGGGATCCTTTCCATAATGTTGTCAGACACTTAGAATAATAACCTGAGCCTGTCAGCGGCAAAAACAGAACTTTTAGTAGACGCTAACTGACGCTGAACATTTGTCCTATAGGGTTACATTGCAGCGCAGTTCGTGACTGCAGGTTACAGCATTCTTGCTCAATACTGGACCAATTTCAAAGATGTTTTAGTCACTTAGACACCAATGCCAAAACAGGGTCCAGGTTCAAAAACCGAAATGACCCTTTAAATGCAGAAGTGCATGTCCCCTCACCGGTCCTTCTTTGCATTTAACAGCTTCTTAGGTAGATGAACAACACTGACTTACTCATAGCAGAGACGGTTTAGTTTCCTGTATCAGTGTCACGTGGGCCACGGCCACGCCTCTTTAGGAGATTAGCGGCAGGTCCTGAGTGTATTGATTCCAACGGGAGAAGTGAACGTGAACACGGATTATGACTTTTGCCCCATAGTCACCAAAGTATATATACGAGCCATTTTTCACAAGCCGCATCATCTCCAGAACATTCTGACACTAAAGTCATTTTTCAGACGGACACATCAGGAGAAAGTTATCTTTGTTCGACACCTGTTTCTGTCTCAGGACCAAACTCTCGCCAGATCTGGCAACAGATAAGCTAAGGTCAGCTAACGTTCGTGAACACCCTTACAAAACCAGAGACGATTTAGAACTGAGACGCCCCAACTCAGAGTAGTTTCCTGTATCTGTGTCACGTGGGCACCGCCACGGCCACGCCTCTTTAGGAAACTAGCGGCAGGTTTCTGTCTCAGGACCAAACTCTCGCGAGATCTGGCAACACAGATAAGCTAACGTTCGTGAACACCCTAACAAAACTATTCAATTCAGTTTATTTATGATTTATTTAACTGATCTCTGTTATGCCAAATATGTCCTTCAGCTGTGTAAATATCTAATGTTGGCAAAAGAAAATATTAATAAATTATACAAATACAACTTTTCACGCATCCACACGACGTTCACTACACTTTCAAACGAGGCCACGCCCCTTTAGGAGACAGGAAGTGTGTACCATTTCATACCATTGGCGCTGCTTGAAATGTGCTATCTTTAGTATAGCGGATCTTTGCTCATAGTTTCTGTTGTGTAAATCACTTATTAAATGGGGACAGTTTCTACCCTCTGACCACTTGTCTTAGCTGAGCTTTAAAAGTTAGAGGTGCAGTCGTAACAGTAATGTGATGCCTACACTGCTCTGCTGTTTACAGGCCACATCTTGTATAAGTGCAAGCATCTTGGGGGTGTGTTTGACTCATTGTTACCATCATTCTTTAGGTGACTCTGTACAGCTATAACTGGTCTGTGGACCTGGGTGCCTCTCTGAACCGTGAGCTGGGCCGCCTAGTGAAGTGGCAGAACGCGAGGGCTCATGTTGTCCACTGCCTTCTCAACCAGAAGATGGGCCTCTTCCATCACTACTGCTTCTCTGACGCACCCATCCACGAAATGGACTCCAAGCAGGTAAAGACGCTGACGCCGTCCCTAATGTGGCGCATTGTCAGCAAGTCAACAACAGAATTGCTGTCGTTAAATCAGCTGCATTTTACAACGCTGCATCTAAACTAATTCAGTGTTCAGTTATTTCAGGGTTTTTTCCAGCATAGAAAAAGGTTTTAGCCAGCAACAAAGGAAAATCACAAGCGCCAAAATAAATTAAGAATATAAATCGCAATTCAAATCCTCTCCTAATGTGTTTAATAGTAATTTCCCAAATAACTTTTGAACAAGCTGAACATAAACTTGAATATGAGAGCTAATCTCAGTTTTACTGTCCAGATTGTGGCTGTTCCGGATTCTCATTGTCAATTGTCGGATCAAATTGTCGGAAATAACAAGGCATTTGCATAGATATCTGTGAAATAAGGTAACACAGACTCATTCACTCACTGCATTCACTGTACACGGACCGATCATGCTTACTGTCACGCGTAGTAAGTTCCTTCAAAAACTTTGTGCAAGTGTACCTAGAAGAATTGATGCTGGCAAAAGGGTGGTCACACCAAATATTAATTTGATTTAGATTTATCTTCTGTTCATTCACTGCATTTTGTTAATTAATGAAAATAAACTATTAACACTTCCATTTTTGAAAGCATTCTTAGTTTGCAGCATTTTTTCATACCTGCCTAAAACTTTTGCACAGTACTGTATGTTATATGTTATAGTATATTCTAACTCAGAGATCTTCAACAGGGGGTCCTCAGAGTCACTGCAGGGGGGCTGCCGAATTGAAAGATTAAAAAAAGAAAGAAAATGTCTTTACATTCAATTAAAATCAATTCAATTAAAAAACTATTTGTCCCTGAGGGGCAATTAAAAAGTCATTAACATGAATCCAACATATTGTTAGCAAATGTGCCTATTTGTGATAAAACCCCACTGATGATAGGTTTACTGTCCTATAGGTAAGGTAGTCACTAAGGTAGCCATCCACAGATACAGTTAAGGATTCACTGTTCACTGTAATGTATGTTTAACATTAAAACGTGATTTATAAAATCATGCCAACAATTAATATTTTAATAGCGTAGTATTCTATGCACCTAAAATATGGTTGTTTAAAGTCATGATATTACACACTCCGGTACAGTAGGTGGCGGCATGCACCTTAAATGCCAATTTTTAACGCCAATAAAACGAATGAGAAGAAAAATAAGATGCACTAAAAATGTACTGTATAAAGGCTTTAGGCTGCCCACACATTATTGTAGGCCCAGGATAATTGGTGCTAATTGGTGTAGGCCACTTCATTTTATACAATATATGTAGTAGGGGGTCCCTGCTCTGTTTGTCTCTCAGTTAAGGGGTCCTTGGCTTAAAAAACGTTGAAGACCGCTGTTCTAACTCATTGTACCTCAAAATAACTTACACTTATTGTGTACATCTGACTCACTGTGTACTTCTTCAGAGGAAAACATTTTACTGCTACATTTACCTGACAGAGAAATGTTAGTGCTTACTAACGTTGCAGATTCAGATTTTACTCACAAAATATTGTGATTAAAATATGATACATTACTCATTAAACTATCCAGTATTATGTTAGAGTTGAAAACTCCACCTTGTTGACGTTAAGTCAATGTAAGTACTTTGTGCTGTTATAATGCCTCTCTTTTCACTTGAAGTAAACATTTGAATGCATTAATAGTTTTACTGTTACTTGTTGAAGGTAGGTTTTGGGTTGAGTTTTAAATGAGCTTAGGGAAGGGGCTGATCTAAGAGAGAGTGGGAGAGATTGGTCCAAACTTTAGGGGCCGTGGCTGCAAAGGTGCAATCAACCCTGTTTGTAGTTTGATGGTGAGATGACTAGCGCCCCATTCACGCCTGGCATTGAGATTCGTCCTGAGCGATCCGATCACAAGTGGACAGCTCTTAAGTATGTGAATGCACCAGGACGCATTGAGATTCCATCACTTATATGTAGGATATTACTACAGATATACAGTTGCAGGCAGGACACGGATGACTGGGTGATTCCAGAGTAGAGGAAGTTGCAGTAGTCGATCCGTGAGGAAAATGAAGGCATGGATGACTATTTCCAGCTCTGGGCAGGAGAGGAAAGACTTTAATTTGGATATGGATCGGAGCTGAAAGAAACTGGACTTGGTCCATTTACATTTGCGTTTATCTGTTTATCTAGGTCATGAAAGTTAGAAATGTTTGTTATTACAAATGTTAATGAGACGTTTACATTTGGTTTTCTTACATTTGGAACAGAACCCAGAAGATCTGGTTTTACCTGGGTTCCCATGGTGCATCTGTGCTCCTTCAATTTGTCTTTGGTCACACAAAACGAGAAGACAACCAGCCTTGCTATTTAGATAATATAGGAATTATTAACTTACACTAGATGGGGAGTAATTAGGAAATTAGTTCAGGTGAACACAGGGTTCAGTTGACATTCACTATTAATGCTGACAGGCAGAGGCTGTCACTGAATTCCCTCCCATAGTTCTGCTACCTGCAGCTCCATCAGAGCTGGTTGCTGCTTTATTCAGGCTTGTTTTCTGTTTTGATTATCTCAGCACAACTGCTGGACCTCCTGTATTAAATATGAAGCTGCAGATCAATATGCGACTGATGGACTCTGCGGCACAAACCCAAACAAGATTTCTCAGCCATGTGACCAAGCATTTCTATTCTTGATTATCACCCCCTCTGTATTCCCTGCCTTCTTGTGTTGATCATATCCTGGAAATACAACCCTGACACGTCAACGGCCTTGTTTTTCAAAATGAAATACTTTACCACCACAATGCAATTTAGTCCTTGTCAGTTTCCATATATCCTCTTGGATTATTTATGCTCAGCTCTGGCAGGGAGGCTTTCACAGTCTGTAGCTTTTGAGATGTGCTTCCAGTGACAAAACTGTTTGCTAAGCATATTTAACAACCCGTCTTCCTTCACACTTTTACTTCTGCTCTCCTCCCCCCTCACATCATGAGTCAGCTGTCATATCAACCTCACTGTTACCACTGGTAAGTAAGAGGACAGTGGTGCAGAAAGACTCCAATTACAACTTTGAGCCTAGTGATTTTCATTTCCACAGCCACTGGTCAGAAGCTAGAGAGCCTGACGTAGTGTAAAAGACCATGAGAGCACTTGCATATACGTAAGGGGAAAAAAGGGAAGTTTCTCCAACTGCGTAGACTTTTTGGGGGAGACATTTGGAGTCTGACAGTAGGTCCAAGATATATTGAGAATTGGGTGACTAAAAGGTTGCTGCGTCCAGTTTTGGAACATGCTGGGAAAATGTGGTTAGAGAAGCACATCAGTAACAGTTTTCCCTTCCTCAACAACTGCTGTTGAGGTAAATGTTTTCCATCACTATTAAGGCCACCGAGCTACAGGTTTTCCTTATCTCAGGAAGTAATAGGCTTCCACTGTTTCTAAAAAAAAAAAATCCATTAAAACTGGCAGGTGGCAGAGATATACTGCTGCTTTACCCGGGATATTACATCATTTTAAATAACACATCAAATTAGAATAGGTCATCTATAATATAACGTTATACTGTCACAATCATTGCAGGTGCATCAACAGTTCTGTTCTGCCAAAATTGTATAAGATGCATTTCTTCAAATAAACATTTAGTGTTCAGTTTAACTTATAGTGACTTTGAGCTGTAATGGAAAAACTGAACTTTGTTCCATTAAATATAACAATTAAATTAATAACAGTGTCAATTAATATAAGCCTTATTGGGACAAGGATTGAGCCCTGAGCTGCTATAAGCAACAGTGCTGAACGTGGGGGAATTATGAATTTGAGTGTTAAACATGGATTAATTAGCAACCAGGCAGAGTGGGCCTGGAAAGCCCCATGTGGTAATTAATTTTGTAACGTGCCTATCTGAAAGCAAATAAATGATAAGATAATGAGCAAGTGGTAGGTCTAGGTGGACGGCATCTCCAAGCCCAACCTGTGTTTCATGTATGAGCAGCAGCGCAAATTGCTAAAGCAATGAGTGATGACATGATTCTTATTCCTAAATGAATTCGTGTTTAATCAAATTAACGCATAGAAACAGCAGCATATGAACAACATGCAGAATGCACAGAGTGGGAGGGAGGGGAGGGTGGATGGGTAAATAGGGCCCAGTAGTTCATTTTTGCCCTAGGGCCCCCCTAGCAGGTCAATCTGGCTATGGTTACACTGACACGAGACACAGTTGAATTTAAATGAAGAAAGGTTAAAAAATACAAAATGTCACGTTCAGTGTTGTTCCAGCATTGTGTAGACCTGGCTGCAGCATTGGACAGCAAAGAAGACACCAAATGCCCTTTTTGCCCCACCCCCCCACCCACGGCCAATTACAAAACAAGCTCAAAGAATAGAAAGAACCAAACTTTTTCTTTCCCTCCAATGGCCCAACTAACTCTTCATCGCTGCATTACTAATAAGTGCAGACAGAAGGCAGAGTCAGAGCAGCAGAAAATTTGCCTGAACAGAGCTTCATCTGTCATGGTCCTGATGAGAAGCAGAGGGAGCACCAGTGCACAGTTTGACCCTGCAGCCTGCAGGCGTGCTGCAGCCACACTGGGGCATCTGCGCCCTCACATGCTCCGCTGAACAAACTCACCCAAAAGTTCCTCTCAACAGCAACCACGGCACACCAACTATGCTCTGGAAATGTACGTATCCAATAATAATAAAAATACTCATCAACACTGATATACAATGCAGTGAACATATTATGTAAAAAGCCACAGGTCGTGATAGTGAAGTGGGCTCTGTAGCATGCGAGTGTTGAAGCTGACCATGCAGACATTGATGCATACGCCATTCCAGCTCATCCATAACGTTTTCAGTGGGAGGAAAATGGTCATTGTGTTATTTGAATATTCCTAAAACTCATTGGATGATTTTTTTTTCTCACAAAAATACATTAAAATATATTTCATTTCAGACGCATACTCAAAATATTGCTCCAGATGAACAATAATATGATTTTAAATCAATAAAAATAGTGTTAATAACCAAAAACAATGTAGAGGGGTATGATTAAACAATGTAAAATTATGAGACAAAATTAATAATTAATACATTATTCTTTATTAAGTTCACAGTACAATATGACAGTTTTTTTTGTGTCTATAAGTTTGAGAGACTTAATATATTCCTTGAATTCGCATAAAAAAGCAGTGAAATTGGGGGAAACATTTGTTATTTTGTATTCCTATAAGTAACATTTGCCAATTTATTCAATGTTCCAGTTCTCATGTTCAAAATAAAAAAAAAAATATTCTTACATTCAATACTGATAGTATGATTGTTTTTTACACCTGGAGCATTGTCATTTAGAAGTACCAATCCTTTCCTCTGATGCTTCCAAGAGCTCTAGCTTTTTTTCTAAGCAAGTATTGTCAAACCATTCAACTGATGTCCTTTGTCTTTTTTGACCCATTGCTTCTATTTTTCTTACTTTCCATCTGTCTTTTCCAGGATCCCAACCCGTTCCTAAGCCCCTCCATGGAGCCGGATGCGTTGCTGCGTAGCGCAGTTCCCCCTCTGCCCAGTAAAGAGCAGGGCAGGCTGGGTAGCTCTGGCCGAAGCCTCGCTCCGCTCCACTTCCCCTCCGAGCTGCTTCCCTTTGACGAGGCTCTGAGGGACGTGTGCACCATCCGACCCTTGATGGAGGGGGATGCGGTGGCCCGACATGGCGGCCAGCTCTTGGAGATCAAAGCTACGGAGCGGAGGGGTTAATACTGCTACTACTACTACTACTACTACTAATAATAATAATAATAATAATAGCACTTTTGTCCAATGAGCTCATCAAACTCCACACTGGATAGGAAGGGTCATGGCTTTGTCTTTGTGCCGACAGAACTGGAGAAACAGATGAAGATAGAGAACCTGTTTGTGACTTGGCAGCAGAGGTCAGCACAGTCCAACATGCCCATTTCAGTAAGTACCCTAAGTCATAGTTCTGAGAGCCACATGCAGACATAACTAAATATTTGTAACTTAAAGACAAGTAGTTGAAGGGTGCACCTGGTAAAAAACCGTATGTATTCCCCTCATGTACAGGGTAAATGTTTCTTTGTAATGGCAGCATGAACAGATCAAATCCCATTAGTATCTTACACGTAACGAGGCGGGCTGTGGGAACAGTTAGGAGGGTCCTACCAGAGGAGCGCAGACAGTGGCTAGGTTCGTAGGGCACAAGTAAATCTGTGAAGGAGCAAGCCCAGTTAGGTCTAATAAGTCAACGTTTGAAATCAATTCTGTACCAGGTACAGGTAGCCACCGTAGTGTTGCATGGATGGGAGTGGTATGATCTTGTCCCTTCAAATTTGTTAAAAGTCTGGAGACTGGGAGTTGGAGACGGGAGCTGGACTTTTGGCTGAGCGCCAATTACAGGGAATTACTAAAAATCAATCTGTGACGAGATGAAAGCATGCATTACTTTTTCAAGGTCTGCTTGATGTAAACAAAATTCAGATGTTTGCAATATTTCTAAGGTAGAGAAAGCATGATTGTACAATCTTTTTGTGATTTGTAAGTCAAAACAAAGCTCAAAGTCAAAACTCACACCCACATTGCAGGCGGAGTGATGATTATTCTAGTCACGGGTCAAGTTTGGGGTGGGGGGGGTGGGGGGACTCATTGAGCCAGAGTTTTGTGACACTCAGCCTTTGAGCATATATTTAAGGAGCCCCAATCACAGTTCATTCCTCTGAGAAATTATTTAGTATTGCCTTGTTTCAAAGGGGGGAATATCCGGTCTAATTAAAAAAGGTTTTTGTCTTCTACAGTGACATCTCTAGAGAGGTTACATGGTGGCATTACATTTACGAATTTGATATTTCAGCAGACACCCACAGATCATTCTTACTCTAGCACATCCAATAGGAGTTCTGCAGCCTGACCGGACCCACAACCATTTGGACTGGCAATTGGTTTTAGTTGGATGAACTAAATTAACTATTATATGTGATCTGACTGCATCATAGTCAGGTTTGGATCTGATTTTCCTGCCCCATGTACTTAATACACTAAGTTTAGTTTATCTTTGATGTTGCAGCTGCCTGTAAACACTGCTCACTGACGACAAGCTACAGCCCTGACAGCTTTATTCTTATGTATCATAATCATCCTACTTCTCTCAAAGTTTACCCTCTGCAGTGTCACCATCTAATCCTAACATGGGTGTCTCAACAGTGGGCAGATTTAGAGACTTTGAAGCAGTCGTCCAGGCTTGTCCACTACTGTGCCACCCCTCTCCTCTTTGACCCCGTCTTTCGCAAGCAGATCCAAGAAGAACAGATTGTTCAGCCTCCAGCCAAGGTATGTGTGCTGTCTGACTCAAAGGAAAGTGACAGGTAGAGGAGATTGTGTCTTGATTAACTGCTGTCTATAGATGCATCATTGACTTTTTACATACCGCTATTCACTAGAAACACAAACTATATTAGAAGTTGAGACAGTTGTGCATTGAGCCTCGTCTATGTTTGCACCATATGTTGTTTAAATGAAGAACATTAACATCTGACCAATTAGACTTTTGGCTAACACCGGCACATTTGCAGGGATGTTGATCAATGTGCACTGTCCCTGGGAATAAACAAATGGTAGGGCGGTAATCGGGCAAAAACGTACCTGACAATTTTGTACTTATGTCAGGGGTCTTCAAAGTTTTTTAGACCAGGGACTCCTTAGCTCCAAGAGAGACCACATAGAGACCCCCTACTGCTTATATTAAAATGGGCCGAATGGATGAAAATAAATGGTAATTATTTATACATCATGTTTTAATGTTAAAAGTACATGTGGAAAGCACAGTGAATTTTTAAGACTAACTTTATGGCTGCCATAGTGGCTACCTTACCTTAGTAAGCTTATCTTCAATATGTAAATATATGTATTTTTTCACAAATAGGCCAATTTATCTTTGCTATTAATATGTTGTATTCCTATCAATGTATATTTTCAGATATGTTTAAATTTTTGAAAAAAGAAAACTTTCAAAAAAATATTTTTTTAGAGATTATTTGGCGGCCCCCGTGCAGTAACTCCGAGGACCCCTTAGGGGTTACGGACCCCCTGTTGAAAATCTCTGCCATATGTAGTTAATTATAAAAGCCATTTTAATGAGCTCATCCATCCATCCATCCGTTTTCTGCTGCTCATCTGGGTCCAGGTTGTGGTGGCAGCAGAGTGGCCCGGGTGCCCTTTTTTCAACCACGGCTATAGATGAGGGTTACCAGAGGTGGGCCGTCAGGGCCAACAAGGCCTTCTCTGCTGGCCAAGAGATTGTCACAATCAGAAAATAATATCTGTATAATTTTATATATATTAAAATGTATAAATATTTATTTATTTACTTCATTATTCCCATGAGTCTATTGCTGTGGTTTCATTGGTACTCTCTCTCTCTCTCTCTCTCTCTCTCTCTCTCTCTCTCTCTCTCTCTCTCTCTCTCTCTCTCTCGGTTGTGCGGCTTCCAGTGCATTTCATAAATTAGAGCTTTTATCCAATCAGATTTCCCCCCTGTTCTGTCTCCGGGTGAAAAATCTAATCTTAGGCCTTCAGAATTTCCAGGGAATCCCTCTGTTGTTTAGGCATATAGGGACGATGTTGTCGATTGTCATATTCTTTAGAACAGAATAGACTTTAATTGTCATTGTGCAGCAGAACCATACAACGGAATTTGCTTGTGCAGCCTCTAAAACAATACTCACTTTCATATACACACTCACACAATAGATAAAATAAGAAAAATATAAAAACATTATCAAGGCATCCAATATTGCATTGAGTCCCATTTCATAGATTCCCTATCTAGAAAATGCAACTGTGCTGACTGGGGGGTGGGGGGCATGATTGTTCAGTTCTGTGATGGCCCTGGGGATAAAACTGTTCTGCAGCCTGGAAGAGCGTGCTCTAAAAGTCCGATACCGCCTGCCAGATGGAAGCAGGGAGAAGAGATGGTTTGAGGGGTGTGTCTCATCCTGCAGAATATTGTGCGCTTGGCGGAGGCAGCGGATCTTAAAGATGTCGTCCAGTGGGGGCAATCAAATTTCGAGTTTGCCCTGTTGGGCGTATTCTTTGACAGGCCGGAGCCTTCTAGCTGGCCTAGTCACCTACGTCGGCATTTTTTTGGACCAGTTAGCCAACTGAAGTAAAACTAGCTAGCATCACATAACTTTAGCAGTAAAGTTAGTTCAAATTAGTTTAAAGTTTTAGATGTAAAGTTATTGACAGAATGGACTTTTTCTTCAAATGATGAGCTGCATGTCATGCCATATTTATGTCTCTTCTATAGTGTATTGAAACTCGCTGTAGGATAGTACTGAAGGTTACAGATGTTACTTGATTTGACGCCCTTGCTGCCACTTAAAGGTGTTACCGCCGCAACAGTAGGAGAAGTGTAGACTGCACCCGATGACTGTAGATGGTAGGTAGGTACAAATGTAGATTTACTGGTAAATTAAGAGCTCTGCCTTTAAGCTCAGCTCCAAATCTTACCACATCCACATCACTGCTGTCGCCACACCAGTCTAGTTGCGAAGATGGATTGACTCCTTCACTCGGGGCAGAAACTCAAGCTCAGCTGCTAAATATCTTAGGGTCCATTTAAGGTCACAGCCTGATTTAGTCAAACAAACTACATCACTAGTTGAAGATATGCAATAATGTCCAAAAGAATCACAAACAAAATCCGCGCAAGTGACTAGAGAGAAAGCTCTGTTTCAAAGTATCTTCAAAGTCAACTGGATCTCATCACATCAATCACATATCAGCCTTATTTTACCGTTTGCTGATCGCCTACAATTGTATTGGAGCTGTGTTAAGTTACGGCTGATGCAAACTGAACATTTTCCAGCTGCTACTGCTGCTGCTTCACAATAAAAGACTTCCACTGGTACACCAGTGGGAGGCTTTTATGTGAAGAAGATATAGGAAAAGCAATATCAGTCAGTCACCAAGTTGGCAGAGCCTAATTAGCGGTTCTATTCTTCAATAAAAAACAGGACTAGTCAACTGCATACTCTGAGTTATATGGTCAGCGGATCAGTTTTAAATAGTGCAGGGTGGAATAGTGCAATCAGGTGACAGGTTCTTTCTGTGGTTTGTGACCAGAACACCTCCATGTCATCAAGGTAATCTACTTTGAGCCCAGGATATGTCAGGGCCTTGTGTTGCACATGGACCTCTGCAAGAGAGGTTGGTAGGTCATGTGTGCCTAATAGGATACTTTGCAGATTTTCGACGAGTTTTGTATCATAACAGTGTGGGTAGTATGTGTAAATTAACCATGGCAAACTTCCCTCCATCTTGCCAGCACCCAGATCTCTGTGCTCATCTCCCAGCTCAAATCCTTTGATTTTCGCTGGCTTTGAGGGCTGTTGCTCCAACTATAGATTGTACTTCCGCATTTGGACAAAAAGAGTATAGGAGCGGACCGAGAGAGAGAGAGAGCCGCCACTCTCTCTCTTTCTCAAACTCAGACCGAACTCAGATTAAACTGTAAAACTAGACAGTGTTGATCCAATATAAACCAAGACTCTGTTAGTGTTACTTATCTACTTCTCACCTCAAATGTTTTCCGAAATATATTTCAGTGGTGTTTGGCAGTAATATAAGAGTTTGTGAACGGAAAGTGGACACCATACTGTTTCCTGTGTTGCGAAAACGTAGTCCAGTTTATGAAAAGACCCTCTTTCCAGTCATAAAATACTTTTTTAAATGATGTCCACTGTTCTCTGTGCCAGAAACGCCATCGCTCCAGCGACTCCACAGCGTCCGGTCGGGACCGCAGCTACAGCACTGACTCAGCTGATATGCTGCCCAGCCGGCTGAAGGAAGAACCCTGGCTGCTCGAGATTTCTAGCAACTTCCTCCAGCAGTATGTCCAGTACCTGCAGAGCATGGGCTTCATTCTTGTCCAGGTCCGACCTCAGTCTCCAGCTCGCAGGTCTGTTTCTGCAAAAATTGCATCTTTTTTTGCATATTTGAGGCTTTCCCCTCAAACAATTTCTTTCTAATCTTTAACTATTTATTAGTTTGTTCTCACTTTTTGTCCGTATTGTCTTTGAAACTCAATTTTAATGTTTTCTTAACGTCTTATGTTTAATGTAATTCCATGCTCCTATGGAGCACTGTCAATTAGGGCTGCAACTAACGATTATTTTAATAATCGATTAATCTGTCGATTATTTTTTCGATTAATCGATGAATCGGATAAAAAAATAAAAAACAAAAATTTACATCAACTCAATACATACTTCCTTCCTTGTTGTTTTAGTTAATAGTTGTGTAAAGGTAAGTAACCCAAAGAGCAGATACAGACCACACACATACACACACACACACACACACACACACACACACACACACACACACACACACGTTCACTTGAAGCTTATTCATTACATTATTACCATCATTGTAGTAAGTGCGAGTTAAGTTCATTTGTACACCACATTTAAACACAGCTTAAGATGACCAAGTGCTATAGAAGAACTTTAAAATGAAATTTAAAAAGTACAACACACACAAATACTAAGTCAACAATAACTGATATGGGACAAAGCACAGAATTTATACATGACAATAGATTGAAAAATGAATGGGCCAAAAAAGGCGAGTGAATAAAATCGTGTCTTTAGTATTGCTTTACTACTGTTATTAACGAGCTAACGCTAGCTTGTTGTGCTTCTCAAGCTGGATAACGAGTAAACACCACACCAGCACCACTGGAGGGACGTTACGTTCCTCACTTCAAAACAGAACAAAAGTAGGATTCTGTAGTGACTTTACCCTGCTGTTGAACTCCCTTCCTCCTCATCAAGGACTCCAACATGTTTACGTTTTAGGTGCTGAATCATCACCGTGGCGCCTGTGCCATGACGTGTCGCTTTTGCTTATCTTGCAATTAACACGTTTTCGACTTATTTAGTGTGAAATGCTCCCACACCTTGGATGACTTAGGTCGTACTGATTTCTCTGCCTCCGCCATGTGTTTCAGAACAACATTAAGGGTCTCTCCGGTCTCTCTCCGTATTTCCTCTACCCCCGCTCTACTCTTTTTTTCTTTTCTTTCGCTCCGCGCTGCACTCAACTCAATTGCTTTTATCTCCGCGACTGAGTGGCGTGTCGCGCGACACAACGAATTGATAATGAAATTCGTTGCCAACTTTTTTAATAATCGAATTTTATTGATTTTATCGATTCGTTGTTGAAGCCCTACTGTCAATCAAAGTGGGCTCGAATGCATGTCAAACCATCTCTCAATACTCGAAGGAGCAAAGGAGCACACACCATGCATATCAAATCCTGATGGCAGTAGATAAAGTACATGGAAGTATTACACTGTTTTTACAGCCCAAGCTTTTGGTTTGCTGTTTTGAAATATATCAACTACCTGGTCATTCCATTAGTAAATGTGTTGCAAAGTATCACAAAATGTTTTTCCTTATGTGGCTGCTAATTTTTTGTGTGAAAGTTAAACATTTTGGCCTCTCTACTATTCTCTTTGTCTTTTCTCTTCCTCCATTGTGAGCGGCCATTAGTCATCATATGTCTTTTTTTATTGTTGTCTGACCTCTGACCTCCCAGTACTGCTGCCCCATGGCTGATGGGAGCAGAGCAGATGCCTGTCCTGCCTGTCACTTTCTAGGCTCAGACCGTGTGACTCTCTCTGAATTATGTCTTAATTCCCCCATCTCTTGCAGCATTGCCCGGGCTCGTGCTGCCTTGTTTAGCTCTATGTCATCGGAAGGGAGGATGTCTTTTTCTTATGTAAAGCAGAAGAGCGAGGACAGCCCTAAGGTTAGTGTTCACCAATCATATTCCCCAAACACAGACACACACAAACACAAACAAACACACACACACACACACACACACACACACACAGTCTTGTATATTGAGCCAGGTTGTTATTGTAACGATGGCCCCTATAATTTCAAATGTGTGCGCAAAAACAGTTCCTCCCTTTGTTCCTTGTAATATTTTATTTCTAGTTTTCATTCACTCCCTTCCTGAAGCCTACACGTGAACTGCATTCAGTTTCTGAATATAAATATTTAGAAACTGGAATTAGTAGTAATAGTAGTTGCAGTTTGAGTCCCCCCTCCTGACACATTTTAAAGTATGTAAAATACTACTTCAATGATGAATGTTTTGTTTAACACTCCCTCATTAAGAAATTCTGGAAGTGGCCTCCTGCCCCGTCTTAACACCGCTGCTTGCGCTGTGTTGACCGGTGAAAGAGCAGTGTGCATCAAGATGGCTAAAAAACATTGGGCTCAGCCATACATGTTTGAGCCTCGTGCCGAGTTCAGACAGAGGGCGGACAGCACCCGAAGCTGCCCGCTCTCCTTGGGCGCCCACGCTGTTGAGACAAGATGCTCCGCAGTCAGACCCAGACTGTATAGTCAAGATCAGAAATTTTAGGGGACATCAACATAACAAAAACACATTTTTGAGTGGAGGGAAGTTAAACACTGTTACTACATGCACAATCTAAAACCTAAACCCAGTCCGCAGTGGGAATATCTAACACTGAATACCAAATCTGACAACCGTGAAGCGTATCTCCATCTTTTTTAAATCATGCACTGGCTCCGACTAAAGTGCTGACACAGGTGTGGTGAGGCAGAACATAACAGTCACCATAGGAACTGAGTCAAAGCCCAAAGCTGTGCAGTGGAGATCAAGTGAAGACTTGTTGTAATAGGTATACTAGACTTGTTAGTTGGTACATTGCTGTTCGCGGTTTATATTTTCATATTTTTCTGGATTTTTTCCAGTAAACCAGATAAATGCTTCCGAAGACAATATTAATAGTGACAGAATGTGTGTGGTGTTGTAATAATGAAGAAAGAGTGCAGTGCTCAAATACCTGCTGGGCATTCAGGAAAAACAGGGCATTTTTCTGGCAGGTGGTGGTAACCTTTTCATTGCTGCTTACATCAGTGAGAGGTGGCTTGGATTAGAGGTTCATTGTCCTTTTTTTGGCACACAACTTTGACAACTCACAAATAGGGATGACCGGTGACTTCTTTTATCTGTATTTGGCGAAGAGCAGAAAATATGAATTTGCTGTAACCCGTGGTCGTGCATGCAGCCTCTGTTTGCGAGACACACACACACACACACACACACACACACACACACACACACACACACACAGTGCGGATAGCAGAGAGGCCCGGTGAAGTAAAAGATAATATTCTAAATTTATTATTTTAACATTACCCATACTCGTACTCAAATTGGTCGCAGGTTTAATTACTCTATAAAGAAATGGAATAGCAGCACAAAATATCAGCAACATGGCTTAGAAACCACCTGTATCTGCCTTCAAGCACCTGCATTAGACAAACTGTGATTGTAAGATTGTTTTTTTTTTTTTAAATGGACTTTGCAGACGACAGCCTCTGGCGCCACGGCGTATCACCTCCAGAGGGCGCTGCCAGGGGGCATCGTGTTGATGGAACTGGCTTTTCAGGTGAGATTAGGATCACTCCGAATCACTGTTCTCACTAACTATGCTATACTTGCTAACATCACAAAGGTAAAAATATGTTCGCCCCTTTTAATGTTTTAGCGTTTTAGCACATTTGGTACAATTCATGTATGTTTAACCCTTGTGTTGACTTCGGGTCACATTGACCCGTTTTAAATTTTTGTTTTATATCAGAAAATATGGGACGTAGAAATAAGCGCTGAAAATGTGTAGAAGAAAAATTCAAAAATGTAAAACGTTGGAAAAAGCAAAAACAAATTGTGAAAAGGTTGAAGGGAAGACAACACAAGGGTTAAGTATAATGCCAACAATTTTCTGGAGCATACCAAAGATTTTTTTTTACAATGAGTATCAGCCTAGGACATTGCAGTATGAAAAATAAAATTTCGCAGACTTCATGTATCCTTTTAAAATGGTCAGGGGCCTTAAAGAATGGTTGCACCATGTAACATCAAATGTCACCGTGATGGATAACAAACTTCAGGCATGTTTCAAGTCTCTTTTAGTTTTAGATTTTCATGTAGCACTGAAATGAGTGTAAAGCAGTGGATCCCTTCAAATCACGAAATCACTCTGAGAATGTTGAACAAGACTGAAAGTCTACAGCCATGCGAGCAGCTCCGTGAGGCGCAGTGGTGCTCCCAGCTAAATGCTAACGTCAGCACGCTCACAATGGCAATGATAACATGTTGATGTGTAGCAGGTATAATGTAAACTGTTCATCATCTTAGTTAAGCGTGTTAGCATGCTAACATTTGCTAAGTAGCAGTAAACACAGAGTCCAGCTGAGGCTGATGGGAATGTCTTTAGTTCTGCAGGTATTTGGTCATAAACCAAAGTATTGGACAAATTCAAATGTTGACCTGATGACGGCGCTAGATGAAAAGTCAGAGGATCCCCAAAAGTCATTAGGATTCATCCTCTGGGGACCATAAATGTTTTTATTAGTATTTTTTAGTATATTGCTCAGCCTTTCTGCTAACAGTTTGTAGTTCCCAAGCTAAGATAATCACTGATAAATGTTCTCAGACTTGACACAGCTCCTGCAGAGCCATATAAGACATAACTATATCGTTTCTCGAGCTGAGACAAGTGAAATAAGGCAAAAGGTTTACTTTTACCAAAAGATATAAATTTGTGATAACATTTCCATGCTGTCAACGTACAGTAAGTTTGACCCCGTGTGCGTTGTCTGCTTTCCCAGCCATATTATTTTCAGGCAAACAAATTCCTGGGGTCTGGGGTTTTGTTTTGTGCCTCCATCAGCTTTTAAGCCACGCATTAATAACAATCGTTTCATTAAATAATCAGGTGTGTTCATTCTCTTTCTGCCAGGGCTGTTACTTCTGTGTGAAGCAGTATGCACTGGAGTGTTCCCGCATTCCCATGGGCCAGACAGTCAACTCCCAGGTAAGTGATTGGCAGAAATCTGCACTGCTGTGTGGACACTCAAAACTAAGCTGTGCCTTTTCTTCTGTTGGGGTTTTGTAGGGATTGGAAGCATGAAAGAGAGAGCAAGAGTAACCAAAAACGGAATCCAAAAGGATTTCAATGTCTCAGTTTCACATGTGAGGGGGGCGGGTGTACTGATCTTTTTGTATACCAGTGGTTTTACAGTAGGGTCCCAGGACTTCTGGGGGAGGTTTGAGGGTCCTGAATTGGGTTCTGAGGTTCTTAAGAAGGTGCCAGGGCTGCTGGTTCTGCTTCCAGGGTCTTGGAGGGGGTCCCAGGTGTCAGTAAGATTGAACGTTTGGATGGTTCAGAGGTCTTTTTTGGGATCTGCAACATTATTTTCACAGTTTTTATTTGATAGATATTATTAAAATCAAAAATGACTACTCTAATGACATTCTCCACTTGATCTTCTCATGTAAAGTGTAGATATGTCTAAAGTTTGGCACTAAAAGACACCTAAACTCTCCAAATATATAGGGATAACAGAATAAACTTGCAATAAATGTCTTGGGTGGAATGTGTTTTTACATGGGGGTCCATGGTGCAAGAATGTTTGAAAATAAGTTTGCTGCTACGTGGTCGTTGCTGTAGTTTTGTTTTATTTTGTCTCTGTTTTTGTTGCTATGATATCATTGCTGTGGGATTCCTTTCTGTCTACATCTTTGGTGCCAGATGGTCACTGCTGAGATTACAGGTCAGGCAGGGTTATCTGTTGATGAAGTTTATGTAGCTGGTGCTCTTTGCTCTGTCTGTTCATCCAAAGCGGAGGTTTTATGCTCATAGAAACTCATTTGGGGCCCTATTTTAATCACACAATGACCAAATCTTATGGATTTAAAAATATTTCGCAGAGAGCAAACAGGCTTTTCATTTCGGGCCTGCCATCAAGATACTCACAGAATTAATGTTAATTAGCGACAGCTGATACGACCTACCACCGGAGTCTCGAAATAGCAGCAGAGTAGGATTTTTTTTTTAACGATTTTTTGGGCATTTCTGCCTTTATTAGAGAGGAAAGCTGAGATATGAAAGGGTGGAGAGAGGGGGGAAACATGCAGGAAAACCGTCACAGGTCGGATTCTAACCCTGGACCTTCTGTATCAAGGAATAAACCTCTACATGTGCACCCGCTCTACCAACTGAGCTAATTGGCCACTTGAGTAGGATCTTTAAAAAAAAGAAGCTATTACAATCCTGGCAGCATCTGCCGGCCTCTGCATTCCTTTTAACTTAGCGTGACACCTTTTTCTTAGTTTGGCAGTAGTCTGGCATTGCCAGACCTATCTCCACAGCGCTGTGTCAATGCTGAAATATGGTCTGGCTTCACAGAGTAACATTCTGGGATAGGGGAGAAACACCCTGGCTTGTTTGTATTTCTTAAACCAATCCCAATCGCCCCGGATGCAGCGAGGGCGCTTTGCAAAATAGATTGTGGAAGGGGAAGAGCGTGATAGATGCACTGGATGTCAGGCTTTATAAGTGCACTGTACATCCAGTAAGCCAAACTAGTTTTGCAGTATTAGTACTAGTATTTGCTCATTTTCTTCACAGCACAAAGGAACATTGCTTTACAGTACAACCGTGTCGACTAATTTATTAAAGCCATACAGTTGTTTCCATTGTTGTACTATGATGTTTTTTTTTTGTTTTTTTTTTTAATTAATGCAGTGCAATAAATCAAGCTCTAGGAATTATAAGTTAGATATTACATGCATTCATTTGGATTCATTTCTGGACATGTTTTTTTTTTCCATTGTTGACACTGGAGGCATTTCTTTGTTTTCGGTTCAGACCCTTTCAGAATGTAACCACTTGTGAAGATGAAATCCTGATGCTCTTCATCTGGGATGAAACTAACTTTGACATCCAGGGTGTTATTCACACTATGTCAATGGTTAGACTTCATTGGGTTCTCCGATCCGTAGTAAAGAGTTATTGTAAAACATGCAAAGCTGGCTGAGAAGGTAAAGTGAAGTGTATTAAAGGTACAGGAAGCTCAACATTGTGCATTTGTAACTGAATAGGTGTTAAATGGGTCTTAATTATATTTGGCCATCAGCTCTTAGAAATGGCATCAATTGCTATTAATTTGCCCATATAGTGTTTCTTTCCTTGAATCATATTATCTTTACTAACTGTTTCAGATGCTGGGTTTTAAAAGTTTAATCAAAGAAATCACCTGGGCGTCTCCTCTGAGTGACAGTCATTAGGCTAATTAGTGTAAACTATTACAGGGGAAACGTGTATATTTGGCTATTTTTTTCACCGGTCACACTACCATTGACGATGGAATTCACGTGCAGTGTAAGTAAATCTTCAGAAATCTTTTACTTCAAGTTCAACATTGGAGAACTTTTTCACAACAATTGCCGTTAGCCAGTAGCAAACTTTCTGACAGAGCTGACCTTTGAGGAAATGAAGAGCTGGAGAGTCCAAAACAGCAGAAGTTGTTGTAGCTTATTAGCTGAGTTGCACCATCCACTTTTATTTAACCCTCCTCTGCTGGAGTATAACTGCTCCACAGAACAGACTTGGATTTAGGACAGTTATGAGACAGAACTTGATGGGACAAATATCTCTCTAGAATAAAATGTGTTAACATATTGTCCTGTTAGCAACTGATCTGACTAGCTTGGATTGTGGCTGAAAGAACTTGAGCTAAAAGTGAAAACAAACTGGTTTTATTATTTCCACTATTTTCTCGATGGAAGAAACATGATACTAAATCAAGCTTTGTGACTTTAAATAAATAATATAAGTTTAAGGAAGTACAGCTCTACTGTGAGTTCTGCAGAAAGCTGTGATTGTGTGGTCTACACATAATCAGAGGTTTGCATTTTTTATTTTTTTTATTTCAGGCCTTTCAGATGTAACTCTAATCCCATCTGCCAACACCCCATGTCTTAATTTCCTGCTTAAACCCTGGTACTATATTAGGTAACATCACAAACCGTTTCCATTCTCCCGCACTTGTGACTGATCTCTTTTAAGATTTCTGGATCAGTACACTTTGTTGTGTCAATAAAGGCAGAGAAGGATGTTTTGAAAGATGTCGCGGAAATTGTTTCCCTCTGGATTTGTTGTCAGAATGTCTACAAAGTGATAAGAGAATGACTGTCAGCGAGACGGTGGCTTTATGCACAGCGGGAGGAGCCACAACAGGGTGAGAAAGGAAGAAAGGATGCATCTGTTACAACTGTTGTGTCTGCTGAGGATGTTCTGAAATAGTCTGAAAAAAGGCTTGAAATGCATTAAACTGGGCCTAAATAACTGTTTCATTAATTGTCATAATAATAATAATTAAAGAACACGCGTGAATGATAAAATGAATGAAGGCTGAATTCCATTTAGCTGCTTCAGTTTCAGGGTCCTGGTATTGTTCATGCTGTCACACTGTCATGGCATACTGGGGCACTGTTAATGTTGTTCGTAACACCTGTGCTTTTCCTACTATGACTAGTCAGAATGTCTGCTCAGAAAAAGGCCTATAGCAGAAGAGAAGAGTGATGAAGTCTGCAAACTTACACAGCAATATCTATTTTACTAAACCTTGGTGTCATGAACAATGGTGAGTGCACGGCGTATGATGGCTCCTTCATTAAGGTACACAGGTTTACAGAGGGATGAGTCAAGGAAACTTTGTAGCTTGTATCCTGTGGTTGTTTCACAATAAAACCTACCCCTGCCTTCACAGTAAAATCCATTTATAATAAAACAGATACAGGAGTTAGTATTAAGAGTAGCTGTATCTATAACTTACTCTAAAGAAAGCAATGCTGAACAAAATAGAAGCAAAATACTGTGAAAATGCACTAGTAAATAATAAAGAATGAACAGGGGATTGCCATGGCACCACAACTTAAAGGCAGGGCTGGTACATTTTTCCAATATACACTTTTTTTATATATTGTTTGAAATGGGCTTTACACCCTGACAGCTATAAATAACTTGAAAAAAGGTGCGAAAAAGATCTGTCATCTGTAGCTGCTGTAATCCCTTAAAAACGCCCACCAATCACTGCCTTGCGGTCTGCTTGGAGAGAATCAATGAAATGCCCCCTTGCCCCGCTGTGCCTACTCCACCTCTCCCATGAACTAGCCTGAGCTCAGTGTGCGTTGTCGCCACATTGCTACCAGTAGTCATGTTTGTTTTATACATTCTGGATGATGATATTCGTTGTTTGCTTAACGCTGAATGAGACATGAAGTCAAATTGCGGTCCTTGCTCCACTCTGAAGCAGGGAGGCAGCGGTGCTCGTGCACGTCTGTGTGTGGGCGGAGCCCCAAGGGCGGGGGGAGGGGTTAGACAGAGCCCCGAGGAGATGCTACTTTCAAATTTTGCTAGCTTTTCAACATTACCAATTTTGCCTTTAATGATGTTGCAGAAAGTATGTAAATACTGTATATACCGCATTGCTGTTTTACACATGAACTACTGTAAACACTAGCCACAGCGCTGACTAGTGGTTTTCGTAGTCGACTAGTCAATAATTAGGGCAACTTCTTCCAGACTTTCAATGAAATGGTCCAATCTACAAGAGACATGCTTTTCCTATATTGACCTCTGGGCAACAGTCTTATCTAATGGAGGTCCACAGCTATAATGTGTGTATGTATTGTTTGTCTCATTGCATTTTTGTACCATGGAAAAGGTTTGAAAATCCATGTTCTTATTTATTCTTGTAGTATCTCTTCAGTCTTCCTTTCCATCCATCTGTCTGTGTGTCTGTGTGTCTGCCTAGTCCCACCTCATGTCATCTCTCCATCAGGGCAGCCTCCTCACCAAACCTCGGTGCAAGCCGTTTCCAGATGCCCCCCCAGTATCTGACTGTGCGGTATGTCCCAGCCATTCTCAAGGGAGGGGTGTCTCACTACAATCAGGTTTCACCCCTCCCCGCCGCTCTGCTTGCTG
The DNA here is from genome assembly GCF_008315115.2 of Sander lucioperca. Lineage (NCBI taxonomy): Eukaryota > Metazoa > Chordata > Actinopteri > Perciformes > Percidae > Sander > Sander lucioperca. Next base: position 29,233,150 of record NC_050183.1, read on the forward strand.
CCATCAGTCCTGGTCTCTTCCTTTCCAAATCTACATGTCTTTTTGTCTCTTTGGTAATGAATGAGTTTCAGTGTTCAATGAAGTGTTCTTTCATACCTGTGGAAGTTACAGTTGCTACAACATACAGCTTGACTGTAAGGCAAGTACCAGGTTTAGCTGGATGTAGGGTCTCAAAGATTGGTTTTACCTGGGCAAAGGTCAGGTATTAAAATATATTCTTTTTTTGAGGTTCAGGCCTGAGTCAAGCTCCCCTGTGATTTCCTTTTCCTTCTTGATTTTCAACAGGCTGTCCATCTCCGTGCTTGCTTGTTTGGGTGTCGTGGGTGTCTCAGCTTGTGTTTTTCTAAGTGTCCATTCAACCACTGTTGTCCCCTCTGCCCTTTCTTTAATAATCTTACTACATTTCCTCTTGCATCCTTGGTTGCCAGGGGGTTGACTGGAGCTAGGACTTTCTTCCAGGTCTACTTCCACTATCAATTCTAGTATCTTTTGGGGTTTAAAGGGTCAATTATTGAATAACATGGGGCTGAAAACTGCTGCTGCTCTGCTCGCTATAGATGATCATATCGACAGACTGTAAAACTTTGTTGGATTTTCTGCCACTAAATTGGTTACAATTCTATTGGTTCCCAATGGTAATGTTTCAGTGACTACATATTTGAGCGAACAAAAATGATGTGGAGTTCTCCACGGTTCGATTCTAGGGCTACCACTGTTTAAACTCTACATGCTCCCACTAGCTTAAATTACGCAAAATTAATGCGTGCAAGTTAGTGATTTGATGTGCTAAAAAGAAAGAATTTGAGGACTGTAGCAATGTTGGGGGAGCTACGTTGTATAATAAAAACATGTATATGAGTTTATAGGCTGGATCCAGTACTTGTAGACACGATATTGTATGCTTAAAAATCGCTTCACAATTTAAAAACATGTTTCACATTTTAATCAAATAATTAAAGTCAATCAATTTTAATCTCAAACACCATTTCACATGGACCTGTGAAAACATCAATTTCACATTTAACATCACATGTGCAACACTGTTTTTACATATACATTCATATACATGTCAAACAACATTTCACATGTGAATCAATTCATACATAAGCCAAAAGTTCAGTTTATTTACAACATTCTAATATGTTTATAGAAAACTAAAGTTGTTTTTCCTGATCTTTTTACAGTCCACCATCCGTTTATCAAGATTGAAACAGACATCTAAATGTCTGACCTAATATTTGAATTTAGGTACTAAAAAAACTACAAAATATATTCATATGAAAAAGCAATCTTTTTTTTCAGCAAGCAGACAAGGTAGAAATGATCATAGATACCCAAACAAAATCATATGTAGGCATATGTGGTTTCTGGACATACCGTGAGAAACTTTATTTTGAACATTATTCCTAATGTCTGTAATATTTCATAACTTGGACTCATGACCTTGGTATTTTTATAATCCCAGCCACGGTCCTCGCAACATGACGACAGTAAATCTGCTACCACATTAAATATATAGTGAAAAGTAAAGAATGTATATCTAAGAAAGACCTAGAAAGGTTTGTCAGATCACTGTACTAGCTACCTGTGTGTAAAATACTTCTTTTCCACCAAAATTACATAGTGTTTGTGTATAAAATACATGTCAAATTCTGTTGTTCCTGGACAGAAAATGCAGGAGTACAACCTCAAAGTGAAATGTTGATGGATTTCACCATGTTTAAGCTTTCCTATCATGACTGTTCTTGTCTTTATTTTAATCAGCTTGCTTTGTGTATTGTCTTCTTCTTGTATGACCCCAAATTATTACAGCTTCTTCAATCAATGTCGCCACTGTCATTCATTTCACTTCCACTGAGTAAGGCAGACAGGATACGAGCTGCAGCCCCTCGTCTTAACCTGACAATTTATTCTGTCAAAGTTACACAGGGCGTTTAATTAGCTAGAACCATTTGAGATTACATGTTAGGAAATAATAAATGTTAGCTTGATAGTCAAGGGGACACATGCAGGAAATGTACTAAAGAGGTATCTGTAGTCCCAGTGGCCTCCTGGCTCCATCGATAGCAGACTAAGAGGTCATACTTCATTTGTCTGACAGACTGCGGGAATACCACCAGGGAGAGAAAAGTTAAAGTTCATCTTTTCATACCTCTGTGCCAAAAGAATATTCTTCTTTCTCATCTGTGTGTTGAGGTTAGTGATGATGTTGAAAATCTCCTGCCCGTATGCTAGTACAACAGGAAAAGGGGCTGAATGATTCCAGACACTGACATAGAGATAAAAGTTTTTCTTAAGAAAGCTATGCAGTTTTTCTTGCTTCTTTGATTTAATAAAGCCTATTTGTATAGGTGCCAGGCAAATGGTCCTGATGAAAGTAAACGCGCAAGTAGCATTCAGCTCTCCCTGTAAACTCCCATTGTGCTGTAATTACCTGCACACAGTAGCCTCTCACGGCATTTGCAATTAATGCTTTTGTCAGCCCCCTTTGATGTTGGATTTAATTAAATAAAATACTTATATGAATCAAAAGTTGCTAACAAAAGGCTCTCACCAAGGTGCAATGGGAGTCACAGAGCAGCAGGGCCTAAAGCAGTCAAAGCTGGGAGCAGCTGGAATGGCAGGGTGTTCAACCTTGAAATGCAAAACAGGTTCAACCATTTAGTGAAAGTGTGGTATATGCCAGATTATATTCATCTTCTAGGGATGTGTGTAATGATAATGGTCAGCTTTGAGTTTGGATTTAGAGTACGTTCTGGATTTTGAGGCCATACTTGTTTAGTGTGACTTCTTTCGCCCTGTGACTATCCGCTAGTCATTCTGTGCTGGTAATGACTGTGTCCACCCCTCTGTTTTAGCTCTCCATGCTCTTCACTGAGGAGTGTGATAAGGTGCGGGACTTGATGCACGTTCACTCCTTCAGCTACGACTTCCACCTGCGAGTGGTTCACCAGTACTTGGTTGGCTGCCACATGACGCTACGCCAGGGCTACCAGCTCACCGACTTCCTGGACGACTTCATCTCCCATCACCCGGACATTCCCAAGTTTGGCCGCAACCACGTCTTCCAAGGTGACTTTGGTGTAAAGTAATATTTAAAGTTACCCTGCAACTCCCAATTGCTGTGGAAATCTAGAATCACCAGAAATAGGCAGATTCACACAGGTTTGTGCTTAAAAGAGCAAATGGCTACATCAGAATACCATGTGGTTAACCTATAGTGGATAAAGAGTAGAGTGAGCTACCTCTGCTGTCTTGGCTTAGGCTACATCCACACTACTACGTTTTGGTTTGAAATACCTTTTGCTTAGTTTACGCCTCACGTTGGCACTACTCCGGCGTTTCCGAGCCCCTAAAACAGAGACATTTGGAAACATTACTGCCCCTGTTTTGGTTTGAAAACTTTGGGGTTGCTTTGTAGTCTGGACGGGCACAAACCTTTGGAAACGAAGACACGCGTCAGTCAGTCTTATTAGTTAGGTAGGCTTACATACCTCTCAGTAACAGTTCCACCTCGTCCTCGGTCCAAGATAATAAATCCCTGCTCTTAATTTTCACCATTGTTGTTCTTGCTCCAAAGTATTATCTGTATTTTCAACTCATACATCCATGATTTTCAACCACAGAGTAATGTCAGACAATCTGCTTCCTGTTTACACCAGCACGCACATGCCCAGTGTATGTTAATGGTCATGTGATATGTAATGTCAGACGTGTTAATATGGAAGGAGATTAGTTTTGCTACTGGAGTTAAAACTCTTGTGCAGACAAAGATAGTTTTTGGCTTCACAATGCATTAGAATCTAAGCCTCAGGATCTCACCCCATCTGTCAATATCTCAATATTGATATTATACAATCTAAAATAATGCTATTCTAACTGGTTTCTCAAATGACAGTGATACCAAAAGCAGTAATTTTAGTTTGGGGGATGTATACATTTAACACATTTGTTTATTGAACAAAATAAATGCTCAATACATCAGCATTAATTAAAGAAGTTTGCCAAAATCTAAAGTTTGAAAGGTTTTTTCAGATTTATATCAAGAACTATTGGATTAGGAAATGCATAAATAAGCCTAAGAATCTGACCAAGCATTCTGGGCCAACTTTAAATACTTGACACTTGGAGTTTGGTGCAACTGACACATTTCGGTGCACCTAGCACTGGAGGTAAGTAATGGTACTTAAAGAGTAATACCAAGGCTAATAATTCTGCTTGTGTTGCCATCTATTGGATGCTACATGCTCTGCCCCCACCCTCTGCAGAAAAACACTTCACATGTACTATTGGTAGTGGTCAAATGAAGCCTCATGCAGCTTCATGAAACATTTTCAACAAGTTCCTACAGTTCTTTTCCTTTATAACTTTTAGGAACATACAGTACATGGTAATTCCAACATGGGGTACACCACACACTTTTGTATTTGTCTTAACCCTTAGATACCCTATAGACCCATTTTTGTTAAGGTTTAGCGTGTATAAGGGCCTAAAATATTGTAATTAAAGTATATGAGGCCCATCCCCATGCTCTATTATGTCTTATAAGAACCCATTTTCATTCAGACATATTGAGGTGAGGTGGCCTGCCAGTTTTTCCCTCACCGAAATTTAGCCAAACTTTGGAGCGTTATTTAGCCCCATTTCCGGGACGCTAGCATGTCATTTCATATGATACTGATATCTCCTCCTAGCTTTAGAAGCCAGCCCACTACAGCTTCTTAAAGACAGTAATGTTGGCGCGGGTCTCAGTTGTGAGTCTAGCTATTAACCTGCGCTAAATGTCTGGTGTCTCCTCCAGCTCCCTTTACTGCTTACTGCTGGCCAAAAGAGAATCCCCTTTCAAAATGTTTCACTGCCACACAAAAGAGATTATATAAATCCTAACTGCTTTCATTTGTTTTCCTTTCCTTATCACTGCTGTTTCCGTCTTAGGAGGAGTTATTTCTGAGTCATTGAAGAGATAAAAGAAAGATATTTGCATCATGTTTTCGCATGAAGGGTTTTAAAAGCTCTGTGATTATCTTCATGAGAGCCTCTGATCCTTGTGTACATCAGGGAGCTTGTCCATCTCCACGGGGATGATAACTGCTCATCAGCTCTACAACTACATCACGGACCACGCCAGCACCTACGGCATGAAGCCGCTCCGCATGTCCAAGGCTGCGGTCGCCACCGACAACAAGAAAGGGACGCCTGACCTGCACGAGTATGCACTAGTGGCTCTGTGGAACAGGTGAAAATACATTCAACAATTATTATTGATATTGATACCATTTTCGAGACTGCTTAACGATCCGAGTCTTTATCGATACCATTATCGATACTTTTCTAGTATTTGGTGGTAAGACGAGACGACAAATTCTTCATCTTAACAGAACTATTATTGCTTTTATTGCAAAAACTGTGAGTCTGTGACTGTTTGATTTCTTCTGTCGCTGTCGTTGATTAAGCGGCCCATAGAGAGCGGTGCTCTCGGTATCCTGTCCGACTATGTTTTCAATGATTTGCGGCGGGGGGGGCTAATCTCTACCTCTGGTCTTTACGCACACACTGTGCTCGTAAATCATTGTTCTGATTCGCGCACATATCTATTTTTAGACATAACATTATATGATCCACTAGTCTCGATTGCAGTATCGATAAGCTCGGACCTTATTGTTTTTTGGGTTTTGAGAAATTTGGAATCAGGTCCTTAACAGAACCACGTTTCAAGACCCATCCCTAATTCTCATGACATAATGGGTTGTCTGTGAAGGACAAAAACTGTTCCAGGTCTGCTCCAAGATCACTGGAGTCCAGCAGAGAGACCTCAGCTCTCTGTGGAAGATACAGGTGGTTCAGAATAGGGCTGCACAATATATTGTTTTTTTTTATCGTCATCGCAATATCAACTGTCGCAATACACATATCACAAAAGGTTGAGATTTTTTGTGTTAGTTGAAAGAAAATATCAGTAGAGCACTGCACATTACAATGTAACTGTTGTTCTTTTTTTAGTGCTGTCTTTATGTTCAATTCAATCTTCAATTTTTTTAATGAAAGGATGTTAGAAATGATTTCCCTTCCAATTGTTTTAAATTTAACACACCGTTTGTTGTGCAGCCCTAGTTCAGAAAGCTGAAAAAATAACTCAACCTGACCATGCACTTCTTAGTGAATTTTTTTGTTATGCCGTCAGGCCAGCCCTTCAGTTTAACCCTTTTATGTTCCTGCCTGGAAAACGAATCGGAATGTGAATTCTTTCATTCCTTCAGCCATTAGGCTACTGAATACAAACCGTTGATCTGATCTATGATCTTGTTGCCACTGGCATGTTGATGTTGATGCTGATTGTTGTTGTACTTATTTATTACATGGATGGGATAGACTGTAAAAATGAATTGCCCCTTGGGGATTAATAAAGTTTTCTGAATCTGAATAAACCGCTTAATTTCAACCTTCTCTTTCTTCTCTTCTTTCTTGCTTTAGTTCGGGTTCTTACAAGGATCTGGAGGGCCTGCACCACCATGATGACTTTGACGTGTCGCTGGTGGTGTGCCATAATGCCGCTCCATTCGAGGAACAGTCTGACGGGGAGAGGCATCTGCTGAGGTAAAGAGATATGAAAGAACGGATTAAGGAAGACATAAAGCGTGAGCCCATAAAAGCAAAAAGATTTCCACTTGGCTTTTTTTTTTTTTTTGGAAATTGTATTTATTAATTGCAATAAATAGTGACTTGACTAGGAAAATAATAGTTTATAGCAGCCTTAGTTTGGTCGTAGATCTCAATTGATTATCTAATGTAGTCTGATACTGGATTTTTAGGTTGATGCCAATATCGATATTTGAGTTTAAATAAAATCGGACTATATTTTGCTAAATATATTTTAAATTCTTTTTATAGAAACACATAATGCTAACATTTCGTTTTTGATGAAGATCCCTTTGGTTAGTAAAGAATTGCACTGAGCAGGACATTTTACAGTTGAAAAATAAACAAACAACATAAGGCATATTCACATTGTTCACATATTCACATAATGTAAAAAACTAAAAGCTTTTTTTTATCATTGTGTACGTGGTAGTGAAGTCCAAATGAAGCTTTGTGAACCAATAGTTGTATTTGTTGACCCAACTAGATGGCGCTCTTGGTTTAAAGAAAAAGGCTCAAGGAATGACAATTCAGTGTGCTTTCAGTCTCGCATTGTCAGACCACAGCGCTGCGGAGGAAGGTCTGGCTAGTCCACACAGCATTCCAGGATGGGAGAAAAATTTGCTTTAGTTTATTGGCATTTCTTTAAACCAATCACAATTGTCTTGGGCGGCGCTAAGCGCCGGACGGAGCAACGGTGCCTCTGCAAAATAACCTCGGGAAGGAACTTGTTTTGGTGGAACATGTGTACGTTCAAAAGTTGTTTTAGTCGTGCAACAGAAAACTCAGATTGGACAGATAGTCTAGCTAGCTGTCTGGATTTAACCTGCAGAGATCTGAGGAGCAGTTAACCATAGTCCTCATAAATCCACCGGAGTTTAGAAGGCCAACACAAAGAAAGAGGAAGGTGATGGACGTATGGCCGGAAATCAGGGACATCCGGTGGAATTTCCGGCAGCACCTGAACAATCCCGGTAGTGGAATGTCGTCGATATAGACTGGTGTGCTTTCAACCCTTTGTTAAACAGAGAGCGCCATCTAGTGGGCTCAGAGAATAAAGAAAATGCTTCACAAAGCTTCATTTGGGCATCACTACTATGTGGTGTGTTGCGACGGCTCTGCGTTTATGGTTGTTTTGTGCCAAGCTGAGCAGGGGGCACTGCGAAAGTCCAGATTTGTTGCGTTGACTTAGCACAGCTTGAACTGAAATGTGGACCAAAAAATGATTAGCCTACTATTGTGACTGAATTTTCAGAACTGTACAATAATAAACTGGCCTCATATTGCACCAGACAAAAACATTAATAATCAAATAACAGCATGCACCGGGAGTTTCAGAGTGGTAAATATTGCGTCGACCAGTACGCAACGCAAGACCCTTGTTTTTACCGCTGAAACTTGAACACGCCTTTACAGCAAATATGACAATAGATTTTAAACTAAAGATATACAGTACATGTCCATGACAAGTTTATTCTTACACTGTAAAATGTCCCAGCTATCTTGATCATAATTCTTTAAATGTCTTTCTTACTATGTTTTGAAAGAAAAGGAATAATACATCCTGCCTCTCACTTATGAAACGTTCATAGAATTCATAAGCAATAAAATACAATGTTGCACTTCAGTACACTTAAGGCTCATTTATGCTCCCTGTTACGTACGAAAATAGATCCATGTCCATTTCAAACGATGTAAGCATCACTGCCCGCATACTTCCATGCGTCCTTTATGTTGGCATGGATGTTAAGCAATACATCCACTAAAGGGGGCTCAAAGTAATCGGTCTCGCCCGGACCTATACTTTTCCTTCGCCGCGTCCAACTCCCATATAATTCCCGTCCAGTCTCCTCCCAGCTGTTCTAAAGTAACTGTCTCTGTGCCTGGGCGAAGTAAGTAGCCTAGCTCCGCCATTTTTAAACTATGGTCTTGTCTCGCTTGAACTATTGGCTACACTTCCTCCACATTTTCCAGTGGTACTGCTCCGTTTCATCCATAGCCGTAAAGCTTTCAGACAATGTGCACATAACGTGAAAGAATGTCGGGAAATTAAATTCCAATGTCATGTAATTACCAGAGGCCACAGTGGCGGCTGTTCAGCCAAAGTTACATAGTCCTGCTTTTAATGAATGATTGACGGTTATAACAGTCATGACCAGTTCATCTTTACATAGTAATAACTTTCTACAACAATACAGATATATCTGGTATGTATTAGTCCGGCTGTAATCTCAAGAAGCATATGCCACAATTGCAATGAATGCCGTTCTTAATTGTCATATATCTTTATGTGTAGGTTGCGATTCTATGTGATCATGACGAGTCAGAGAGAGCTCTTCCCCCGCCTCACTGCTGACATGCGCCGTTTCAAGAAGCTTCCTCAGATCCACCGTGATCCTGGTGAGCCGGGTGGCCGCCCACCACCGGACCAGGCCGAGGCCAGCGGGTCACGTGGCGGCGACCAGGACCTCTGGGAGGAAACACCATCTGAAGCTGCAGCCGCCTTGGCTCCCAGCGACGGCAACGAGTTTTACCCTCTGGCGGGGGCGGGCCCCGAGGCTCAGGGGCTGCTCTACCCCTCCCCTCTGTTCCCGCTGCTCCACAACGAGGTGGCGTCAGCCCGCAGACAGATCCAGGCCAGCGTGGAGCAGGCCATGGGACACTGCCGCAGGGACAACCTGTGGAGGAGGCTGTTCCACGGAGAGCACCTGGCCCTGGACAAACTCAAGCTGACCAAGCTGTCCTTCAGCGAGCTGGAGGAGCTGCTGGAGGCCGTGCAGAGCCGCTCGGTGGGGGAGATTGACCCACAACTGGTAAGATTTCCACCAGGGCTGAGCGATTTGGGGAAAAAAATCTAAGTGTGATTTTTTTTTTTTTTTTCCTGCGAGATATTGCGATTACAATTCCATTTGCGTTTTTTTTTTGCTACATATTGCACCTTCTACCATCATGTTAAATAAAGTAATAAAAAATAAATGAAAGATCCTTTCATTCATCAGTTTCTGTAAACAATCTGTAATATGTAACATTATTCCAGCATGTATCTTATTAAAAAACAGTAAATATAATAAAAAGAGGAATAAAAAACATCAAATGTTAAACATTCAACTAAATATTTCACATTCGATTAAGCACGGTCTTCACGATTAGCTAATCTTCTTTCAAATCGCGATTAAAGGTCCTATGACATGCTGCTTTTTGGATGCTTTTATATAGGCCTTAGTGGTCCCCTAATACTGTATCTGAAGTCTCTTTTATATAGGCCTTAGTGGTCCCCTAATACTGTATCTGAAGTCTCTTTTATATAGGCCTTAGTGGTCCCCTAATACTGTATCTGAAGTCTCTTTTATATAGGCCTTAGTGGTCCCCTAATACTGTATCTGAAGTCTCTTTTATAGGCCTCAGTGGTCCCCTATACGTATCTGAGTCTCTTTTATATAGGCCTTAGTGGTCCCCTAATACTGTATCTGAAGTCTCTTTCCCGAAATTCAGCCTTGGTGCAGAATTACAGCCACTAGAGCCAGTCCCACAATGAGCTTTCCATAGGATGTGCCATTTCTGTGTCTGTAGCTTTAAATGCTATTGAGGAGGAGGGGGGGGGCAAGGTGGAGGGTGGGGGTGTGGCCTTGACCAACTGCCATGCTTGCTTTGCTCGTTTGCAAGCCATGATGTCTCTCTCGTTCTCATGGGCGGGCCGAATTCTCTTGGCGGGCAAAGCAGAAAAAGGAGAGGTAACCTTTCCCCTTATGACGTCATAAAGGGAAGATTCCAGATTGGCCCATCTGAGCTTTCATTTTCTCAAAGGCGGAGCAGGATACCCAGGGCTCGGTTTACACCTATCACCATTTCTAGCCACTGGGGGGTATGGGAACTCATATTAATGTTAAAAAACCTCATAAAGTGAAATTTTCATGCCACGGGACCTTTAATCGTTCAGCCCTAATTTCCTCTTAAGCTTTTCATTTTACATTCATCCACCATCCTTTGAGTCAGCGCTCAACATGAACCTTTGGGTGCACTTATCAAGGCCTGATGTACCCGGACATTAATATAAGGGTCATTTTTGGTCTATTACTAACATATTCACAGTTTTGCCGCCATTCCTATTGGTATTAAAGAACATTGTGTGCTCACCAGGTTTATTGCTAAGACCTGGAAACATAGTGACATCTCTATAAAGAAGTGGACAGGGCAAGAACCTGGAACTGTCAGAGGACTGCTCCAGGTTCTTGTCCTCACTTACTTGGCTAACCTGATTGGTAACATTAATACTGTTGGTGTCACATTTCCCATTTTAAATCAAAAATGGATCGAAATGAGCTTTCTATTTCGACTATCAAAAGCAGGATAGGTAATTCCTCCAGTATTTTTTCTCTCTCCACAACACCTAGTTGCGCACGTCCGAATAAAAAAAAAATGGTGTGAAAACTATAAAATGATATGTTTTTAATGGTGTTAAACTAATTCAGTTTTATTTATAGTATCAAATCATAACAGGAGTTATCTTAAGACATTTTACAGATAGAGTAGGTCTAGACCACACTCTATAATTTACAAAGACCCAACAATTCCCCCAAGAGCAAGCATTTAGTGCGACAGTGGCGAGGAAAACTCCCTTTAGGCCTCGGACAGACCCAGGCTCTTGGTGGGCGGCCACAGAGACACTGATGCAGATATAGAGAAATATGATTCATAATTATTATAGCAGTTGGTATGATGAACAGTGGCAAATAAAGTAATAATAAAGACAGTGGAACTATGACTAGAAATAATAGTTGTAGGAGTTCAGGGCATAGCGGGGCGTAATGTTTTCCACATAAAACATATTCTAATAGCGTTCAACGCAATGCAAACGCACTGAACCTCGATCATAACCCCACAGATCCCCCAGAAGAAAAGCAGTTGTCATTTCTTCCCTGAATGTGCACGTGTGTTCAGATAGTGTTGATGGGGAATGACAGCGGTGTGTGATGTGTGTGTGTGTGTGCAGGACTGTTTCCTGACCATGAGTCCGGCCTGGTACCAGAGTCTGATCAAAGTCCTGCTGAGCCGCTTCCCTCAGAGCTGCAGACACTTTGACGACAACGGCATCCAGTATCTGGTGAGAAGATGCACCCTTCCTCCATTCTCTTTGTATATGAGAGACAATGAAGCAGAATCAACGCTGACTCTGATGAATCAATCAAGATGTGTAACTGGTGTTTTCTGGTTTTAAGTAGCCAGAACATACCTGCAAACTAGTCGCTTTTTGGCGAAAATTGCCGTTTTGAATGGGAAAATGTCATCCACGTGGGGGGGGGTGCTAATACGGCACCGGTGCCTTAACGACCGTTATCTACCGTTAGCTAGCAGCAGGTAACGTTAGCCTTCCGTTAGTTAGCAGCTGGAGTAAACATGGTTAAAATGCTGACAGCTAAACGGTGTAAAAGTGTGTCTGTATTTCACTGGAGAGGACTGTAACACCAGACTGTAGCTGCCGTTGTCTGAAAAACACAGACTCGCCTCGCCAGCCTCATGCTGCATTCAAAGTAATTGTAAAATACCCTTTTCCCATCCAGTGTTTTTTTTTTTGTCGTTAACAGGAATTTACTGGTGAAATAAGTTGTTATTACATTTTTAATAAATAATTTAATTTTAAATATATATATAATTCTTTCAGTTCAGGCACCGTTTTAAATGTGTCGTTTTAGCACCAGGAAATAGTTGTTTTTTCCCTTTATTTCCTTCTCGGGGGGTGGGGGGTAGATTTTTATATCGGTAATTTTACTTGTACTCAAGTTAGGGTGAACAGACGTCCCGGTTTGACCGGGACAGTCCTGATTTTGAATTGCGTGTCCCGAGTCCCGACAAAAGGCTGTCGGGACGCTAAAATGTCCCGGTTTACACCAACCATTATGACATTGTCCCGGTTGTCAGCGATTACATAGCCGACATGGTCTTATTATAGCCCGATAATTAACTAAACCCATGTAGAAAGACTAATAAAGCGTCAGGCGTATGATTTTAACAATGTGTGTGTGTGTGTGTGTGTCAGTCAGTTGTAGCGGTCTGCATAATCTGTGCAGCCAGCATTACAATGTAGGCTATATTTGTAAACATTGTTGCAATGCCTTGTTTTAACCACTCCCTCCAGGTCCGCTGGAAAGTCAGCGGACGAGCGCTGGGTGGAAATGTGGACATTCTAAAACGTGAAAAAGCTTAACGTGGTTTAATGTACCTAAACAACAATCAATGATTACCACATTTCTCTCTCATAATGCTCTGGCTATGAGGAGCAATATGAGAGAGAAATTTGGTGATCACTGATCGTTGTTTAGGTACATTAAACCACGTTAAGCTTTTTCACGTTAGGACTTAACCCTTGTGTTGACTTCGGGTCACATTGACCCGTTTTTAATTTTTGTTTTATATCAGAAAATATGGGACGTAGAAATAAGCGCTGAAAATATGTAGAAGAAAAATTTAACAATTTCTAATGTTGGAAAAAGCAAAAAAAAAAAACTGAAAAAAAGGCGTCAAAAAAGTCTTTTTTTCAAGGTTGACAGGAAGACAACACAAGGGTAAAGCCCATGAGAACCGTGGAGAGTCAACCCACAGCCGCTCCGCCTCCTGCTGGAAATGTGACGCAGACACTCGTCACACGGGCTAATTTTGCTGACACCTGTGCATAATTTCACAATAGGCTTTCAGCCAACACATTGATTCTTGAGCAAATTCACTCCTCTAACAAATATACAGAATGAATGTTTCCAATAGGGAAGCTATCTGCTCTATCAAATGAGATTACATTTTTTGTGTGTGTTGTTGGTTAGAATAACACTGGTAACACTTTACGGTAAGGGTACATGAATTCATGCATGAATTAATTGATGTAGGCTATGTATTATTATGATTTATGTGTTACTGCATTCCGTAATATCCCATGAATCATCAGGAATTGACGTGCTCATAGTCTGTCATTCGTGACCTCATACATGAACAACACAACGTAAGCATTAGGTATATGGGCACATCATTATGAATTATGATTTATTAAGCATGATCATGATTATTTTTCTGCAAAAAAATGTGGTCATCACTGCACAAATTCTGATTTGAACACAACTTGTGCATAATGATGTAGCCACCTTACCTAATGCTTTAGTTGATATGTTGTTCATGCATGAGGTCATGAATGTGAACTCATGTCAATTCCTGATGATTCATAAGATATAAAGGAATGAAGTAATGCACAAATCATGAATTAATTCATAATTCATGTAGTGTTACCATAACTTTAGTTCAAGCCTGTGGCAGCAGTTCCAAATAATTAGTTCAGTGCCATGCAATGAAAAATACCTTTTCACAAAGTTTTTTACAAGTTCAGTGGGTGCATTTTCCAAAAGAATGCTTTAATTCTGAAAAATAACGTTGGTCCCACACGAAACTCACTCAATGTCTTTTAATAGCCTATTATTTCTTAGATATGTAGGCTACATACCAAGACAATTCATGAATATTAACTGAGATACCCCATTATGTTGTGAGCAGTAGGCCTACGTGTGCTGTTGGCAAAATTGTCTCATCTGTCTGTGTCTATGTCTGACCTGGGCTGGCACGTTTACATTAAAGCGTGTGCGTGCACAAGCACTACGGTCACGCGCAAAGTGTCCCAGTTTTAGTTCCGGGAAATCTGGTCACCCTAACTTAAGTAAAAGTTCATCAAAGTAATAGTCCTTTTACTTAAGTAGAACAGTTTTGTACTCTTTCCACCTTTGCTTTTTTTTAATACCAATTTTATCAAACAAAAAGAAATGACAACATTACACATTCCGGCACAAATCTTTGGATTTATTTTTCATCTCCTACTACGTGAGCCGTCTCGGTGTAACTTAGTTTTTCCTGCGTGTCTCTACGATGTGTAATGTTAGACAGCCAATCACAGACATTATTAGATCTTGGTAGAAGCATGCTGTGTGCTGATTGGCTCACTGACTCTGATGAGATTTACCCCTTAGGTATTGAAATTGGTTTTTGAATGACAAGGCATTTTTCGAGACTCAATACTTTAGAGGCACTTAGGTTGGTGCCTAAAAAGTATTGAATTGGGTACCCAGCCCTTATATTAATATACAGCTATGCATTTTAACATTTGAACTTTTTTATTGTCACCAAAAAAAGAAGATCAAAAGAATGAATCCTTGTAAGCAGACTTTTAAATCTCCATCTTATCTGTCATCTTCGTTTCAGGCTGTTCTGAACCAGAAGTTCACCGACTGCTTTGTTTTGGTCTTTTTGGACGCCCAAGCTGGAAAAACAGTGAGTTATTTTATTGATATGATCCGTAATATTAAAGTATAGTTGTGCAAACATATCAGTAGTGCTTCTTCTCCGTTATGTTCCTCCTACAGAGTCTAAAGGTTGTGTTTCGGGAGCCGCTGCCGTCGCAGCAGCCGGCCGGCGGCAGCCCCCCCCCCCAGCTGGTGTCCATGTATCATCACCTGGAATCTGTTATCAACACGGCCTGCTACAACCTCTGGACAGGCCTGTTATAGAGCTGCACACACCTCCGCTCATACCAGTGTGATCAACATCCACATATGGAAACAGGAAGCAACATTAGAGGAAAACCAAGTTGAGTTGGGGTTAGTCTATATCCACCACGTTCCACTTCGGGGATTGCTCCGGTGCAGCCAGAAATTCCGCCGGATGTCCGTCTCCTTCCTCTTTCTTTGTGTTGGCGTTCTAAACTCCGGTGGATTTATGAGGACTATGGTTAACTGCTCCTCAGATCTCTGCAGGGTAAATCCAGACAGCTAGCTAGACTATCTGTCCAATCTGAGTTTTCTGTTACACGACTAAAACAACTTTGGAACGTACACATGTTCCACCAAAACAAGTTCCTTCCCGAGGCTATTTTGCAGAGGCACCGTGGCTCTGTCCGGAGCTTAGCACCGCCCAAGGCGATTGTGATTGGTTTAAAGAAATGCCAATAAACCAGAGGAACCACCGCTTTTCTCCCATCCTGGAATGCTGTGTGGACTAGCCAGACCCTAATTTGGGGAAAATCCTCTTGGCAGCTCCACCACTCACCGTCGTGTTGAGCTCACCTCTGCCTTGCTATCACGGAGCAGCGCTCTGCTGGACAGTGATGACACTGTGTTAATGCAATATCCTGCTAGTGCACACAATGCATTTAAACCTGAATGGACCAGACAGAAGCCCAGACCTAGCCCCAAACCAGTCAGGGAAAAATGTGATTTAAAAACTAAATGGCTCCTAACTGCTGTGTAGAAAACCTCCATTAGCCAGTTCAGTCTCAGCCGTTATCCTCTGATATACGTGCTTTTGACTACGCTTTCATGTGAGCATGAGAACCAGCCCATACATCCTGTATTCCTGCGGAGCATTGTTTGTATGCAGACATTAACGCTACACGTTCACAATATGGAATTAAACCCATGAAGGATGGTGGCGGTATGTGTGTAACCATGTTAAATTATATTTCTAGTGGTCTGCGTCACAGTCACTTTCCAATCCTCCAGGTCCACAGTATGCAGTTGCAGCATGAACAACAGTGTTCACATTGCAGCTGCAGAGTACGCGTTGTTAAAAAGCAAGTATATAACAAGCATTAGGTAATTGTGTCATGTTCTCTGTGCACATATGGAGTGCAAAACGTGTAGAAAGCTGCCTATAGTAAAAATGTATTGAGCCAAGCTAACCTGCAATGTATGAACAGGGTTTCTCAGTGTATTATAGCAGTGGTACAGCCCCTCCCCTAAATAAAAACAAAAAACAAACTTCCGCTAACAATAGAAGAAATGGATTATAAAAACCTAATATAAAGCCTCAAGGAACATTTGCAGAGCTGCTACATAAAGCTGGGTAGACACTGCGTTTATTCATTTTGTACGTTGGGTTAACTCTTAACACTACACATTATAATCAACCTTTCTCTGCGACGTTTACCTTCACACCGTTAGATCGACTGAGCAGCCACGATGTGGAGCTCGCACGCAACGTTGGCACGGAATCCCCAGTCGGTTTAGTCTGTTCCAATACAGAAGAAGACTATTCAAAGAAGACACCGGGAAATTTGGGCCAATTCTAAAAAAAATTAGTCGGGGGGCGACCAATCAGGGTTAAAATTGCCCTTAACCTTAAGTGGTTGCCCAGCTTTAGATGGTAAAGGCCACTGAATTGGTGAGCAAAACAGTTACTTTAACAGTCATCTCATAACTACATAAATAGACAAGATGCATCAGGATCTGTCCAATTCAGCTTAGGTGATGGATCCATCACATCCAAGTTCACTTCACAGTAATAAATCATGAACGTGTTGGGAAAAACTCAGTTGCATCGGTCATCACCTCCACTAACCAGTTTGAGTGGGAAACGCTTAACACTCTTAAAGAGGCGCTATGCAGTTTTGGCCATTTCTTCGCTGTTTTCTGGCTTTTTGCTCGCAGATTTCTCTATAGAGCTCCTCCTACAGCTTCAGAATAGATATTTGGCAGCTCCTATGTTTACTCGTGTCTGACTCCTCGCTCGGTCAGTCTGCCTCTTTCTCTGTTCCTCCGACAATGCTACAAGAGAGTAGATGAGATGTGTCCCTCTCTTATGTCTTATCCAGCTTCCAGGGAAGCAGAATTACCCAGAATTTTTTCCCGCAGGTTTTTAAACAAATGGAAAAAAAATTCCGCAGATTTTCATTCGGAAAATAAAAAGATTCCGTTTGGGTCTGCTTAGCATGAGCAAAATGCTTCCAGGCTGTTGGATCAGGATCTGGAAGAGGGTCCTGGAGTACTGTGCTCTGACACATATTCTGATGGTGAAGGAAACCCTTTGGGTTTGAACCAGTGGAGAAGACACTGCTGCATTTCTTTCTCCTCATCTCTGACAGAGAAATACCTTAAATGTCTATTAGCGCCTTAGATTAACTAATTCTGACGCTTCATGCTGAAATGTAATGCAAGTCTGTCATTTGCAACCAACAATGAACCCTTCTGGCTATATAACTGCACAAGGTTAATACTCCACAGCTACATGGATAGGTCAGCGTCATCTCGGATCATGTGCCTTCTAATAGCATTGTGCTAGCTCTCCATACCCCATCAGTGTTTTATCAGAGTGAGAGACAGCTGAGCGGGACAGCTTTTATGTTAGATTTTTAAACGTGTCAAACATGAACACCACTGCCATGTCTGGTGCCCTAAAGTGCCTTTCTCTTTATTTTTTCCTGTTTTCTTTTATTTTACTTCCCAAAACGTATGAAGTGATACTGTTGTCGTTCCATCTGCTCTGCATCTTTGGAAACACACCCCTGATGTTATGCAGTGAAAGTGCCTGAGTCAGTTTGAAGTAAAAGTGACAGAAATTGCCTTTCATAAGAAAAAGAAAATGGGTCATATTAACTTTGATGATTTACATAAAAGCATGCCACATGTCGTCAGAGCTGAGTGTCTCCGAGGCATGTTCAGGGTGATGAGTTTGACTTGCGTTGTGTACTCTGAAACAACGCTGCTGGTAATCGTACCTCAATTTACACGAGGGCGTGAAGCCAGGCTGACACACGACCGTGACATCACCACAAAACATGAAGGCTTGATATCCACCGCAATACCTTCGTTAATGACACAGACTCAACGGCTTGAGCTTTTCTGCACATTCCCACTGGAAGGAAGCCAAATGTTTGAGCTTATTTGTGGATGTGAAATGAAGAAACGTCGAGCAAAGTGGCGTTCTCCCGGCTCTGAGAATTCAATCTGAATGTTAAACACTGGATATTCATCATGCACAATGTGAACTGTAACAAGTTGGCCCTTAGCATTTTGACTCTGTAATATAGGCACTGCCTCGAACTGTATAATGTATATTATGTATATACAGAACTCTTTATACAGTATGTGAAATGGTAAATAAAGCAGGATGAATGAGAAAGTTTTGAATCGTTTTTACATGAACACAAGATATGATATGTAGGCACTGTCTTCTAATTAGAGGGGAATACGTGAAATGACTTGGGGAAACAGTCAACCGTCAAAATTGACGGCATTCTGATAAATATGGCCGTTTGTCATTCATTGATAACTGAGTAAGCTTCATTTGATAGTTTGACAAGTCTGGACTTTTCAGTTCTTCAAAGCTGGCCAACTAAAATAAAATAGCATGTTTCTGTCTGCTACAACATAGATATCTGCTCTGTAAAACACTTGTCATGTGTTTTCCTGCTGAAGTCTGCTTCTCATCTAACTCCCAAACATGAACACACGTCTTGTTCTGCACCTACTATTACATAGAATCCGTCAAGCTATTTTAGTATAATTATCACAATTTATTTTTCAGTGAAATCTAGTTAGCTAATTAATAAGTAAAAAGCTTAATATCTACACACGGTAGAATAGGTTTTACAATAAAATAAAATCAGTACATGTAGAAATGTACCAATGCAATGTAAGTTGGGGATACTTTCAGCAAAATAAATAAAAGTGTTAATTATCAGAGTTAACAAACACCAATAGAACAACTGGTCATTTCATCTAGGGCTGCAGGATATGAGAAAAATATGCTATATGCAATATGGTTTTTTAAATATGGCGATAACGATATAACTTGCGATAAACAGATATTAAAGTGTTCTCAGTTCTGCTGCTTTCAGTATTCTGCTAAAATACAACAAACTTAAAACTAATGAAAGGAAATTTTCTTTTTTTTTTAATATTTTTTGGCATTTAGGCCTTTATTGTGACAGCTTAGACATGAAAGGAGAGATGGGGGGGGGGGGAAATGACATGCAGGAAAGCGCTGCAGGTCAGAATTGAACCCGCAACCTCTGCGTTGAGGACTGTGGCTCTATATATGGGCGCCTGCTCTACCACTAGGCACCCCATTTCCAAAAAAAATAAACATTGAATTGGCTGTAAAAGGCAGCATTAAAAAAAGAATGACAGATGTTAAAGTGCAGTTTTCTGCTGATATTCGCAGCCTTTTTGTGTTTATCTGGCCAGTTGATAATCGCGATGACGATAAAAAAAAAAAAATACAATCTATTGTGCAGGCCTAGTTTAATCATGCCATTTAGATGGGAAACTATAGTATGAAATGTACCTAAATCATTATATATATTATTCATTTATAAAAACGTGTGGTAACACTTTACTTGAAGGTATCTACATAAGAGTGTCATGACACTGTCATGACACATGAACTCTAATCCTAACCATAACTTGTCATGACAAAAACCGAATGACACTTACTAAAAGATGCGTTATGTCATAAACGTTTATGACTTGTTTATAATGTTGGAGCCATTGAGCAGAACACTTGAAGCAGGCACAGCTGTGTGACTGGACAGCTGGGCTCATCATTGGCTGTGTGTGCAGTAATCTTTGATCCAGCCCAGGCCCTCCTTTGTGGAGCCTAAAGTGGACAGAGATAATTATTAACATGGATTTTTTATACTTTTCTAACTTGGTTCCATAATGAATCAAATAAAGAGAGCACTGGCCTCGTGGCTTGTATTCACAGCCGATGTATCCCTGGTAGCCGTGCTCCTCCAGAGTCTTCAGCAGGTAGCTGTAGCTGAGCTCTCCGCCACTGTCGGGCTCATTCCTGCCCGGGACCTGAGCCACCTGAACATGACCTGAGACACAACACTACTTCTTAGACTCATTGGGTTTTTCAACTTCAACTTCAACTTTATTTGTGTCCCCGAAGGGCGATTAGGTGTGCAGCAAGTATAAACATACAAGACACATAAATACATACTGTACAAGTTCTACACACAGTCCAACTGGAACACAACGGTAACAGTACGAGGACAAATAAATACCAGTACAAGGTGCATGGATAGCAGCGTCAAAGTAATCTACATGGGGTAGGAAAAAGTGCCAATCAGCCTACAAAGTTGACACAATATAATCAACAATGACCATCGTCAGCGACATCAGCATCCATTACATTACAGCACCAACCCCTTTTATCAACGTTTCTGACATCCTCAACATATAGTCAACAGACTAGAATATATAACCAACCAAGGAATAACGAAAAAGAAAAGAAAGAGGACAAAATGAGGTAGCCAAGAGATCAAAAAAGACTCTTCCCCTGACCCCTGCTGTTGAAAGCATGAAATGGCTGATCTTCAGCCATTTCCTGAAGAAGGGAATGGCTGCAGGTATAAAGAAGTACTTATACCTGTTACTCCTTACAGATGGACATCTTAGATGGGAGCCAGACGGCAAGGACTGAAATTCAGGGAATAAGGGGTGGGAACTGTCGGAGCGAATAGCACTCACACAGCTCTCATCAACCTTATTTCCAGCAGCAGGCAGCTGTTTTCAGCCAAGATAAAACTCTGATAAACCAACATATACACTACGCTAACGGCTTGTTCTGCTGCCCCAAAGTGGCCCAAAAGATCAATTAGTGCTGCTTCAAGTCCGTTGTTCTTTATATTGTCACTTTCTAGCATCTAGTTAGGTTTAGTCTAAACAGCAGTTTGCAGTGTGACATTAACTGGCTGCCAACCTCTGTCCCTGTTTATCGCTCCTGATGACGCCTTGCATGGTACCCTCCGACACCGGTAGCCTCAGACACCGGTGTGTGAATGGGTTGATGAATGCCGACTTGTGTTATAAAGCACTTTGAGTGGTCGCTAACACTAGAAAAGCAATATATAAAAAAGCAGTCCATTTACCATTTCAATATAAATGCCAAGATATCTAAAGGTCACCGGGATACGAGATGGTGTGGTGGGGGATTCAAAAGAGGACTTTCAGGCGGGATTTAGTTGAATTGATTTTGTTGCCAGATAAGCAACATTTGGGGAATAGAACACGGTTTCTGCAGGTTTCACCAAGTCAAATTTAAGACTTTTTAAGACCTTTATAAATTAAATTTAAGACCTATATCACAACATCAACTGAGCCCTCAATTAAGTGTTTTTTCAAGCTACTTCACTTGCACTTCCCCATAGCTGAAGAATAAAATCTGTTTTATGTCTGTGGTACAATCTGAAAGAGACTCGCGCCAATAACGCGAAAGCTGATTGGCTGCATTATCAGTACATGTTGGTCTCATTTGTCGTCGTAATACAGCAACATATTTGGACTAGCAAAAGAAACTACAACACCACAGAATAAAAAAAATAAAAAATGAGTATAATGAGCTAGCGTTACATGGACGTCGGAAAATTAAGACCTGTTATTTATTAATATTATAAATTATTTAAGACCTACAACACAATACTTGAGCGAATTTGAGACGTTTTAAGGCCTAAAATTTTGATTTTGAAATTTTAGACTTTTTAAGACCCCGCGAAGCGACCCTGTAGAAGAGGGGAGAGGGAGCCTCTAGTGTCACCAAGGCTGAAGGATTGGGGTACAACATCTCACTCACCAATAATGGGGAAATACTTGTGTATGTTTTGTGTCAGGTTTCCATCCATTATTTGCCAGTGAAAGACGTCCTGAAACAGTTCAGACATTTGTTAAGTCAAGACTTTCACCGTATTGTTTGGTTCTTTTTTTTTTATTATTATTATTATTTTCAAGACAAATGTCCAAAGCACCCACCATTTGCAGCTTGATGTTGGGCTTTCTGACCTTCTCCAGTATTGCAGCCGCTGCAGACACAAAAATGAGGCTGAGCTGAAACATAACTCATGGCAGGCAGCCAGACATTACAGATGTCAGAGAGGAAGTGGGAAGTGGTAGAAATAATAGACACAAGGGTAACACTTTATAATAAGGGTACATGAATTAACATAATGACTTCACGCATGGAAAAGCATGAATTCATTCATGTAGTACTTTATGAGCTATCAGTAATGTACAAGGATTAATAGTATCTCATACATGACTTCATGCAGGTACAATATGTTCATGAATGCATCAATGAAGGTATTTCAATCATGATTTCTGATTTATTTATGATGTTCATGTCTTTTTCATAGGTAAATCTGTAGTTAAACTGACAGGCTACAGAAAGTCATGATCAACTAAACAGGACTTCTTCATGACTTCGTCATGTTTGCGGCCCTTCAAATAACGTGCTGACCTGCTCCATCTTTAACATTGATACATAAGATATGATTAATGGTGGCATATGCAGCAATCATCTTTGTGAGCCCTCAAATAAAAAAATAATATTGTCAAGACATTTCTGGTGTTCAGACACTTAGAAGTTACTAAAAAGTAAAATTCATAAATATCCTACTAGGGTGAGCATTGTTCTCAGGCGTGTATGTTTGCGACTTCGCGTAAACATACACGCCACTTTCTAAAGCCAAGTGGTGTGTTATCTGTACGCATTTTGAGCTATCCGCATGTATGTCTAAAAGAAGAGAAAGAAAAGAAGAACAGGACGGTTGGGTTTAGGAAAACAATAACGGGATGCGGGACAACAACGGCACAGTTGGGTTTAGGAAAAGAAAAACAGGATGGTTGGGTTTAGGAAACGTGACACGTGGGACACGATCCCTGGTCTCCTGGGTGAAAGTCCTACCACCCCGACCAACCTCCCTACGCGGATTTTTGGGCTTTCATACTACTCACTACGTAAATTGACACACAATCGCAAGGTAATGTAAGTCAATGGAGGCCAAACGGCGTTGATAAACACGATAAAAAGCTATTATGCGTCTTGATAACACTCCAAAATGGCATACGTCAGGCCTTTCTGTTTAAGTGCCTTATGTTGTTGTGAATAAAGCAACTATAAAAATGCATCTGCAATATACTGTATTTGGTATTTTGCATTAATGTGGTGACCTCAGTATCATTTTGCCAACCCACTACTTTAATTCTTAATACATTTAATTTCATGCTACCACATATCATATCTTATGTATCAATGTTAAAGATGGAGCAGGTCAGCACAAACCCGCTATTTTTAAACAGTTTAGCCAGCTGTTTTTTTTTTTGCTGCCTCCCGCTTAATTTGAAACTAAATGTGTCTTCTGGCAACACACACCTTCGACGTTCTGTGTGTGTGTGTGTCGCGTTAGGTCATAGTAGTTTACTGCGGCGCCGCTGGTTTACAGTTCTAGCAAGGGCCACAAACATGATGAAGTAATGAAGAAGTAATATTTAGTTGATCATGTTTACAACACTACAATTCTTCAGGATATATGTACAATGCTGGGTCAGCTTTTTTTGAAGAAGACATGAACATCATTAATAAATCAGAAATCATGATTATTCAAATACCGTCATTGATGCATTCAATAACGTATTGTTCCTGCATGAAGTCATGCATGAGAGACTTTTAATCATTGTACATTACTGCTAGCTCATGAAGTACTACATAAATTAATTAATTCATGCTTTGTCATGCATGAAGTCATGATAATTCATGTACTATTTTTTATAAAGTGTTAGCGACACAAGCAATAAGATCCAACACTGGCGTACTCTTTCTGTACAGCATCCAATGTGCTGAGCACACTGTCACGTCATGACACGCCTCCTTCTCTCTGCACCCATTACTATCCTATTTCTATTAATATAAAGTAAGGAGTGTTTAACTTGAGAATAAATGACATGCGTGTGCCATGCACTTATATAAATAGACTTTTTACAAAATCTGTTAATGGTGGCAAAACGCCTAATTGCTGGCCAGCTTTTCATGGCAAATCAGAAGTATGACATGAGGAGGACATATTCATTTTATCTCATTAAAAACAAACACACACACACACACACACACACACACACACACGAGAAGAACGCTAAACCTGAAGTTAATTCATGCAAGTTTAGATTTGTAGTGGCCGTGTCCACTGCACAGCTTTCTGTTGGGCGTCAGATAAAAAAGCCGATGTGCCTAATCTGGATCTCAGCTGAATCTGAAATGCATCAAAATTAGGAGACTGTGCACAATACCAGCACAACTTTAAAAATTAATTTGAAATGCCCGATAAAATATTCTCCAGCAAACCTGGCCATCTTTAATGCTTGACTGTGGATAGCTCCTGGTGCTGAAATCCAGACTCAACAGATGGATATAAAAAAAGGACTTAATTCATATCAAACACTATATTTGTTTTCCAAAGCAAGACGTGATCATTCCCTAACAGCAACATTGTTGTTGCATTTGCCTCATTTTGCCTGACTTAGACAGCAGCAGTGTGTTGTTCCCCTACAGCAGGGAGGAGTGGGACTGAGAGTCGGACCTGCTGGTTGTCTCAGTGGGACACAGTGTCTTACCCTGATGAGGAGAGTCCAGAAAATACCTGGGATCTGTAATCCTTGTGTTGATTGGTTCAATCAAGCCAGTGATTCCTTCCTGTGAGGACATCAGAATCAGAATCAGCTTTATTGGCCAGGTTTGAGTAAACAAACAAGGAATTTGACTCCGGTTAATCTTTGCTCTCAAAGTACAACACTCACTTAACATATAAAGAATAAAAACAGAAAGGACAGTAAGAAATATAAAAAAAACACTGTAAAATATACAGTATAACAATACAATAGAATTTACAAATTTACAAGAAATATACAATAACAATTGAAGAGAGGAAAGGAATAGTGCAATATCAGTATAGTCGATTGAGATTTAAGATTTAAATATAAATATAGTGCAAGGCAGTTCAGTTTCACAACACTGTGATAAACACGGAGAGCATCACAGGGTGGTAGTTACGCTCCAATGACAAAATCCCAAGTATATTTGCAACTCTTTATTTCGGGTGGTGTGGAAATTTAACTAACATGAAACCTGTTATACATACAGTGCAACGACTACATGAATACTACAGTACAGTATCTATGTACTCTAACACTACAGAGAAATAAAACCAAGTGTGATTATGATATGACATTGTACTTTGTTTATTTAATCTGTACATAACAGAAAGGGGAAAAAAAACTACAATTTGTGGGCGTCATGTTGGCCAAGTGGTTTATACCGAATACTGTGATCGCAATACCCCGATCTCTCTCACTCATCATTTCCTCTCTACACTCTACTGTGAGCCATTTAATGAAGGCAAACCATCTTACAAGAAAAAAGAGAATTTGCAGTTTAAGGGAGTTAGGTGCTCAAACTACATCTTGATGAACAACAACTGGGCAGGGGCGGTTCTAGGGGCCAAGGGTGGGTTATGCCGTGGCCCCCCTCTGCCCCCCTAAATTTGGCAAATATTTTCATAGATTTTTAACCCCACCTTTATCCTCAAAGAGGGGATATTATTCATGTGCAGTGATAAATACATGTAGGTTACCACTGAATGAGTATTCTTGTGTTTATTGTCGCATGTGTGTTATGTCCCTATGTGTATCGTTAGTCTTTTGTAGAACCAAACATATGGAGGGTTGGAGTCTATGTAACACTTGTGCTTAATATATTTGCTACCCCTAAAAATCGCATGTGGCCCCAGCCTGGCCCCTCCATTTGAAAATAATCTAGAACTGTCACTGCAGCTGGGTGCAGCAACTGTGTGCAGCTCTTGTTTTTACAGTCTATGTTCTTACAGTGAGGTTGCCAGGTTCGGTACCAGCGATGCCTGTACAGAGACATAAACCTGGGCTCTGCGACCATATCTGGCAACCTACGCCGTAGCCGCACTGAGACAGCGCACAGAAGTACTGGGTGGATGAATAAACTGGTAGGTTTTTCCCTAAACAAACTATTCCTTTACAGATAAAAGTATTTCTAGTATTATCATTATTTCTTTCTGGAAATCCATGTATTTGATAAGGTGAAGAGTTGTATAATAATATATTCTGTAGACCTAGTGATGTATTAGCACATTGATGTACAGTATAAACATGCTATTAACGTTGTTATGTTTCTGGATCATTTAGATACCCATACCTACGGAGCCAGTCATTGTCTTTAACTCATGCTTACTAATTTTGTAACAAACTTTGTTTTGATTTTGGATGATAATCTGGACACACTTCAGATTTTGCAGATGAAACAACTTCAGTCATTTATCCAAATATAACAATAATGTTAAACATTGTGTTTGGTTAATTCATGTGCATGAATAATTTATTCAAAAACACAGTCAGTAATTGGTATTCATGAAGTTTTGTATTGTATAGTAATATCTTTTAGTATATCAAATTCCTGGAAAGGTCAGTTGAATATTATTCAAATATCTTCCATTTGTCCTAATCTTACATGTATCCTTCTTTATCTTTGCAGTATCCCACTACATGTCTGTATTTATCCAGTGTAACTTCACTCATACTGCTGGGAGTTGTTGGTATGTTGGAGAGAAAGGGTCACCTACCTTTGAGAGGATATCAGCAGCATAGGTTAGGTTCTGCACAAAGATGGCCTCCATCTCCTTGGCAACCGCCATTCTGTGCGAGCCCACAGGAAGCCTCCCTGCCATCAGGTGGATCCTGATAGATGCATGACAAACACGTCAGAACACAAATGCTACGTTGAAAAGGTGAAACCCTGCTTTTTGTAAGACTGTTTCCTCATCACAAAACACAAAAGCCCTGACGACAGAACTGTCTCTGCAATATAGATGTTTTATTGAAGGTGCATTATTCTGTTTTATAATTTTGCTGTATTTATGTTTCCGTATATGTCTATCCCCCTGGCACTTGACATTTCTCTTCATAATCTTGTAGATGTTTCTACGCCTTGATTGGAGTCCAGCTGTGGTAAATTCAACTGATTGGACATCGATTTGGAAAGGCACACACCTGTCTGTATAATGTCTCACAGCTGACAATGCATATCTGAGCAGAAAGCTCAGGGACAGGACTGTGTCAAGCCACACTTCTGGAGAAGGCAACAAAAGACTTTGTGCTGCATTGAAGGGTCCCAAGTGGCCTCTGTCATTCTTAAAAGGAAGAAGTTTGGAACAATCTGGGCCACGTTCAGCCCCGACATAATGTAGCAACAACGAAACGGGGGCGTTGAACACCCTGCACCACGTCTCTGCTGACTGGGTATCACATGTGACACAGCCACTAAATGAGAGACACACCCACCAAACGAGAGAAAACATAACTCAAAAACGTTGCACACTGTTCTGAGGAAACATGTCGTTGAACCAGATAACCGTAGCGTGTGCACCGTTTTGAGATTGAACGTGCCCCAGGACTCTTCCTAGAGCTGGCCGTCCAGCCAACACTGAGCAGCCTGGGGAGAAGGGCCTTGGGAAGAGAGTTGATTAAGAACTGATGGTCACTCTAGCTGAGCTCCAGAGATCCTGTGTGAAGATGGGATAAACTTCTAGAAGGACCTAAAGGACCCTCAGACAGTGAGACACACGATTCTCTGGTCTGATAAAACCACTATTGAACTATCTGGCCTCAGTTGTAAGCGTCATATCTGGAGAAAACCCCAGCACTGCTGCGTGTGTGTGTGTGTGTGTGTGTGTGTGTGTGTGTGTGTGTGGGGGGGGGGTACAGAGATATGCTGAATGAAGCCCTGGTCCAGAGCTCAGGACTCAGGACACACTGGGCCGAAGCACACAGCAAAGACAACACGGGAGGATTTTTATTTGTAAAGAACATTGCATTGCCTTGCTGTTGAAACATGCTGTACAAATAAACTCACCTTGCCTTAAGTATGCACACAGTGAAAGATCAATACCAATTCTGCTGGTGCCTCACCTTTTGCAGTCCAAAGCTCGTGCATACTTCAAAGCCAGATCCAGACCCTGTCTGAACTCTGCCTCTCTTCCAGGAACCGCTCCGAGACCAAGATCACCTCCCTTTACATCTCCTGCAACACACATTCATCTTATCACTACCATCATCGTCCTTTAATTATTGCTAACCTTTAAGTGTCACTGTCTGGTTGAAATGAACAGCTGCTGCTGCTGCTGCTGCAGTGGTGGAGGAAGTATTCAGATCCTTTACTTACAGTAAAAGTACTAATACCACAGTGTAAAAAAAGCTCTGTTACAAGTGAAAGTCCTGCATTGAAAATTTTACTTAAGTTAAAGTCTAAGTATCATCAGGAAAATGTACTTAAAGTATTAAAAGTGCTCAATGCAAGTACTCAATGCAAAAAAATCCTCCCATTTTAAAAAGTGTAAAGGATGTGTGTTTAATGGTTAATGGTTAATCATTTCAGCTGGACTTATATTGTTATATAGAGTTATATTGTTAGCTAGTTTCATTTATAATAAAACATCACATTTTACAAACTACATGTTTTATGTGCACAAATCTTAATGTGTAAAGTAACTAGTAACTTAAGCTGTCAGATGAACGTATACAGTGGAGTAAAAAGTACAATATTTCTCTGAAATGTAGCGGAGTAGAAGTAGAAAGTGGCATAAAAAGAAAAGACTCAAGTACAAGTACCTCAACATTTGTCCTGTTGTGTGTGTGTGTGTGTGTGTGTGTGTGTGTGTGTGTGTGTGTGTGTGTGTGTGTGTGTGTGTGTGTGTGTGTGTGTGTGTGTGTGTGTGTGTGTGTGTGTGTGTGCGTGCCTGCGTGCGGCCCATGCTGGTGTAGAGAGGCTTGTGTTCTACGGCAAGTTACCGGGCGGGGTGTTGATGAGGACCACCTCCACTCCTGTAGCCTCTCTGGCTCTCTGGAGCTCCGGCAGGTCGCAGTCGTAGAGCCAGGCAGCCTCCACCGCCTGAAAGCCAGCCGAGGCAGCCGCATATATCCTCTGACTGAAGTCTGGAAGCTCCGTGAACAGCCAGGAAATATTCGCACAGAACCTTAGCGGAGCCATCTCGGTTTACCTGCAGAGGCCAATGACCGTGCGCGTCTGCGTGCTGGCTGCACTTTTACCCCGAAAACAGCCGGGGGAGAGCGGCATGAAGCTAACCGCAGTTAGCAGTGTTAGCGGAAAACGATACTTACACCTCCAAAACAAAACTGTAGACCTCGCTGTTTGAGGAAAAAGCATAAATTAGGTAACGTGAAGTTGGACTGGAGACAGCACAACATTAAGCTATCGTATAGCAATTGGGGAAAAGGCTTTAAAAAAAAAAGTCTTTATTTCCATTTACTTACTTTATTCATGTAGCTATATTGATTTTCATATGTGTCCTTTGTACAACTAGTTTTATTTTTTAAATATCAATAGAAGTTGCACATTTTGCGTCTAACCTGACGGAGAGTTTTGTTATTGTCACATGACTGGTAGCATGCTTCCTGGTCTGTGAAATGCGCAGGCGCAGGAAGTTGTGACGCATTTTATGGTTTTAATCCAATACGGGGGCCAAAATAATGCATCCAATAAGTTATGATTATGTAATTCCCCACAGTATCCAGAATGCTTTTGTAAAAATCATGTTAAAACATTAAATATTTATTTTGTAGAAATATCTTTATTTGTAAAAATACAAATAAATAAATAAATATGGTGTGTCAACAAAAAGTGTGTTGATTTTCCTTGAAACATGTATGGTACCAATCACAGCAATACGTTATTACTGTATTTGCAATGCAGTTCCCACAGGTTTTCTTCATTTTGTAAGGAATTTAAATTTTTTTAATTTTCATTTTGTGTTTTATAACACTTTTTATTTTATTTATTTTTTCCACTGTGCTTACACTCAGTTATTTCAGGAGGATATGTAAAGTTTTACCACTAGGAAAATGGGTAGGCCTACTAATGTTATATTTGATGTGATGTACTTTGTGGTTTATCAGCTGAAGTGTATATTTCCTAAGGAGCTCTAAACTCAGTTTATATCATTTTATTGAAGAACTCAAACACTATGGCACCAGATATAAAAAAAAACATACGAGACTTTCAATCTTTCAAAGGTTGGTGGATGAATTCCCTGCTCCCCTGATGGACAGGCCAGCACCTTCTATGTGTGTGTGTGTGTGTGTGTGCGTGTGCGTGTGCGTGTGCGTGTGCGTGTGTGTGTGTGTGTGTGTGTGTGTGTGTTTTACTGCTTTTACTAATTATAAAGAGCCTTGCCTTTGTAGAAAGGCGCAGTATGAAACCAGTGTATTGAATGAGTGAATGATTTCAGTAAACTGACTGGAAGCCTTTTGACTTTTGTTGTACCTATCTGTTGTAAAAACAGTATATTCTAATGCAATTAAATTGTCGAATACCTGTAACTTTACTGCACATTTTATGACAGCAGTGTTCTAATTTCAAGACGATGTGCGACAAGTTATGTGCAAATGTATCATTTTTAGACAGTATAATGATTCTATCTATTGTATCCTAATGCTTATGTAAGAAATGAACATAATGGAAAGGTAATAGAGCAAAGCCCTTTGGTTCCTAGCTAAAAACAACTCACATATAGTTACATTTTCTTTTAAACCGTATTTTGTAGCAAATGTTACGCGAATAGTGTATTAGTCGCAATGCAGTTCTGTGCAGCGTAACCAGCTATAGTGTGAGCTACCATTAAACACACAACTGTTTGGATCCTTTACAGTTTCTAAAATGGAAGGATTTTTCTTTACTTTTAATACTTTAAGTACATTTTCCTGATTATACTTACACCCTTTTTTCTTAAGTAACATTGTCAATGCAGGACGTTTACTTGTAACAGAGTATTTCTACAGTATGGTATTAGTACTTTTACCTAAGTAAAGGATCTGAATACTTCTTCCACCGCTGCCAGACACACTCGTAGACAGTGGTATCCTAATTTGCCTGCATGGCTCATCAGCATGTCCCCTAGGTGTGGACCTATGGTGTGGACATGTGTGCTCAGACACCCACCTGCTGTTACCGAGGTAACCAGCAGCCAGACAGCAGAGTTTTCCACTCAGGGCAGGGAACTGAAAAGCAGACCGCCAGACCTCATATGTCTGTACACTAACAAGCCTACAATGGGTTGGCAGACTCAGACTGGACATTATATTGATTTTCTTCTTTTCAGGCTGATGTTTTTACTGACAGCTATACCAAATGCTGATGGATGTCTCAGCTACTGCAGGAGGAAATGAGGACAGCCAGGGTCACATGAGAGGACACTCTATTCTGTGTTTCAAGCCAGATTTTGCTCTTTGTGGTATTATTGTCTTCAATTATATATTTATATAACTACATGTTACACACATTTTACACATTTACACATTTCACCTAGACTGGGTAAACCCAGACCGATCTGCCGGCGATTTGATTTCGCCCTGCAGCTCAGGCTGAAAACCTGTACGTTTATCTATCCTGCTTCCGTTACAATTTTGCGGTGACCAATCACAAACTGGCTTATCCACCTAGCGCGCTATTGGTGGGTTTAACACGATGACGATTGAGACGCGACCAAGCAGCTTCTTGTTTACATTCAACATGGCGGCCACCGAAGCACAGCAGCCCGTTGATGGCCTGTCGCTGCTACGTCACCCGGATCGTTGGTCTGATTGGTTGAAGGACTATCCAATTGCGTACAGAGTCATTTGAACTATGCCCGTTGATCACGCCTCTTTGTGCAGTAGAAAATACAGAGCAGACTCCCCAGACTAATGTTCAGTCTGAAAAGATTGAGCTTGGTCTGGTGATAGCCAGACTACATTTCACCTACATTTTATTTATATAGCTTTTTCATAATAGTAAGACACGTTAAACAGGTAAAATACAAAACTACACACTCGAAATACAAACAACATGATTATCACATTAAAAGCAGTTTTGAAGAGACTTTGTTTTAAGTTTAAATTTTTTCTTTTATTTGTCACGTACTCAACATATCTGGACATTGTGCAGTTGTAGAAGCAAATTCCTGTCACAGAGCACACACCTGTATGTTTAATGGCTTTGTAGACACAGCCTGAGTTAAGACAAAGTGGAGCGTACTCTTGCCTATTAAGTTGCCTTGATAAAGTGTGCTGTTCAAATGCATGCTGTGTGTAACCAGTACAGCCCTGACTACATTCAATCGCGTATAATCAGAGTATTCCTCACTACGTCAAGCATTAATGTATAACCAGGGTCTCATTCAGAATGTAATCACAAGATAAATGCCTGCACAAAGAGATGGCCAAACATACAGAGGCCCACAGCTCTGGGGGTTTCTCTCCCTCCCTCTTGGAACCTGTGTGTGTGTGTGTGTGTGTGTGTGTGTGTGTGTGTGTGTGTGTGTGTGTGTGTGTGTGTGTGTGTATGTGTGTGAAGAAGGTGAAGGAGAGAGCATGCCGACCCAGCTAAGTAATATATGTGCCCATGAGACACACTGAAAGCTAACAGGGATGCAGCTACCCCAGGATGACGCCTAGCATAATAAAGATTTACAGTACCATGTTAGTAGCAGAAGCAGAGAGAAAGGAGTAGAAAAAGCAACCAGACCTAACCAGATAACTTGCAAGGTCAAGGCAGAAGAGCAATGCATGGAAAAGCAATGCAGCATGTACACAATCACACTACCAGAAAAGAATATAAGAATTGGCCACAAAATCTGTTTTTCAGTTCCACATATTGCAACCTCTTAGCTGCACAAATCTCTGCTCGACTTTGGTCAACTTTTGAGACTCTTTTTCTTTCTACCATTTTGCTGAAAACTTAGAGTGTGGAAGGAGAAGAGAGTTGAGAATGCTTTGTTGTCTCCTCTGGTACTGTGATTGACACATAAATATGATAAATACAAAAATCAAAAATGCAACATAGTTGACTGACTTGACTTGAGCCTGACACTGAAGCGCAAAGCTGCAGAGACACGATGACGGGTACGGTACCAGTTTAGAAGCCCTACAGTTTATTATTACTTTTTGCCTATTATCTATGAACCTATGTGGAGGAGTTTTGAGGAAAAAAGCCAGAAAGAAGACAAAAAGATAGACTTTTCTTACGTAAAAGTGTGAAGTAGTTGACATTGGATGTTTTTGAAAAACATAAGGCTATTGTATCATTGCGTCTACATATATTATGATGTTACCTATATTACATATAGGTTACATATATTATTATTTGCTTTGTGTATGTGTGTGTATGTGTGTGTGTCTGCGTGTGTGTGTGTGTGTGTGCGTGTGCGTGTGCGTGTGCGCGTGTGTGTGTGTGTGTGTGTGTGTGTGTGTGTGCGATTGATGGAATAATCTGAATCATAGCACAGTCTTGGTGGCTTGCATATGCCATTGTGCTACCATTGTAGGCTAATGCGTTGATATCATTGCCGCTGGTCTAGGTAAGTATTTTTGCAATCATGTGGTGTAACTCCTGTATGACAGGAGATATCTACAAGTGTTCATATTGCCCTTCATGTTTTGATCACAGGCTGTAGCCTCTCTGTGTAAATCCTGTATATGGGGGGGGCTGCCCAGGGGCCTCTGCATTCTTTATACATGCCTGTTCCCAGACAGCTCCCCAACCTGTCAGAGATGCAGCTGTAGACACTACTGTCCTCTGTGATGGAATGTTTCCCAGAGGGACTCCTTGCGTTCAAAGGGACCTGCTTTTCCAAGGATGCACTTATTGTGTTGCAGGTGTCACTGTTCAGTGTGTCAGTGCAGAAAGTAGTGTGTCCTATATGTAAAGGAAAAAGTAAGACTGCACAGGTTGGAGTGCTGGTTTCATGCAGGGTTGAAGTTCTGAACTCAGTTTTCTGTCACAAGCAACACTTCGTGTTTCAGTTGGCAAACATTAACCATAACTCAATAGTAACCAGGTGTTTAGATTGATTTACTGATTTGTCAAGAATATTACTGAATTGTCTGTCGCTGTACAAGTTGAAGAAGCTCTATAGAAAAATGCTGGGGCGACCTCTGGCTCGCCCAGTGCATGTGGGCTGAGTCCTTTACAGCAGCCTGGGTTCGAATCCGACTTGTGGCTCTTTGCTGCGTATCATCCCTTCTCTCTCTCCCCCCCCCCTTCCTGTATACTATCTAAAAAGAATAAGAAAAAAGCCCCCCCAAAAAAGTACTGATGGTGCTGCCCTGAATGTCAAATGTCATGAGTATGGGCCTGGTTCTGTACACTCTTTTTATGTGTGATAGCATTCACATTATTATTATTATTATTATCCTCGGCCAAAGTAAAATAAATATAAGACAGATTTCCTACTACACAGGCCACTACACAATTGTGTGTGTAAATTCAGAGATATGTGCACAGTAGCCGATTAAATAAACTTCCACCTACTGTGGGCTTTAAGTTACTGTTCAGCTGCTCTATTCTAACATTGATTCAAGCAACCCCACCTTCGCTGAAATGTAAAACAATTCATACATTATTCTTCTGCAAGAACTTTGGCTCTCAGTCAAATTCATGTATTTGTCATTTTACAACACAACGTTTCACAATGGAATATGAGTTTTTGTAAAAAAAAAAATCATTGTTGAAATTAAGTGTAGAATTTGAAATTCCAACTCTAGTTTTCTCAAGTAATAGTGATGGCCAAACGAAGCCTCATGAAACTTCAGAAACCATTTCATTTATTTTCCGAGGCCACTAGATGGCGTTCTTGGTTTAAAGAAACACACTGAATGACAATTCAGTGTGCTTTCACCCTGTGTTGAACAGAGAATGGCATCTAGTGAGCTCAGAAATAAAGAAAATGGTTCATGAAGCTTCATTGGGCCATCACTACAAGTAGTAGCATCCAAAAAGAGGAGATAAATGAACTGAATGCTATAAAGATGCTATAATCCCAGAAAAATTCTACACACAATGGCTTTACGACTTAAAGAGTAACCAAATAGACCTCACACAAATATGTGTAAAACTAATAGTCAAAAGCTGAATTATTCATCTGTTATTGGCTGGTCTGTTATACTTAACAGAGAGGGCCTATTACACATTGTGACATATGTGACACAATGTGACAGATGATGATTCAGTTCTTGTTTTTACCAATTACATCTCTGGTTGTACACCAATTTCAGGTAGGGGTCTGGTTATACTTAACTTAAAGTTATAACTTTGAAGGTGGTGGAAGAAGTACTCCCTTTACTTTTACCTAAAATATTCTTTTAGAAGTAAAAGTCCTGCATTGAAAATGTTACTTCAGTAAAAGTACGTAAGTATCATCAGGAAAATGTACTTAAAGTATTAAAAGTAAAAGTAACAATGCAGAAAATTCCTCCCATTTTAGAAAGTGTAAAGGATCCAAACTGTTGTGTGTTTAATGGTCTAATCATTTCAGCTGGACTTGTAGGCCGTTATATTGTTGGCTAGTTTAATTTATAATAAAACATCAGATTTGATAAACTACATGTGTTTTATGTGTGAAAATCTTAATGTGTAAAGTAACTGTCAGATGAATGTAGTGGAGTAAAAAGTACAATATTTCTCTCTGAAATGTAGCGGCATAGAAGTAGGAAGTGGCATGAAAAGAAATGACTCAAGTAAAGTACAAGTGCCTCAACATTTGTACTTAAGTACAGTACTGGAGTAAATGTACTTTGTTATATTCCACCACTGAACTTTGATTCTGTTTTTGCAGGCTTGGATATTATGTGTACTAGTTATGGTAACATTGTGCTAACCAAGTTAATTGCTGAGCTCTAGGAACACAGGATCATCGTATAAAAAGGTGTCAGACAGGTCAGAACCAGCAGCAGTCACACAATCAGACAGGTTGGAAACAAACCCCCAGGTTAGACAAACTTATTCGGAAGAGAAAACCAAAGTGAACAGTAAAAGTCTTTATTGTGACTATTATTGCCACCCTTCATCACACCCCCAACCGGTGCCGTCAGACACCGCCTACCAAGAGTCTGGGTCTGTCCGAGGTTTCTTCCTAACAAAAAAGGGAGTTTTTCCTTGCCACTGTCGCACTAGCTACTGCTAATGCTTGCTCTTGAGACAACCACTGTAATAGTTGGGGCTTCGTAAACTACAGTGTGGTCTAGACCTACTCTATCTGTAAAGTGTCTCGAGATAACTCTTGTTATGATTTGATACTATAAATAAAATTGAATTGAATTAAAATGATCACCCAAACCGTGTGTAATAAACAATCATCACAGTTTACAGAGCCACTTTCTGATTCAGCTTTCACCTGCTGTACTTATTGCAGTTGTGTTCATCACAACAAAGTTTCCCTAAACCCTGATCTTTCCCTCAACATAATCAATCCTTAACCATAGGTACTTGTACTTTCCTTGAGTCTTTTCTTTTCATGCCACTTTCTACTTCTACTCGACTACAATTTCAGAGAGAAATATAGTACTTTTTACTCCACTACATTCATCTGACAGCTTTAGTTACTAGTTACTTTACAAATTGAGATTTTTGAACACAAATCACATGTAGTTTATAAAATCTGATGAAACTAGCCAACAATATAACGGCCTACAAGTCCAGCAGAAATGATTAGACCATTAAACATGGATCCTTTACACTTTCTAAAATGGGAGGATTTTTTCTGAACTGAATACTTTTACTTTTAATACTTTAAATACATTTTCCTGATGATACTTACATACTTTTACTTAAGTAACTTTTTTAATGCAGGATTATTTTTTTTTTTTTTTTTTTTAAAGATTATTGTTTGGGAATTTTTAGGCCTTTAATGACAGGACAGCTGAAGAAATGAAAGGGGAGAAAGAGGGGGGGGAATGACATGCAGCAAAGGGCCACAGGTCGGAGTCGAACCCTGGCCCGCTGCATTGAGGAGTAAACCTTTATATATAGGTGCCTGCTCTACCAACTGAGCCATCCGGGCGCCCTCCTACACGACTTTTACTTGTAAAAGAGTTTTTTTACAGTGTGGTATTAGTACTTTATATTTTACTTAAGCAAAGGATCTGAATACTTCTTCCACCAGTGGTGTAATTAAACAGTTTTGAAGTCACAGACAGAGGTTGTCATCCTACTGATGTACCATCAGATCAGAAAAGGCTTCTATGTGTTGTTCTATAGTTCAGGGACACACGACGTATTATGTTGTCTCATTTGGAGGACTTGCTGTATCTACAGCTCACACACAGGGATTTTTCATTTACAGCTTATATTTTTTTGTAACTGATCCAAATATTCTTTGTGGCAATATTTGGCCTACAGCTGAAACTCTCATCCCTGGCAGATTTCCATTTGAAATGTAGTGCTGAACTGTCAGATAGGTGAGCTGTTTTAGGCTGCCACTTGCATTTACAGGTGTCCAGAGTCACTGCTGGCTTCATTATCTCTGAGCAAACAGCCCTGCTCACTTAAGCTAATATATGCAAATGCTAACAAGGTTGCACTTCTGACAACAGCTGATAATCACAGTTTAGCTGCTGTTGTGTCATGAACACAGGCATCCTCTGGCTGTGCCAGAACCCCGTAAATTCCCTGCACTCTAAAGCAGAAATACTACTGTAAGAAACAAAAACAAGTTGTAGTACACTGAAGGGCTTGGATCTTCTTCAGTAATTTATCCACAAGTGCAGTTGTGCAAACAACACGTCAATGAGTGGTCTCGGTCGAACATCCAACCCACGTCAATCAATCACAAGTGCATACAAAGGGCTGCAAATATTTCTCTGACCACTCTGTGGTTCTTAGAACAAGACAGTCTTGCATTGCCAGACCTTCCTCCACAGTGCTGCAAAGGAAGGTCTGGCTAGTCCACGCAGCATTCCGGGATGGGAGGAAAACGTGCTCTGGTTTATTAGCATTTCTTTAAACCCATCATGCTAACCTAAGCGCCGGACAGAGCCACGGTGCTGCTGCGAAATAGCCTCGGGAAGGAACTTGTTTTGGTGGAACATGTGTACGTTCAAAAGTTGTTTTAGTCGTGCAACAGAAAACTCAGATTGGACAGATAGTCTAGCTAGCTGTCTGGATTTATCCTGCAGAGATCTGAGGAGCAGTTAACCATAAATCCACCGGAGTTTAGAACGCCAACACAAAGAAAGAGGAAGGTGACCAACCTGATCTCACAGAATTCCGTGAAATGAACACGGCCCCTTAAAATTCTGTGATGGGCCCACGGAAGAATTCCGTGAAATTAACACGGCCCCTTAAGTTGGGTAAGACGGTTGGGTTTAGGAAAACAACAACGGACGGTTGAGTTTAGGAAAACAATAACGGGACACAGGACAACAACGGGACAGTTGAGTTTAGTAAAAGAAGAACGGGACGGTTGCATTTAGTAAAACAAGAAAGCGACAGTTTGGTTTAGGAAATGTAACACGTGGGACACAATCCCCGGTCTCCTGGGTGAAAGTCCTGTGTTGTTTGACCCATCCACCATCCCAACCAACCTCCTTACGCGGATTTTTGGGCTTTCATACTACTCGCTACCGTAGTCGCTCTTAAAGTGCCCATATTTTGAAAAAAACACTTTTTCTGGGATTTGGGGTGTTATTTTGTGTCTCTGGTGCTTCCACACTCATACAAACTTTGAAAAAAATCCATCCATGCTGTTTAGAGTGAGATACAGTTTCTGAATGTGTCCTGCCTTCAGTCTCTGGGTGAGCTGTTCAAAATCGGCAAGGCTTGTGCTAACGCTACGAGCTAACGCTAGCATGCTAACGCTAGCATGCTACCTCGTTCTCAATAGCAAAGCACTGCTACAACACACACAAGTTCACCATAATCTACAAAAGAACTACTTACATGTGCGCCCTCATTTAGAAGTCTCCCAGCTAATCCTGCCTTGTAACTGACCGAAGTTGTAGAAACAGCCTTTCTTTTACTGTCTATGGAGCTAGCTAGCTGACATGATCTACATCTGAGCTACATGTGCAAGTGCAATCAAAGGTAGTACAGAAGAAGAAGAAGAAGAAGAAGAAGAAGAAGAAGAAGAAGAAGAAAAGAGGTCTCACTCTGTAGCTAAAACAGAGACCACTGAAAAGAGGATCTGCAGCAGTGAGAGAGCGGTGCAGTACAACAAAAATATGGTGTTTTTTGAAAATTAAACCATGTAAACCTATTCTGGTACAACCTTAAAATATAATTATGAACCTGAAAATGAGCATAATATGGCTGCTTTAATGCTACGCCATCTTCTCATTGACTTTACATTGGCATTGTTTTCTGGGTGGCCACACGGAATTTTCACACATTCTGTGCCACCACCACGTAATGCGCTGTTAACAATTCATGCTCATTTCACGGAATTCTGTGAGACCAAGCCGAAAATGAGGGACATGAGGGAGCAATCCTGGAAATGAAACGTCGTTGATATAGACTAATCATTAGAGATGGCAGGCAGAGTGCAGTGGCTTTAGCAGGGCTTCCTGCCGGAAACAAGACAGAGCAAAGCGCTGAGACTGAACCAAAACAGTTAAGTAGTAGGCTGTAAACCAAAACAACGGGCTGAAAGACACTATAAAGCTTGCTTGGTTTCATATAAGCAACAATTCAGCTAACACATACACTGAGTTTAATATTTCATATCATACCCTGTTCACTAGGCATGTCAATGAGGGCAGCTTGGGAGTGGGGAGACCAACGTATTTCTTTGTTAATAACTTACTTTCTGACCGGCTTCTTCAACATCCCTTCTGGTGCCAAGCAACACCATCTGCCCGTTAAGAGGGGCGGTGGCGCGACATGCCTATTTAATTACGCCTTGATCATAGTGACAATGAAGGCATAGTGTAACAAACAGTAAAGGAATGCTTTGTGTCTTGTGCACACAGTCAAACGGATAGGTTTATTTTGTGCTCACACAGCAGCATTTGGCTTGATAAAGGAAAATGAGGCTTTGAAATATATAAATATTGTTTGGTAAGTTTTCTAAATCTGCACCCAACCTCCCCTCATCCTTCTTTTACCAGCAAATCCCTGGACAGCACTGGTTAGAGGAAGTTAACTACCCTTATCAAATAAAGCCAAAGTGTAATCTAAATATCCTGACAGAAGCAGGTTACACTGAAGTAAAGTGAAGCAGTAAGCGCCTCTGGAGGCTCAGCACCACACGAGGATTAGCATTCTGCCAACACACCACAAACTCTGTCACACACTGAGTAGCAGAGGGAGGAATCACTTATGATTTCCCAGGCAGCACAGAAATGTCTGTATGAGAAACAGCCCCTCAACAGATCTGATCTGATTCTGACAAGAATGGGATTGTCTGAAAGCTGACATCTTGTTTGTTCACTCTGAAAACGAGGTTTGTTCCACTGATAATAGAAACCAAAAGCGTGTATTTGGAAATCAGAGTGTAGCTGAAACCTTTGGGGACAATCTTCCTTTTGTTCGAAGAATTTACACTAAATGCACTTTAGTTTGCACAGAGAGGCCAGAAGGATGCAGGAGCATTCATTTGCCTCAGAGCTAGATTAAAGTTCAGTTAACACAGATTAAAATGCCCTTGCCCACTTCCAAAACTAAATTAATCACACAATCTGTACTGATTTGTTCTTCAAAACAAAGTCAGAACAAAAACCCACGCTGAGGCATCCTTTTATTATTATGGCCCTTCCTGAAGACCTGAGGGCAGCAGAGAATGTTGATATTTTGTAAAAGCTAACTAAAGACCTACCTTTTTTAACCTGGCTTTTATTTTATTTAGCTATTTGTGTTTATTTACTTACTTATTTATCTATATATTTACATTTGAGTCTGCTTCATTGATACATTGTTTCATTCTGCTCTCGTATTCTCTTATTGTGATTATTTTCATTTCAATATTTTATTTTTTATCTTTCTCCCATTCTTATTTATCTTAATCCTTATCTTACTTTACCTTACTCTGTCTCTAGTATTTCCTCATTGCAGGTTTGGGTTTTGGTTATATGATACTGGTTCAAGATAATGTTTCCTCACCTCATGCTTTAATTGCCTTTTACATTAAATCTGTGTGGGTGTGGGTGGATGCATGTGTGTGTATGTGTGTGTGTGTGTGTGTGTGTGTGTGTGTGCGTGTGGTCTTGTTTTACTATATTCGTGGGGTCCAAAAACCGGGAGTCCAGTATACTTGTGGGGTCCCGACAGCTTTGTGGGGCCAAAATGCTGGACCCCACAAGATTAAAGGGCTGTTTGAGGGTTAAGACTTGGTTTTAGGATTAGGGTTAGAATTAGGTTATGGTTAGGATGAGGGTAAGGGTTAAGGTTAGGCATTTAGTTGTGATGGTTAAGGTTAGGGTAAGGGGCTAGAGAATGCATTATGTCAATGACGGGTCCCCACAAAGATAGTGCCAGAAACCTGTGTGTGTGTGTGTGTGTGTGTGTGTGTGTGTGTGTGTGTGTCTGTGGAGGGGGCTGGGGGTGACTTTGTCTCTGTTTTTATATTGTGAAGCACTTTGTGTTGCATGACCTTTGTATGAGTGCAATACAAATAAAGTTTAATTGATTAATTGATAAAAAAAATCATTCAAATATTCATATAAACTGGCTTCAGCAGTACCAGTAGCTGTTTTGTCTGAGTCGCCAGTTGCACTCGCCGTGCCGGTTTACCGAGGGACCGTGTTAACTGGTGACTGTTGCTCATAGTGAAGGCAGCTGTTGAAAACACAAACCACATGCACATGCAGGTGTCCTCGTAATAGCCTTCAATTTTACTTTAAAGGAGGCATACCAATCACTTTCATGTTCCTACTTGTATTATAGCTTTCTACTAGAACAGGTTTACATGCTTTAATGTTAAAAAAGTTCACTTATCGAGAAGGCTCGGCTGCTTCACTGTAGTGAACACATGCTCATCTTATGACAGGTATCAGACGAACCACTGTTTTAACAATGCATCCCCTTTCTTAACCCTCCCCTTAAATTTTGGTGAGTAAAACCTGTTAGATAATGTATATAATGTCAATTTTATGACATAAAAATGTCAATGATTCTTACTGTTTGACAACCCCCCCCCCCATATTGTCTACTTACATCATGTGTTTACATGAAGCCACCATTGTTTGTTTTTTTTGTTTCCATTTTTATTTTATTTTTGTTTGGTTGCATAGTTCTACATCTAGAGTGTGTGCTGGTATAACAGATGGCTCTATCATTAATAACTTTCAGAGTAAAACAGAAAAAGCAAAAGCCAGCCTGTGCAGACAAGCCCTACTCTTGTATAGGACTTCTTTAAAGACAGGCAGGATTGCAGCGGAGGAGTCATTTAAAATCATGGGGCACTACTTTACTAGAATGATAGTCTTTCTCTGCAATACAAAGAGAAGCCTGTTGAGATCATAAGCCATCGTTTGTGCCCATAAATGAGGAGCTCTGCTGGGCCTGCACAGTCTCTGTGTTTAGGTCAGTAAAGTTTTATTTTCAAGATATCTCTATAATGGTAAGGATGTGAGTTTTTTTTCCTTTGGAAATCATCAGCTCCCAGGATGCTGTTCAGGAGGCTCGTTTCAAGTGCTGACAGGCTTTTTACTCACGCAGTGTTTGCAACAGCACGCTGTTATACAGTTATACACAGTCCTTCCAGCTGCACAGCACAACCACTTCTGTTTATTACAGCAACTGAGCAACAACACAGCTACAAATTATTCATTTCACATCCATAACCATAATCATCATAATATATATAATTCAGAATACTCATCAGGAAGCAGCTGTTGAACTCTCTAACAGCTGGAGCACAAAGAGATAGATACATGTGGAGTCACATGTTCACTGTTGTTCTATCTGCTAAGGTAGATTAAAGCTTTAGTGCGTAACATTTTGATATGAATGAACGTCAGTTACATTCAAGCCATTGCCAAATGAGTTGCAACAAAGCTAATTAAGACTATCAGCTCCACACAACTCTCTCTGGATTTCTCAGTATGGCTATGTTCAGAAGATTGTGGCGTCCGGTGACTTTCCCGCGCAGGAACTCAAGTGAAGATAATGACCTCTTCTGAGGAGTCCATCATGTTTTTTTAATCCTCCGTGTCCTCCTTGGCTACTAGCAACTGTGTGGAGGAGGGGTGGGATTGGTGCGTGATCACAGAAGGCTTATAATATTTATTATTTATTTTTTCAGCAGTTTACACTGACAAGTTAAGATCTACTCGTCTACGCAACAATAAACGTGATTTTTCATATAAACACATAAAGCTAAAATCAATTCGAATACCAAAAAGTAAAGTGGTTTCTATACAGTGTATGTATCTTGTTTCCAACCTACCTTTGATCCATGCTCCACATTCACTGTATATACAGTGTACTTTTACGTTTTATTATCCTTCATTTTAATTCAGACATTAGCT
The DNA here is from genome assembly GCF_008315115.2 of Sander lucioperca. Taxonomy (NCBI): domain Eukaryota; kingdom Metazoa; phylum Chordata; class Actinopteri; order Perciformes; family Percidae; genus Sander; species Sander lucioperca. The sequence goes on from NC_050183.1 coordinate 29,276,679, forward strand.
CAGCTTATCTCTGAAAAAAACACCTTGAAAACACATTTTCATCTCCTCCGTGGCACAGGTATCAGACATCAAAAAGGCCCTGTATGATTAGTTTGTCACATCAGTGTTGTTAATGAAAAACATAATTTAATTCCTGCACCATACCTACCAAACATGCACTGATAAGGACAAATCAAATATTCTGGCTTTGGTTTTTATTAAAGAGATGCACATTAAACTGTTTTGGGAGTCTTTTCATGTTTATTTGAAGACTTAAGAACTTAGCCTATATGCAAAAAAATATCAACCTCATCTATTGCTCAGTCTCCTTATCACAATCTGCAGTGTGAGGATGGCTGCTTGTTAAACTGTTCAAACACTAAGTTATTGAAAGCCTACATTAAAGACATGTTGTTATCTGGAATTAACTGACTTGTCTGTTGTTGTGAGGTATGGTAGTTTTAAGACTTCCAGGCCTAATATTAAAGAGCTGTTCAGGGCAAAGCACGGTGGCCCAATGGTTAGCACTGTGTCCTCACAACAAGAAGGTACGGGGTTCGAACCCAGTTCGTTCTGGGCTAGGTTCCTGGGCTTAAATCCTTTCTGTGTGGAGTTTGCATGTTCTCCCTGTTTCTGCGTAGTTTTTCTCCGGATACTCTGGTTTCCCCCACCACTGAAAACGTGTTCCCCTCTGGCCTCGTAGGGCTGCCATGCAGCACCCAGGCAACGCATTCTCATGAACGGGTTTGTATGATATCATTCGAAAAGTTATGCACACTAACACCTATGATATCATACGGAAACTAGGAGACCACCTGGTCTGGTCTGACGTCTGGTCACGATCAGCTACAGAGCTCCGTGACGACGAGTGGCAGTTGACAGAAATATCACAGTTCAAGATATAACTATTCATCGCATTCTCATGAACGGGTTCATATGATATTGTACAAAAAGGGCAGTTGCTAGTTGTTTAAGCCCCTACAGAGCTTTGTGACCCAGCTACAGACCTCCGTCACAGCTCGGTCGTATCAGCAGCAGTTAGTAGATGTGTTTAGCCGCTACAGAGCTCTGTGACGCTGGCTACAGTGCTCTGCATGGTGCTCCGCATGGTGTGCCGCATGGTGCTCTGTCGCATCAGCGGTAGTTGGTGACATTACCGATAGACTTCCTAACGATAGACTTCCAAACGATAGACTTCCAAACGATAGACTTCCAAACGTGACGAGGAAAAAAAGAGGTGTTCGATGGCTTTACGTCAGAGGCCGACCAGGGCTATGTCATTTGGGGATGGACCGCTCACTGATCCCCCTATATTTCTGAAAATCCTAGACATGGTTGTGACCTGCACATCGTTAGTGCTTTCTGATCATCCAGCGTTTGTATTGAAATAAGAGGTTTCTGTGGCCCACCGTACGGGTTGAGCAGAGGCTGCACAGTTTGACCAGCGGGCAGCGGCCGCACACCATGCCGCCGGATGGTGTTGCTAAGAAATTGCAATGTATAACTATTATCAGACCGGCCCTCGCGGCCTCAAAACACTACCGGCCTACCGGGAAGAGTCCCGACTCTCCTGATTGCCACTCCACTACTGCGCCCACCCATCACCCCGATCTCCTCCCTATGCAGCAGTCAGTGTGGTGCAATCAGCAAAAAAAACAAACAGGAAATCATACGAATTACAGTTATGAGTTTGCCTTTTTTCCTGGTGTGTCATGTTAAATGTCATCAATGTGCCGGAAAACAGAGTTTGGAAAAGCCGCATGGAGGCCAGTGACAACATTACATTGGGGTTACTCTTCTTTATATCTGTTTATTATTCAGTCTCTTTTTTAAACTCGGTGCCCACTATTTGTGAACAATGTTCGTATACTGCTTGCAAGTGGAGGCGGACGGAATGGGCGGAGAAGTTACAGATTCCAGACTGAAGTTACAGATGGAGGCGGCGAGCGTCATAGCATCTCTCCTTAAAAGGGAAAATTTGCGTTTCCACTCAGGTGTCATGTCATATACCCATGACAACTGCAGAGTTTGCAGAGGATCGGTGGATGTAGTGTGTCCAAATTTACATTTGTTACGTGAAAATCTATTGTCATCCAACGTAAATGGGTTTGTCAAAATCATCCAACGCCAACCTTGGTGATAGGGTTCCTTGCAAGAACACTGGTTAATGCCATGGCAGCTAAGCAGTATTTTATTTAGTAGTTACTGTAAAGAAATAAAGTAAACAGGGACCAGCCCAATCCAGTAGTTCATGAACCATACGAAAAGTTAAGCACTGTAATTCGTATGTTTTTCACGTTTTATTTGGCTCTATGCACCATATTGACTGTTGCTGTATAAGAACACGGCCAGGACTTTAAGGCAGGGAGCGGAGCTCGCTTCCAGGGAAAACAAAAGACTTTCACCCCGGAAATGTGTCTACCTTGGGAGTGTTTTAGTCCAAACCATGACCTTGTTCCTAAACTTATTGTGGTGCCTAAACTTAACTTTCGTCGCCACATAACGCTCACTTTTTCTTGCCTAAACTTAACCGTAATGTCCGCCAAAACGACCGGCAGCTCATGGTGCTCTGTACACGGCTCACAGTCACCTATTCTCGGGTAACTTAACTACCAACTACTGCTGATCTGACAGAGCACCTTGCAGAGCAGCAGAGCCGGCGTCGCAGAGCTCTGTAGAGGCTAAACACATCTACTAAGTGCTGCTGATATGACAAGCTGTGACGGAGGTCTGTAGCCGGGTCACGAAGCTCTGTAGGGGCTTAAACAACGAGCAACTGCCCTTTTCGTACAATATCATACAAACCTGTTCATGAGAATGCGTTCAATAGTTATATCTTGAACTGTGATATTTCTGTCCTGTATTTCTCCCTTCAAAACTTCACAGTAACTGTCTGTATCTGTCTGTTAGACACTGAAGCATTATTTGTGAGTAGATCAGTAGAAGTGAAACAGACTTTATTAGAGTCTTGAGCTCAAATCCCAGAATGTGTAGAGGGCCACCAGCGTAATTACAGAAGTGTTTCTACTGTATGCTCTGCACTGTTGTGTCTATCTGCTGGCAGATTATGGGTGAAAGGGTCACTGATGGCTGCCATGACTGGAATACAGTGTGCTGCCTGACCAACAGAAGTGTAATAGTTGTTAATGCTTTTCCAGCAGTGGACTCCAATTCATTTCTGTCCTGATAAAATGTGAGGAGACCTGGTCATATCTGGTAATTGCTTTTTTACTTCAAACCCAGCCTTTTCAGCAAGAAGGCTATTGTTTCCTGGAAACGTGTTCTTTAGGTGCTACAGTGTTTATGTTCTAAAAAAGGCCATACAGTCTAAAGTGCAGAACACTGTTTTTCCTAGGTTGGAAGCAGCTGTGTGTTTTATAGAATTGTATTTTGATGTTGTTCCCAATAAACATGGACAAAATACAGTAACTTACATTTACTTCATAGCTATTGATGTGCATTATATACTGACTGATCCAGTGCCTGAATTGGAACAAAAAGGGTGCCAGTATCCTAATTCAGCAGTTGCATGCATAGAGGCAAATCTCAGGGGGGTCAGCGGGGTCAGGACCTCCCCGCCCCCCATCTAAGGATTGTCCCCCCCCTAGAAATATCATTAAAAACCATGCTGTGTCCGGCGGACCGCAGGAGAAAATGAGAAAACATACTGGTAGTTGGATTCACTATAGTAATATAACGTTAGTTGTGGAATGTAGTAAGTAGGTGGTTCAAGGCTAGTTTATTCACATTAAACATCGGATGAAGTTGTTCTTTTCTCAAATAGAAATGATGCTGAGTAATTAATAAATTAGTCATGACAAAAAAGTTTGCTGTTAGTGTAATATAATGTAACGTTACCTAGCTTGTTTAATAGCTTGTTGGATAGAAATGCACCCACTAGCTACAACTAACGTTAACACGGTGATAAGCCTAACGTTATGTGTGTGAACTGATATTAGGGTTAATATTGAAGATCTACAGTTGTGTTTTGCTCAATATAATGTTAAGTGGCTGATCAGTGGGTTTGCTGCAGTTAAATATATATCCTCTGTCCCAGACAAAACCTAATATTTATGTGGAGGACGCAAGATCATTTTACAATTATAATATGACCGCAATGAACCTATGAACCTAACTCATATTTAGAAATCTGACGTTAAAGATTCATGTTGTTGTTGCCCAGATAAAATGACAGAGAAAAGAAAAACAGACATCAGATCCTTTTTCAGTACACCAAAACGCCAAGTAAGGGACTGTTTGTTTTTTATTTCAGGGGTCACCGGAGGAGTTTTGGAATCTTTAGTCAAAATAGACCTGACCCTCCCTTCACCAGCAATACATTTTGGATGACCCTCCAAAATGATTAGGTAAAAAGGGATGACCCTCCCCAACAATTTATTGAATCCTTCTGTACTGGTTTGCACTTGGCAAAGACGTACAGATGCCCATTTTTCTTTTTTTACAGCCATGACATATGTGACTAAACCTCTGCATTCTCATCTTACGCATCACACTCCTCTGTTATGGTGTGGTGGCCGTTTCAGTAGATTTACTCCCTAACATTGTTGTGGAAACACAATAAGCATGGAAACTAAATGCCCCCTAGACTAAAGAAAATTGGATGACCCTCCCCTCAACAAAGAATAAAAAGACATGACCCTACCCTATTTTCCTCCGGTGGTCCATTCCATAAATACCGAACGGTCCCTAAGTACAATAAGTCCTCATATCAAGACAATTTGGTAACATATGTATAAGAATGGGTGCTTATGGAAATACTAATGTCATTATGTCACAGGAAAAGGAGACATAAAGAACTGAGGAACAGGGAGACCAGGGACAGTCAGGTGTGTTGAGCTTAGTTCATATTTTTGTAGGTGTGTGGCTGTCAGGGTTAGCAGATGAGCTTTACCAGTGGCTCACTAATTTACATTATGATCAGCCAATTTAACAAGTGTACAAAAGCATTGTATTTCTTTTATATGGGGACACTTTTTTAAAATAAGTCATTATGTTTTAAGGTATTTTTGTGGCTTGATTGTAAACAACTTAAAAATAAATAAATGGTTTCAAAGAAGAATATTTGTAGTCAATTTAGTCAGATTTTTTATTGAATCAAGAGAAACACTGAAAAGAAGGATAATGGTACAGTCTCCATGCTACACTCTCCATGCTACACTAATGAAAGTGTTAAGGCTTTCCTCTGTGTACACATATCCTCTACAAGTATAATTATGGCTGTATTATTTGTGTCCCCTTCAAAAATTGCTCTTCAGAAATGTTATGTTTATTGTCCCCCCAACTGTTAGATGAGATTTACGCCCATGGTTGCATAACATGATAATCGCATGTGTCTTAGATATATAGTTAAATGCATATCCTAATGTATGTACGTTTGTATGCATTTCATTTCATACAACATATTTTTCCACAGTCTGAAGATAAACGCATATTTGGTTAATAAAAACTTTTTATGTAGCTATTGATACAAATGTAATGTTGCATTTATGCTACAATAAAACCAACTGCAAATATGATATGTGCTGGCCTAGAGATTAAATTTGATAATGTATTGGCAAGACTGCATTTATTTAGCTCCAATGAGGCAGTCCCATCGAATGTCGCCTTGAAGTTGAACATGAATTGAGTATAACTGAAAACCAGAAGCAATAATGGTATATACATAGCATGACATAACAAAGAGGGAGAAAAGTCAAAACATGGGTAAAGTATTATAGTATTATACTAGTTTACAGTGGTGCAATGCTCCCTGGTCCAGCACACCGGCGCACTGAGCCAATGTAGCGCAGTGTCACAGTAGTTATATAAGTAAGTAATCTATAGCCGACCATGACGGTATCAGTAATAACAGCTAACCCACATTGTAGTATTTCAGTGAATATTCTCAGCACAAAACATCTTAACATTAAAAAACATATGATTTTTATTCTTGTTGGCAGGGTGTCAGAGAGGTCTTGAAAACTATTCCAGGAGCTGTCTTTTGTTTTGGACTGTTAAACTATAAAGTGTTATATTTATATTTGTGTACCTCTATTTATGGAGTATAAATGAGATGAACAAAATATTAGAAATACCATGGAATTAGCAACAAATAAATCAAACTAAATAGTAGATGCACATTAAAGGATAATTCCAGTTTATTGGCACTGTGATCTTATTTTTGTATTTGTGTCCATTTCCTAGTAATAATAAACTTGTTGGTTACTCAAGTTTATTGCTGTGATATGGAAAAACAGTGTCACATTTTTTGTTTACAAGTAACAAAAATATTAAGTAATAAACAAGCTTATTTTGCATATTTTCACAGATTTTTCTCACTGCAGTAACATCTGAAGAGACACATGTCCAAATGTTCCAGATGTAAAAGCAAAGTGGGAACATTTATACACTTTCTTTGCAGTGGGGAAAAAAAATAATGTTTTTGGTAAGTCAGTGATATTGAGGTTGATTTCGGTCTGCGTCTGTATCTTTAAACATGTCTGATCTTTCTCGAGACAACAGGAAATCTGGGACACTAATTGTGATTAACTTCCTTGCAAAGAAATGTATTTTGGAAAAAGCTCATCTCCCATCTAAGTTATTCCTTCATCGAATTTCACATTCTTAAGCCGGCAACATGTGATCAGCAGTAAAAACCGCTCTGCTAAGGGGAGAGCTGCTAACTGCAGATAAGCAGAACTGTGGGTATGTTTGTGATTTTTTTCATTCAGATTCGGTTCATTTTCAGTCATACTACAGTCAGCCTGTTCTCATGAACCAGTTGTTCGAAAAAGCTACGAAAAGTTAAGCACTGTAATTCGTAAGTATTCCACGTTTTTGTTTTGCTGTATTCACTACATTGACAGCCGCTGTATAAGAACGCGGCTGTCCGCGAAGGGAGGCGGTCGGTGTGGATGGGTGGGCATTAACATACAGGACTTTCAGCAGAGCAGAGTTCACTTCCTGGGTAAAACTAAAGCCTTTCACCCACGAAATGCGTGTTCCTTGGGAGTGTTTTAATCCAAACCACGATCTTTTTCCTAATCTTAACTAGTCGTTTTGGTGCCTAATCTTAACTTTTGTCGCGGCAAAACGCTCATATTTTGTGGACATAATTTAACTGTAATCTCCGCTGAAACGACCGGCAGCTCGCGGTGCTTTGAACCCGGCTCAAAGTCACCTATTCTGGGGTAACTGAACCACCAACTACCGCTAATACAATGGAGGTCTGTAGCCGGCGTCACGAAGCTCTGAGGCGTCTTAAACAACTAGCAACTGCCACTCATGAAGCTCATAGCCAGCTGGCGTCACATGACCAGCCGGCGGTCTCCTAATTTCATAGGATATCCTACGTTTTGGTGTGTATACATTTTCGTACGATATCATACGGACCCGTTCATGACAATACGTTGATACAGTACATGCGTTTGCTTGTGGTTGGAGGAAAAGTAGTGGTGCAACTTTGAAAAGGCAGTTCTCAAGCCGTTGTTGGAGATACTCAGATGGGACGCAATATATATTCTGTATCTGAACAGCTTGTTGAATCCCATGTTTTCTGATAGCAGCCCACAAAAAACTGACTGGGTTGTCTTCACAGCTTGTGGGTTGGTGCACAACAACCCTGAAAAATCACGTGAGAGAAATTGGCACAAGACTGTCTCTTGCTATCTATTGCAAGTGCTTTTCATTGCTACATCAAACATCTACAAGTTCAAAAAGTAATCATCGTTATCAGACCAGAAGAAATATGTTCTGTATCTTCCCCCTTCATCTCAGACACCTGCATGTATACCTTGCCTCAATCTTTTGCAGGGGAATTGTCACCTATTCATGTGAAGAAAACAGATGTCATCCAGGATTCTTCGCTGAATTTCCCTCGAGCTCTCCCTTCAAATCCCTCACTGCTTCCTCATGTGATCTCTGTGGCACTGGCTCACAGTATTGACTGTCTGCTCTGCCCACATGTGCAGCAGATCTCAAACTCAGTGTTAACAACAAGAGTGAGCTGCTCCAAATTCTCTGGTAAAGCTTTCCTATTGCAAGTCCTGCAACAAGATCAAGGGGACTTGCTCAGGCCACCAAGAGTCTTTCCTTCTTCTGTCTTTTGTGACTCAGGCTGCATCCGAAATTCCATACTAACAATGTTATTTAGCAGTGGTGGAATGTAACTAAGTACATTTACTCAAGTACTGTACTTAAGTCCACATGTTGAGGTACTTGTACCTTACTTGAGTCTTTTCTTTTCATGCCAATTTCTACTTCTACTCTGCTACATTTCAGAGAGAAATATTGTACTTTTTACTCCACTACATTCATCTTACCGCTTTAGTTACTAGTTACTTTACACATTAAGATCTCTGCACACAAAACACATGTAGTTTATAAAATCTTATGTTTGATTATAAATGAAACTAGGCAACAATATAACGGCCCACAAGTCCAGCTGAAATGATTAGACACACAACTACTTTCTAAATTGGGAGGATTTTTCTTTAATTTTAATACTTTAACTACATTTTCCTGATGATGCTTACACACTTTTACTCAAGTAATATTTTCATAGCCTACACTCTGGCTCAAAAGAATACAGGTGGTTATTGAACTATAACGACCTCATCCACATTGTCGAAATCATTTAAATATTGAGCCATGGCACTGACAAACATTTAGATAACAGGAGCCTATAATTTCTGTAGCCTACTCCGAAACAACAGTTTCCCAGAATGCCTTTTTCTCATCTTGCGTTCCACTCTTCACACCGCTGTCTTCAGACAAGAAGTCACCTCGTGAGATCGATAATGTTGTCAGACACTTTTAGTAACAAAACAATCTCTTTTAGTGGACAAAAAGCACGGCTGCACAATTGCCCCATTAGGTTACATTGTAGCTCGGTTCGCTCTGGCCCATCATTGTGATCTCGCTCAATACTGGACCAATTTCAAAGAGTTTTGGTCACATCAGTCTATTAGACACAAATGCATGGGGAAATGGGGTCCAGGTTTTTTTAAAAAAACAGTAGTTACCCTTTAAGTAAAGGATCTAAATACTTCTTCCATCACTGCTATTTAGTAGCTAAAACAGTATGTGAGATTTTTATTATGTCCGAAACCTTAGTATGGAACCAATAGTACACGAATTGCATACTATTTCCAGTAAAATATTATAGTATGCAAACACTGGACTCTACGCCGGCATAAATATCCCACAATGCAATGCGGTAGTAACGACAACGAACATAACAGACAAACGGACAGAAACCAAGGAGCTCTGTAACCTCAATAACGCTCTAAGTTATATTTCTACATGTTTCAACGACTGTTGTCTAGTTATTCACCTCTTTCAGTAATTTAAGCATTATCTGGCGATGCCGCTAGAGCGGGGGGGTCGGCAGGGGTTACCATGGTTATGCGTCTAAGCTAAGTGCGTCCGAAAAGATCCACACTACTATTTATTTATACAAAAGTATGTTGAACGATAGTATACATATTGAGTATGTAGTGCAGATGATGCGATTTCGGACGCAACCTCAGTCTCAATTTAATGCTGATATCTTGCCCCTCTACAAAACCAACAACGCTTCCTCTAGCTCTCATACCGGAAACCTTGTCCAAAGAAGCAAAAGTATTCCAGTGGATGCTGTTTCTGGTTGTGCTCTGGTGTTCACAGACAGCTGATGTTTTCTATTTCCAGTCTCTTAATGTAGAGTTCCATACAGCTTTCGCATGTGATGTCATTGACCACTGCTTACCCTAAAGCTTGGTTTTTACTTGACATGTAACGACAGCTTGCATTAATGGTCGCTATGGATAAAAAAATCAAATCTAAACTTGCACCACCTACAGTATCGGATTTCTCCCATTACAACATACACAGTTGACACATCTTTTCTCGACTAAACGATTCATTGTTTGATCTACAAAACATCAAAAAAACTTCCTAAAGACCAAGGTGACGTCTGCAGATGTCATGTTTAGTCTGCCAAACAGTCTAAAACCCAACGATCTTATGTTTACTACAACGTAAGACCAGGAAAAGCAGCAAATTCTCACAGCTGAGAAGCTGAAACACATCGATTAACGATTAATCAACTAATCCAGACATAATTGTTTATCCCACAGTAACTGTTTAGTCTTAAAGTGCTCATATTATGGTCATTTCAGGTTCATAATTGTATTTTGAGGTTATATCAGAATAGGTTTACATGGTTTAATTTTCAAAAAACACCATATTTTTGTTGCACTGCACATTGCTGCAGCTCCTCTTTTCACCCTGTGTGTTGAGCTCTCTGTTTTAGCTACAGAGTGAGGCATCACGTTTCTGTTCCATCTTTGTTGGGAGTTGCACATGCGCAGTAACTAGGTAAGGACTACTAGCCAGTCAGAAGCAGAGTATGAGGGCGTGCTACGCTAGCAGCTAGGCGAGCATTACAACGTGTTCCAAAGTGACCACGTTTGTCTCTGAAGTAAAGGCTGGACTACAATAGAGCTGTTTGGAGCAGTTTGTGAACAGTGTTTTCTGTTGGAGATGGTAAGTCCCTTTAATTCAATTTTTCAATTCAATTTTATTTATAGTATCAAATCATAACAAGAGATATCCGGAGACACTTTACAGATAAGAGTAGGTCAGACCAAAACTTCCCCCTGGGGGGGTACTTTACGAAGCCCCAAACTATACAGTGGTTGCCTCCAGACGCAAGCCCTTCCAGTAGCTATTGCGACAGTGGCAAGGAAAAACCCTTTTTTCTGTTAGGAAGAACCTCGGACCAGACCCAGACTCTTGGTAGGCGGTGTCTGACGGCACCCTTTGGGGAGTGGTGAATGGTGGCAATAATAGTCATAATAAAGATGTGAAGCGAGTGATACATTGTATCATAGTGTTCAGTGTCATAGTAGGCAAGCAGGGCTTTACGGGGTGTAGGTGGCACGCACCTGGGGGGAAACGCGGTTGGCGCGGCAGGACTCAGTCGGACACGTGCGGGGAAACGCAGAGCGTAGCAGGGTGAGTATCCATAGCGCATATGCACCCGGACCCCGTTAGGTGCCACCCCATTCCAAGGCTATGTTCTGGGTGAAGAAAAAGCAAAGGGACCTCCGGGGAGAAAACTCCCCAGAGCTAGGTAGTAACAGTTCATTTGTTCTGGGACTAAGCTGCACACACAGGAGACAAGTGAAACGAGAGAGATGGGCGCTCTTTGTCCTTGGAAAGGCGCTTCCCACAGCAGTCCTAGAGTTATAATAGCATACCTAATAGCGGCCGGCTAAAGAGATGGGCCCTGGACCCGGCTCTTACTCCTCCCCGGCCGGAAACGGCTTGTACTTCTGCCATCCCTCTACTCTACTCTACGATGCTCAAACTCCTCACTCCCTAACTATAAGCTTATCAAAATGATGTTTTTCAGTTATATTCTTAAATTGCGACGGTGTCGCCCCCGAAACCAGTTGGGGAAAGCTGGTTCTCCACGGCGCTGAGCCTGGTAGCTGCCAGGGCTCGGGCTCCATTGTCTACTTTTAGAGACTCTAGGAACCACAAGTAGCTCTGTTCTGGAGCGCGTGCTCTAGTGGACAATAAGGTACTAAAGCTCTTCTATTTAATGAATGGTTTCTTGACATTTAGTGCTTTTTTAGGTCAGAGAAATGATTTTAAATTCAATCCTGGATTTTAGCAGGAAGCCCTGCCGAGAAAGCTATACAGATAAATGTGATCTCTTTTGTAGTTCTTGTCAGACACTTGCTCAGCATTCTGATACAGCTGGAGGGTCTTGATGGACTATTGCAGCACCTGTAGTACAGAATTACAGTAGTCCATCCGGGCATTTACGAAGCATGGCTAGTTTTTTCCAGCATCGTTTGAGACAGGATGTTCCTGATTTTTGTCAATGTTACAAAGAGGAAAAAGGGCTGTTCTTGGGTTTTGTTTTAAGTGGGGCGTTAAAGGATGATCCTGGTCAAAATGACTCCTGAGATTTCTTGGACAGTAGTGGCTGGAGGCCAGGGCAATACCATCTAGGTAGCTATATATTTAGATTCATGAAGTTCCGGTGGTGCTTGGGTCCAGCACAATACTTCCGTTTTGTTTAGTTCAACATCAGAAAATTGTGTCATCCATGATTTATATCTTTAATGCACCGTGAAGTTTTACTAACGACCGCGTTCGTCGGCTTAATTACATATAATTGGGTGTCGCTGCGTAACAGTTTAAGTTAATTGAGTGTTTCCTAATTATTGCCTAGAAGCCTATATAAAGAGAAGAATGGTCAAGCACGTCCGTGAGGAACCCAGGCTAACTTTAGCGTATTTGGATGGTTTATCGTTAAAATTAATATTAATTATCGTTAATTGGGGTGGACTTTGGGCTTTTTCACTTTGTAAACCTATAACGTGCACAAAAACGATATATAACACAATAAAGGAAAGGGAAATAGCCAAAAAGCATAATATGAGCACTTTATTTTTTTGTTTTCTTTCTTTCATAAAATAGCGTGAAGGTGGGCTATGCACACACTTAAAGAACTGGAGTTCCATCAGGTGACCACTAGACCACTGCTGTGCATTTGCCATTGTTGTAGTCTCACATTGCCAGACCTTGCTCCACAGCGCTGCGAGGGAAGTTCATTGCCAGGATAACGCCTGACATCCGCCGTGCGGCTCCGCGCCGGAAGTCGGGCTTTGTCCCTCAGGCCTGCTTGGCTCTTTCAGAGAATGATTGTAAAGATTTACAAAGAAGATGTTTATGGCATTTCCTCTCTGGCTGGGACATTTTGGGACCGATTGGTGGGATTGCTGTGGACAAAGTATACACGGTGATACACTGGTAAGAGCTAATGAGGTTTAACCATGTAGCCAGCTAATTTAAATAGCTCACGTTACTGTTTTTACTGTCCCAATGGCATACGCAAGTCACCAATACTGTTCTATGATTTAGCCTCTTCCATCTATTGGACACACACACACCACACACACACAGTTTTCCTATACACACAAGTTATCCTGTCCATCTTAGCAGAAAATGGAGAAATGCCGAATTATAACCGATGTTTGATGTGTGTAGAGGTCTGTTTGGTTATACTGCAGCAGCATGGTGATTTAATGAGGGTAAACACAGTGAACGGCTGCGCTCCGACGCGCCCACTGGCTGCTGGGTCCATCCATGCTGTTTCATTCACTGGATCACTGGTTTCTTATCTGCTTCCATTATGTTTACAAAGCTACTGTGGACGGTTGTCATGTCATGTTCATGATCTACGTGGTTAAGCGGCATCATAGCATGATAAATCTGCGTTGTTTTTTATAATGCATTATTTTCTCTGTAAGTAATCAAAATAACCGTGTAATTTGGACAGCCCTAGTTGCCATGCACAGATATTGTAGAAACAAATGAGTTTACTTACACACGTTTTCAAAAACGGTCTCTGCTTTTTTTCAAAACTCTACACATAATTCCCAAAACTGCTCACACAGAGTGAAAAATGCCTCATATCTCCTTCAAAATGAAACAATGCGTTCAAAATGCCATAAACATCTCTCAAAAGGAAGCATTTGCATGAAATGGCAAAAACTTTTTCATAATAGTACTTTTTTGGATATACCATGTACACACTGTTGTTCTAAATCTAAAGCTATTTTGTCTTTCATAGGCTGATATCTATATTTCCATACACTGTTCTGGAGGGAAAGTAATCTGCTGAGAGGGGTTGAAAAGTACACTGTAAACACCAATGCAATGTTATTTAACAGTAGCACAGTGTTGTATACAGTAGCAGAAACATGTTTTTGTGTAATCCCGGGTTTTGCAATATTAATGCTCTTTCTAATGATAGGGTTAGTTTGAACACATGAGTCAATACAGCTCAACATATTCTAGATGAAGTGGCTAATCTAGCAACCAAAAAAAGCTTACTTGTATTGTTTTAGATCCATAGAGGACATATGTGTGTATGTTATAAAAGTAGACGATCCAACCATACTGCCCCTAGTCTATATCCATGACGTTCCACTTCCGGGATTGCTCCAGTGCTGCAGGAAATGCCGCCGAATGCATGTCTTTTCGCCGATGTCCGTCACCTTCCGCTTTCTTTGTGTTGGCGTTCTAAACTCCGGTGGATTTATGAGGACTATGGTTAACTGCTCCTCAGATCTCTGCAAGGTAAATCCAGACAGCTAGCTAGACTATCTGTCCAATCTGAGTTTTCTGTTGCATGACTAAAACAACTTTTGAACATACACATGTTCCACCAAAACAAGTTCCTTCCTGAGGCTATTCTGCAGCGGCTCTGTGTGCGGAGCTTAGCACCGTCCATGGCGATTGTGATTGGTTTAAAGAAATGCCAATAAACGAGAGCATGTTTTTCTCCCATCCCGGAACGCTGTGTGGACTAGCCAGACCTTCCTCCGCAGCGTGTGGAGGAAGGTCTGGCAATGCGAGACTATACTGCCCCTGACCCAGAAAAGAAAGCACAGCTTGCCACTGCTTTCATTTTGCATGGACTTTATAAACCAAGCTGATAAATGAGCAGGGAGGGACGATAACACAACAGTTTGTGTGGAAGAACAGAAGTAATATTTCAGCTGTGCCCCTCGAGGCTACTTGAGGGGCCATGCTGACATAATGATCTCGAGCCAGTGAACCGTGCCAGGCATGTCATCTACTGGCACTGCCACATCGCTTCTCAAGAAGCAGTAAATAAGTGCATGCTCCTTCTGCTCAGCTCGGGACATTTTACAGTGCACTAACGTCCACACGCCCCTGGAAGGCTGCGTTCATTAAACACTCTGCTCATTACTCTCACAACAGGCCTGCTTATGGGCAAGTGGAGGACATTCACTTTTAAACAGACTGAGTCTCCTTCTCTTTGCATGTGAAATGAGATTAGGCTTCCAGCTGATGGCTTGACAGTGTGTTGGTTCTGTGCAGTGCTGCCCGGGGACAGCGGGGGCAGGGCCTCCATGGCCACCGAAGCAAAATGAACACAGCCGTAGTTGTTTGCTGCTGTGCACAGCTGTAAATTACACGTGTCACCGAGTCCTCAAACAGAACAAGGTGTTGCTGTTTGTGGCTGTATGGTTCAGCTGCAGCTTCCAGCAGGTGGCCCAGCTCCCATCATCAGCTGACTACCACACAGCATAAGAATATATTTGATTATTAACCCTTGTGTTGTCTTTCCATCGACCATGAACTTGTTGTCCTTCCGGGTCAAAATTGAAAATGGTTTTTGAAAACTCCCTTTTGGCACTTTTTCCCCCCAACGTTTCTGTCGCTTTGGTGCTTTTGATTCTTTTTTAAAACATTTTTGTCACTTTTTTTAATTCATGGTCTTAATTCATGGTCAAGCATAGCATAGCATACATGATATTATACCTCATTTTTTAGTAAAAAAGAGTCTTAGTGAGGGTATAATGGAGCAGCAGATTGGTCGGAGAATTGACGCGGCGGGGGCGGTATTACATTCACTTTATCGCACCGTTGTGCATGTAAACATACTCAATTTAAGAATAACACCCACATAGAGACTATTAACTGGATGTGAAAAAAAGATCCAAACACTTCACATCCTCAAAGTAGCATCCTTGGCCCATTGTCTGTGCTGCTGGTCCTGGCTCTCACTCTCCCACACACTCATTCTTTTGTATGACTGGTGAAGATGAACAGCAATATCATATCATTCAGTAGTGATCTGCTTTCAATGACTGATTGTGTCAGCAAAGACAAGGTTAAGCACATGGGCATAGCACCAAACATGCACTTGATTTGGTGACTGTTGATATAAGAGCAGAAAAGCCTTTTTTAGTGGCTTGACATATTGGATGCACCATCTGAGGCATGCCAAGTGCATGTGCTTAAATCCAATTCCAGGTTGTCAGCAACATCTGGGGGATGTTTCACAAAAGCAGAATTTATAAAGCCAACATAACTTATAAAGCGAGGCTTGACCTAGTCTAATCTGTGCATCCTGGCTAGGTGCGTTTCATGAAGGCCAAGCCAGGCTGAGGAGGAGCGACTAGGTCGAGCCAAGATGAAGTAAACATTGTGGAGTCCTTCATGGAGTTCCTGGGCTCCATCATCTCCCAGGAACTCAAGTGGGAGCTGAACATCAGCTCCCTCGTCAAAAAAGCCCAGCAGAGGATGTACTTTCTGAAGCAGCTGAAGAAGTTCAACCTGTTATTGCTGTTGACTATGATGGTGCACTTCTACACTGCCATCATTGAGTCCATCCTCTCCTGCTCCATCACCATCTGGTACGCTGCCACCGCTAAGGACAAGGGCAGACTGCAGCGTATCATCCGCTCCGCTGAGAAGGTGATTAGCTGCAATCTGCCGTCTCTCCAGGACCTGCAGCCTCCAGTACGCCGAGGCGGGAAGAAAAGGTTGTAGCTGATCCCTCTCACCCCGGACACAAACTGTTTGAACCCCTCCTCTCTGGCAGGAGGCTGCGGTCCATCAGGACCAAAACCTCACGCCATTAAAACAGTTTCTTCCCCTCTGCAGTCAGCTTCAACAACAAGGTCCCAGACCCCCACGGACTCACTGACACAGGGACACACTTCTTAGTGCCCCTGTGCAGCTACCTGGAAACATTCAGACATGTCAGTTTACTTACAAAATGTAAAAGTTTACTGTTCAAATGTATTTAGAAATCTGTACCCCTCTAACTCAAAGTCAGTGGTGGAAGAAGTATTCAGATCCTTTACTTAATTAGTAAAAGTACTAATACCACACTGTACAAATACTCTGTTACAAGTAAAAGTGCGGCATGATCCAAATCTAATTTCCTTGCGGGAGTATCCCAAAAGGATCAATAAAGAGAAGTCTAAGTCTAAGTCTAAGGCATTGAAAACGTTACGTATCATATCATCAGGAAAATGTACATGTACATTTTAGAAACAGGAAACGATCAAAACAGTTCTGTCAATCAACTAAGTGTTTAATCGACTAATCATTTCAGCTGTACTTGTAGTCTTATATATTGTTGGGTAGTTTAATTTTAAATAAAACGTCGTATTTTATTACCTATGTGTTTGTGTGCAAAAATCTTAATTAGTAAAGTAACTAGTAATTAAAGCTGTCAGATGAATGTAATAGAGTAAGAGTACCATTTTCCCTCTGAAATGTAGTGGAGTACTAGAAGTAGAAAGTGGCATGAAAAGAAAAGACTCAAATAAGTACAAGTACCTCAAATTTGTACTTACAGTCTTGAGTATATGTACTTAGTTACATTCCACCTCTGCTCAAAGTAGAGTGAGAAATGTTTGTGAACAGCATAGGGCCTTGTGATTATGAAATAAATAAACACTAACCTATCACTGTTTAACCATCCGACTGCCATAATGCATTTATGTCGAACTTCATCTTTGCATTACTAAATACTAGACAGAAGTTGCAGTAAATGACAGTTGGAGGCTCCTACAGCCTCTGGTGACTATGAACCAACTTCCTGCCCTGAACTGTGATCCAAATCAAACATCCCTGCACACCACATACAGCACAAGGTGTGATTCCCACCGTGTTTTCATTTAACATGACACCAAAGATTCAACACCACATTTAAGCATTGCGTTGCAGCGGGGAGCGTCCTGTGTGGGTCCCTGGAAGAAAACTTTCTAGTGTTACTGTGTTTCTTGGCTCTTATTGGGCAAAAATTAGAGATATTGACATTGATACTATAAAGGGTGGTTCCAAGCATAGTGAATGTCACAATTCACGGCCCAAACTGAAAGGGACGCTTGTGAAGGACGCATCTTGAAGACAGCAGCGAAAATGTTCAAACTATTTCAGGTAGTAGAATGTGTACAGTACACTTTGTGTGATGCCCATGTAGTGGCATAAATGCATAATGAAAGTTGAAAATGTGCCGAAATGCAAAAATTCGTCCCTTAGGGACCGTTCGGTATTTATGGAATGGACCACCGGAGGAAAATAGGGGAGGGTCATGTATTTGTATTCTTTGTTGAGGGGAGGGTCACCCAACGTTTTTTAGTCTGGGGTCACCCAACTTTTGTATTCATGTAAACATAAAAATTTCAAAGTGGCTTGTTTGGTGCATATTTTTCAACGTAACTGCAGTGTGTAAATGGCATCAGTGCGCATAACCACGGCGCGTAAATTAGGAGTGTTAAGGTGAGGGTAACGTGACATTCAACGGGCCGTTGGGCTTGGGTCAGGTATCCATGCCTTACTCTACAGACTGCGAGACAGAAAGTTTTTACTAGAGGATAAAAAGCGCCTTTGCGCATTGGCTTTGGGGACTGCTCTGCTCGGGATACTGCTCACGATTATCCACGCCGAGATATGTCCCTTCGTTTACAAACCGGTAGGTTTAAGAAATAACCCAAACTAATGTCTTGACGTCAACATGTAAAGTCATGTATGTCGTAATTGTAAAAAAAAACAGTGGCTATCTGTACATCTTTGCCTAGCGCAAACCAGTACAGAAGGCATCAATAAATTGTTAGGGAGGGTCATCCCTCTTTTCCCAATCATTTTGGAGGGTCATAGAAAAATGTATTGCTGGCGAAGGGAGATTCCAAAACTCCTCCGGTAGCCCCTTAAATAAAAAATGAACAGTCCCTTAGAGCACAGGGTTTACATTATTTAAGCATTACATTTTTAAATTATTCATTTCACTGTCTTTTTTTTTTTTGCTAAAAATTCTTCACATCTCCGTCTACATAATGGCATTAAAGCTGCCACTTGACCTTATGGATCTGTTTAAGAAAGTAACAGTTTGCAAAGTTTCAGCAGAGTTAAGAAGATTCTAGGAAACAAACTTCAGTTTGCAACAACAACAACAAGGACAGACTGTTGCCTTGCAATGGAATTCAATTAAAAAGGTCTATAGGACTTTATTTATAGTCTTTACTGTAAAATAAATGCATTGTTGTGTTTAAAAAATAGATTTTAATAGAGAAATTATAACATTTCATTTTGTTACATTGTTAAGAAGACTCTAAGCGAACTTCATATCAAATGCCATGTTGGGCTATATACTTCTATTTTGCCGTTTTTCAGTCTGGAGAAGTCATGTGATGCAGCCTAACGTCACACAGTGGGCCAGATGTACCTACATTTGCGAATTTAGTGTTATCAGTGCCATGGCCAACCTGCAGAAAGCGCACGCTGTGATACTTCAGTTTACGTCGCATTTACCAAACCTGCACCTGTTTGTACATACCTCGCCATTTTTTTATGCGCACGTTGCAAAACAAATACGCCTGAAGTGGGCGCAAAACTGTTAGTACATCTGGCCCAGTGTGTCATCACTATAGATATACACACACAAAGATCCCAGTATCTGTACATACATGTCTAATGTAAAATTTGTCTTTACATTTTTATTAGAATATACTTTTTCATATTGCTTAATAACCATACAAATAGATTTATAAAATGATATAAACCCAATATTGTGTTAATGTGTACATATAACAGTTTATTGTGTTTTGTCTGATGCTTTGGCAACATTGTTATTGAAACATTCATGTCAATTAAAGCCCCATGAATTGAATTGATAAGGAACATGTTCTATATATGATCTCTGGCCATCACATTCTGGAACTTGTCATGCAGAGTGACATCTCACAGTGTGACACATTCTAAACCTTTGATAGCATTCTATGGTTCTGTTTAGAATACAACCCTGGGTGCTTACAGGCAGTTAACAGTCTGAACTCATTAACGACGCATCTCTTTGTGTGACAGACCAAAACTTCTGTACTACAACAATAGAGCAATACTACTCTACGCTGCACTACTCCACTATCGCAACAAATACTTTTGTTCAGCGATCATGGCAACAATGCCGGCGACAGTCGTCTGCCCAACTCCCAGCGTACAGCTCAAGGACCTGAAAAAAGACCAACTGGAAACTCAAGAACGAATCAACCAGCTGGTCTCCGAAAATGCTGCCCTGGAGGAAGAGAAAATTAAAATACTGACGGCTCTACGCTCAGAGAGAACCACTAGGAAAAATGTCCAAAAGGAGAGTAAGATCAAGGAGAAGGAGAACAATGAAGAGATTCACTCTCTCAGAGAAAGTTTGAAGGCAGAGAAGAACATCTTCCTCTCAGCCAAACTTCATTGGAGTGGTGAGTTCAACCAGGTCGTTGGGCTCTTGAAACAAGAGCAAGAGAAGAACAGAGAGACCCAGGAGAAGAAGATTAATGGTATATTATCAAACATACCAAACCAGAATTTGATGGACAAGGACGCAAAGCTCCAAACTCTGGCAGAGGACAATGATAGGAAGTTGAGCCATGTCGTCCAGGAAAAGGATGATCTGATCAACAAAATAAAGGAGGAAAAGACAGCTCTAGAAGTAAAGTATTTGGAGAGCGAAGCCAAGCTCATAGAGAATGAAAGGCAGATCATCCAGAGGGAGGTAGAGTTTGAAACAAAACTCGCCACTCTGGAAGACCAAATGACGTGTGAGCTCGCTGCAAAAGAGGAGAACTTTGAGAAACGGCTTGAGCTGGAAAGAGAGAGCAGAGAGATGGAGTGGAACAAAAAAGAGAGCCAAATGGAGAACGAAATCAAGCTCTTAAAAGAGAAAAACTCTGCTCTTCAGTTACAAAACCACTGCCTCAACGAGGTCGAAAAGATGAGCAGAAGGATGAAGAAGCAGCGGATTACCAAAGAGAGCCAAATGGAGAACGAAATCAAGCTCCTAAAAGAGCAAAACTCTGATCTTCAGGTACATTACCACAGCCTCCAAGAGATCGAAAAGAACAGCAGAAGGATGGAGAATGAGTGGATTAACAAAGAGTGCCAAATGGAGAACGAAATCAAGCTCTTAAAAGAGCAAAACTCTGATCTTCAGGTACAAAACCACAGCCTCCAAGAGATCAAAAAGAACAGCAGAAGGATGGAGAATGAGTGGATTAACAAAGAGAGCCAAATGGAGAACGAAATCAAGATCCTAAAAGCGCAAAACTCTGAACTTCAGGTCAATCTCCTTAGCCTGCAGGAGCTGGCTCAAAAAACTGATAAGGAGAAGGCCAGAATGAAAAAGGAGGAAGAGAAGGCCAAGAAGGCGACAGAAAAGAGGCTGAAAAAGGAGAGGAAAGAGGAGGAGGAGCGAGAGAATGAACAGAAGGAGGAAAATAGGAAGCAAGAGAAGAAAGAATTGAATAGACAGAAGAAGGAAAAAGAGGAGATGGAGAAAAAAGTAAAGAAAGAGAGGAAGGAGCAGGCGAAGAGAGAGAAGGAGGGATTGAAAAGACAGAATAAAGAAAAGGAGGCGAGAGCGACGGAAGAGGAGCAGAAGGAGAAGAGAGAGGATTAACATCATCAACCTTTCTCTCCTCCACTTCACCTCGATCCCCCCCCCCCCCTAAAACCGGGTGATCTGGTTTTACTGCCACATTTCAAAAACTTGCAGGTGAAAATTTTAAAATAGTGTTGTTGTACTCTGGGTGATCCGGTTTTACTGCCACATTTCAATTATTAAAATATATATATTTTAAATAAATCTCCTATCTGTGCATTTGTCTTTTTAAATGAGTTCAATAAAAACACACATTTACCGTGAAAACCTGACCGCAAATGTCATATATTATATATATTATATATTTATGTTTTTTTTATATTTTTATTATATTTTTTGATTGAACTGAAGATGATCTTTCATTTTCACCTTAACACAATAACAAGTGATTCTGAAGTCTAAGGGCATGTTCACACCTTTTGACGTTTTTTAACAGTCACTGGTTCACACCTTTAATTCTGTAGACTCGGTGTGATTCAGGGTTGTAGTTGTAACATTGTTGCATTTTTCACATGTTCGTTTGGCGCTCACACTGCACTTTGTCAAGTGCACCAAACATTATAATCAAACGGTCGCTGGTCTATTAGACAGAATATCCGAGTGAAACTCGCTGACTCTTCCTGGTCTCAGAAATAATGGAGCAACATCAAATTTGTAACGTCTTGGTTTTTCTGGTTTTGCTTTAGTGTTTCTAATATTTTAGAAGAAGGCGAACAATAAACAGCTGACAAGACAGCGAGTAAGGAGGAGGTTATGGATTTTAAAGATATCCCTTATATAAGTTAAAATTGCAAGCTAGTAAATGCATTGCTTTTTGGTTCAGTTCCTATATTAGGGTCAGATTGCCTTCTCACCTAAAGTAAACCGAACTCTAGTGCACTTGGGAGCGAACCGAGACCCCCGTTACCATGTGGACCAGAGTTTGGTTGTTTGGTCCGCACCAGAGTTCGAATGAGCTGTCACCCCCCCCAAACAAACTGGACTATTCCACGAAACGCACCAGTGTTCAGTTAAACCGGACCAAACTGCTCAGGTGTGAAAGCATCCTAAATGTCTTAACATGAATCAAACATTATTAGCAAATATAAATCAGCCTATTTGTGAAAAAAACATTGATGATAGGCTTACTGGCCTATAGGTAAGGTAGTCACTAAGGTAGCCATCCACAGACACAGTTAATCCCAAAGGATTCACTGTGCCACTGTGTTTAACATTAAAACATGATTTGTAAAATCATGCCAACAATAATTATTTTAAAAGCTTAGTATTCTATGCACTAAAAAGCTATGTAAAGGCTTTAGGCCACTCTACATGTTATAGTAGGCCCAGTTTTATATGCAACTTAATTGTATATGATATATGTAGTATATTGCTCTGTCTCTCTTACAGTTAAATTAAAAAATGTTGAAGACCCCTGGTTTAAGGAACTGCTAACTGCTGCTAACTGCATTAGCTAGTTAGCTCTGTTAGCTGTTTGAAACTCTGCAGGTCCTAAACATCCCAAGTTATTTTGGTTCTAACATGCCCACTTGTAACATACTAGTACAGTGCCCGTTGAAAATGTGCCTGCTTGGAACGGGCTGATTGCTTGGCCTGTGGTACAGGCGCTTGAAGCTTCTCCAAAACCAAATTGTACCCCAAAATGACTTACTGAAGGACCCCAAACCACTTAATATGCAATTCAACTGTATAGCCTACTACTGACTTACAGTATACAGTACTTCTACATCAGAGGAAGACATTGTACTACTATAATTACCTGAAAGAGAACGTAGCAGATTCAGAATTTAATCACAAAATATCACAATTAAAATGTGGAATAATCAGACAGTCATGGCAGTGCTCTACCCACCCAGCCCGTTACGAGAGTTAAACAGCACATATCTGCCTTAATCAACCACCAGAAACGGACTCTTTGTGTCTGTATGTGTGTACGTGTGTGTGTGTGTGTGTGTGTGTGTGTGTGTTTGTGCGTGCAGAGAAAGAGAGAGAGAGAGAGAGAGAGAGAGAGAGAGGGAGGGGGCAAAAACATTTTAATGTTGTCTTTTTCGTCAACGATATTGCATGTTGATATCACCACAGTCATGTCAAGTCCTGTCTCGTCATTTTTATCGTTAACAAAGTTAAGTTCATTTCCATATAGGCTTAGAGGCTTGACGGTTAATGTTGAAGTATGGATTTGATTAGTGGTGTTATTTTGCCGGTGGTAAAGTTATTAGTATTATAACTTGATGATACAGAAGACAAACCATTTTGTGGAATGATGCTTCATCATGTGATATTTGCAATGATGTGACTCAAAAACAGTGTCTGGTAGCCTACCTATAAGTGGCATCACGCTCTGTCTGCCACTTAGTTACTTAGTTAAATTCGGGAATTTTCGTTTGTTTATTCAAAATCAAAGACAGTCCAAAGTAGTGCTACTTTGCACATTTGTGTGGGTCTGAGGTATATTTCACATTTTAGCTGCCAAAGCTCTGCTGCTTTCTTCGACCCTCTCTGTCTCTGGTCCTGTGCTGTGCTCAGTCAGTGTGCAGTGTGAGAGGGGGCAAAGCGGCAAAAGCCAATGTGTGCTTCTTTTACCGATATATATTTAACGATATCTTTTGCATTTCTAATCCAAACAACGTCAAACTTGGCACTGCACTTACTCGTTCCTGTAGCAAGACACCTGGCAAGTTTGAAATCCATCAGCCTAATGGTTCGAGAGATATGCTTATAACAGACACCCAGACACACAGACACACAGACAGACGTTCCTGTAATTTATAGATAGATATGCTTTGCTCCCTCCTATATATGGACATAGAAAAGAAAGACACTGAAGAAATTGGACTCTAAAATCTAGAAACTATAAAGATAATTAAGTGATAAATTCCATGCACACTGTAAACATGAATGTAACAGAATATATTCATCAGTTATTTCCCCCAAGCTAAATATAAAAACTAACTATAAAAACAAAAACTATTGGGGTGTCCTCTCCCTGTTGTTTCATGAATGTACAGTAGCCTACAACACTATATAGTTACTGTTCCAGTGAACTAATCAGTCATCAGTCTGCAGAATCTTGTAGTGCAGTCCAAAGATTTGGGAGGTTGGGGGGGCTGGGAGTTTAGGAGCTGGACAGTCCTGGGGACAAAGGTCACCTTCCTCCTCTGGGTCTTACAGCCTTGACAGCGGAGTCTGCGCCTTGGGGGGAACCACTCAAACATCGAAAACATGACATGTGATGGATCACGAAGGATCCTACAGGCAGTCTTCAAGGTCTGCTGTTCGCATAGGGTGGACAGAGCTCTCAGGGGGTGTCCAATAATTCTGGAACAGACTTTAACAGTTTGACTATGTAGTGGTACAGTAGGCTAAAGCGGACAGTGCCTACACACTTTTTGCGGAATGTGGCTCATTGTGTCAAAACTCTTCACTCAAGCCAAATAAGACACAACACTTGGAGATAAATATCTCACTTCTATGTCAAGTTGAAACTGCAATCAAAACGTAACAATCCAAAATCCATTCAAAATGGCATTTTTTTGCAACAAAATTATACACACATGCACCACTTGAATTACTCTCTCAAGGCAACAACAACACACTGATGTACTTTATACAAAACACTGCTTTAAATTTGGGATTGTCAAGCCGGTCCTTAAAAAACTCCCATTTCCACACCCCTTTGCAGTGTATTGGACAATGTTTCACTGTCAAACATCTTGCACTTGGGGCAGAGCTGTTTTGCAGGCTGTGATGTCCAGGCGTAGAGGCAGAGCATACTTCTTGCCTTGCTTTCGATGACATCAAACTCGCTCTGGCCCATGCTCTCTCATGCAGCGGTAAACATGTTGACTGTGCTGGCTGCCTATTCCAAACTTCATGAAAAACATTCTACTTGTACAATCAACTTGTAGAAATTTAGATTTTTTTTTTTAAACAGAATAGGGGCAATAATCCGGAAAAATAAATATGTATATGTAAATATGAAAAGTGAAGCCAATGCGGAAGCAAACCTGCAATATATCTAACTTCCAGCAGGGGGCGACTCCACTGGCTCCAATAAGAAGTCTGTTTCTATAGAAGTCTATGAGAAAATGAGCCTACTTCTCACTTGATTTATTACCTCAGTAAACATTTTCATAATGAGTTTATGGTCTCAATTGTTACTTTTGAGTCTTGTTCAATACAGCATGATGTTCATTTTGTAAATGATGGTCTCATTTATTTGAAAATAGACGATAAAGCAGGGGATGCTTTAGGACCCGTCAATCAGGACAGAGGCTTAGCAATGCTAACCATGACCCTGTGGACATTAAAAGGCTGTGAACTTGTTTTTGGCTGTTGTCAGTGTTTTCATCTTAAACTTTGACCCTCTCACTGTGTGTTCTCACTTCATCAAAGTTATCTGGAACATTTTGGTCGCCTAAAAATGTCTTGTTCAATGTTTGGTAGCACCTTTTCAACCAAAGCTAGCTAGTGCAGGTGTTAGCTGGTAACTTACGGAAAAGTCTGCCAATTTCCAACCAGTTCTGTGTACTGCCATACATGCAGATGAATGTCTCCAGTACCTGAATGTCCGCGTTTACCTGCCAGCTGCCAGCTCTGCTGGCTGCCTCGCATCAGAAGGGTTGAAAATGTGCAACTTTCCCTGTTTAGCATTTAGCTTAGCGCAGCACAATTGAAACCATAGACACACTGGCTTAGACGCATTATCCTCCCCAGTTCCGCCATTTTGTCCAAATATGGTCACTTCTGGCTCCAAAATATCAAGATGGCGGCGGCCCAAATGCAAACTCCTGGCTTCAAAACAGCTGTATAATGAGTATAATTATATTATATATATATTTTTTTTTTCAGTAGTTGTTCTGGCATTTTTTTTTTTTTTTTTATCTTTGCTATCTTTTTTATTTTATCTTATTTTTTTTTTAATCTTATTTATTATTTCTAGTATATTTCTTGTTATTTTCTGTATGTGTGCCTGTCCTTGTGTGTGTATATGTTCCCAATTTGGGATTAATAAAGTCTATCTATCTATCTATCTATCTATCTATCTATCTATCTATCTATCTATCTATCTATCTATCTATCTATCTATAATGAGTATTTATTGATTATATATTTTTGAAATGCCTTGTCATTAGAACTGAAGCTAGCAGACAGTGAAGAGAAGCCTGGATCATGTTTTTAAGTATCCTGTCTTCTTCTCAGCTAGAATATTTCGGTCTCAAGAACCCAAGATAATTACTTATTTGGGTTTTTGCGACCAAGACATAGTGTTAACACATACAAATGGGGTAGTGTTTCCTGGTCCCTCTCTAACTGAGCAGCCGTTTCAGCATGAGCCTGTCGGGTCATTCTGACCCAGTTAGGACATTTCTATCAACCACAAAGCAGGTTATTTGAGTCAGTTGAGAGACCACCTCGATCCTTAAGCCCAGTTCAGACCAAAGATTTGCGACCAGACTAAACCGTTTAAAAAAAAAAAAGCCTCAGAGAAAAGTTTCAGCGGTCTGAACCGTCCCGTCTCAGCCTGACTCAAACCAAACCTGATGGTGTCGCTGCGACTCAGCTGGTCGAGTCTCCAGAGGCTGGTTTTAGAATGTAAGAGACTTCACCTGTTTCAGCAGCCAATAGAGAAGTCATCTTGTAAAATCAGCTACAATAAAATTATCCATAATCCATTTTATTTCTGTTACAAACGGAGGCTTCAACTCGTCTCATCACAAATCTTTGGTCTGAACTGGGCTTTATAGACTATCCAGGACAGTGGGGCAGCTCCTGGACACAGCCTAGTGAAACTTAATCTTCTTTATTTCCACAGTAGCCCTGACAATTGTTATTCCACACACATTCTCGAATTTCAGTTGTATTCATTCTTAATGTTGAATATGAGGAGGTTCAGGTCCTTCAATGTATGTAACAGGATGCTCCAAATGTTCCAAACTAGACAAACTCACGAGCACTTTAAGCAACAGACTCATTCAACCACGCTGCTCAAAGGAACGCTACAGAAAATCATTCCTGCCTGCTGCCATTAAACTCTATAACTTATCTGCCCTTATTAGATGACCACTATTAGTCTCTATCAACTCAACAGTCCAGAATAATTATTATAATTTCACACATATTATCAATAGTGTATATATATATATATATATATATATATATATATATATATATATATATATATATATATATATATGTGTGTGAAATTATAATAATTATTAATAATATTAATAATATTTATTTACTTTTTTTTATTGTTTTATTTTTATTGTTTATTGTCCTCTCTGCACCTTATCCATTATGCAGTCCCACTGTAGTTGTAGTATTTGTATCCCACCTTTTTAAGAGCATTTGTATTGTGACTGTATCATATTTTATTGTATTGTACTGTATTAATAGTAGTGTTTTATGTTATAACTGTATTTAAGTATCTGGCTGCGAAGACACCTTAATTTCCCCGCTGGGATTAATAAAGTAATCTGTCTGTCTATCTATCTATCTATCTATCTATCTATCTATCTATCTAGCTACACGCTAAAAATTAGTGGGATTGCTTTGGACGAAGTACTTCTGGTAAGAGCAAATGGCATTTAACCATGTATCCAGCTAATTTACTGTATTGAGTAAGTGATTCTGCACAAAGATTGTTTATATTTGAACTCAACTGCCAAACAAATACATCATTCAGAAGCTCCGCCCCCCCAGATTCAGGGACAGATAACTACTGGCTGGCCGGGAGCATGTCTATGTTCCCACATTTCTAAGAATTTCTTTTTCACTGAAAATTAGGCCCTATGTTCCCACAGCCCTATGTTCCCACATTCCAGATTTTTTTCAAAATTAGGCTCTATGTTCCCACAGTTCCCACATTTCTAAGATTTTTTTCAAAAATTAGGCCCTATGTTCCCACATTTCCTTTTTCACAAATTTGTATCAGATTTTATCCCCCTTTCTCCCAATTTGGTAGCCAATTACACCCAACCTATTATCCAGTAGCAATGGATGGAATGTAACCCTAACCCTTACCCTAACATAGGGCCTAATTTTAAGAAAAATCTTAGAAACGTGGGAACATAGGGCTGTGGGACCATTGGGCTGTGGGAACATAGGGCTGACCCCCCACCCCCCACCACCCATCCACCACCACCATCAACTGACACCGCCTGTTGCCGATTGGCTGGAATAATGTTGTTTGGTCCGTGCACTCCTTTCTGTTTGTTTTCCATTTACACAGACAGGTCTGTTTCTTTTTCAGCGCACACAGAAAATAGAGAGCTAGGAGACCGTGAGGAGATATTCACAGAATTTGACAAAAAGTGTATTGGATTAACATTAACACATTAACACTTACTATACTTTTAATATTTTATGTGGCGTTTTCTTTTGCAGGTGCAAATGATCCACCAAAACAAGAATTGACTTGTTAACCCTGGCTGCCCGCAGAGCACTGAGCTGCGTCTAACTGTGTGAACCCAGAGAAGCATTTGGTTAATGTGATGTCCTCTCCTGGGACCCCCAGTCTGCTGCTGTGCTGTTGAAAACTTGAAAACGGTAACCTCTCCAAGACCATGAGTTGGCTGCAGGCAGCATCGGCTGTTCTGTTGTTTCATCATCCCTGAGGCCACATACAATATGTCCAAGTTTCACCATCACTGCACTACATTGTTAACAGTGGTAACAATACCACTCTGTTTATTTGCAGGATTGTGTGTCTAAAGTGTCTAAAACCTCAAATCAAAACATACATTTATATCAATCTAGCAAAAACACATTATGATGATTATTGTGCTAATTATAGTAGTCTAACCAAATAATTAGAAATTTAGTTTTAATGCACTGACCCCACTGAAATTACATTACAACAGATTATGTTGTATTTGCATCTTACCACAAACAGCACTGTTTGCCTTGTGTTGTTGTTGCCCTGTTTCAATTCCTCCATCTTTACATGAGAATATCACTGTAAAATAACACATTGTCACCTGCAAAATTAAAACACATAACAAAATATGAATTTGGAAAGTGAGATGGACATGTTCCAATCCCCCCGTGGAAATAACGTCCTGTGTGTATACTTTTTTCCTGATCATTTATTGGCGGCTGTTTTTTTTGGCTGGCCTGCTACTTTCTGGCTACAGTCGGAGCCTGTTTCCATGGTCTAACTGTACGTAAACACCGCCGCCGACTTGAGCTGCAAAAGAAGCTCTGGCCGCCCTGTTAAGGGCGCTCGTCAAAAAGTACGGGGAAGCTTTTGACGCTTTGGCTGCTCTGACTTGGCAGCATTCTTCGATCATGTTCAATACACGATTAAAGAAAAAGCACAAGCAGCCACTGCACGGCCAATACATTGACACTAGAAACCTTTTATAAATTACATATATAATGTCAGAATTTGTATTGTTTGTTGGTCGCAGTGGTGTCTGTTAGCAGTTAGCTCGCTCGTTAGCCGCTGAACCGCAGCAGAATGCAGGCAGAGCGAGCAGCCACCAGAATCTACTCTGTTGATCCGTGCAAGACTTCACTGTGAGCGGACTGTTTAGAGACGATGTGACCGGCAGGTAACGTTAACTGGTCCCTATACGCAAACAAGGTCATATCATCAATGATAGGGAACCCAGCAATGGCGATTAACTTTTCCTCCATTTTCTCAGAACTAATGTCTTGGTAGGAACGAAAGTTTACATCGTATGTTTCTCCGGAATCAGTCAGCACGAAGGACGTCTATATTCCGATTGGTTGTTGCCATTTGCCGCTGAACCGCGTCATAGCTCATTACCATATAGTTGACCAAACTTCAACTTTCTGCTTGACGCTGTAGTCGCTTAAAACACGACGCCGACAGATTTGCCGCTTCTTGCAGCTGAGAGAAGCCGGCTTCCGTTGAAAATTTTTTTTTTCATCTTGCAATTATCGACACAGCATAATTTGGCAGATTTGCCAACTTTGAGACTTCCCCCAGAAGCAGAGAGTTTTCATATTCAGACTGTGAAACAGGTTTTTGTGAGTTGGCTGTGTGGGAGCCTGCTTTTAAAAATGTAATCTTTCTTTTGCTTGATTTGCCAAATTCTATGATGGCTAAGAAACTTTTTTGTTCACTTTTTCTGGGCTTTATGTGGACCAAACTGTAAGTGAAAAGACTATATGAGACACTTTAACTTAAACTTTTCTTCCAGTCTTTTACTAGTGTCTATGTATAGTTAAGTAATGATTATTCTATTTTTGATATATTGTGTAGCCTGTTATACTTGAATAGATATAGAATTTTAGCGTGCATGGAGCCAGCATGTTTTCACATTCATTGATAATCTATGTGTTTGTGATGGTTGGAAAAGTGGAAAGACGACCCAAAACGGCTTTTTATAGTTTTATTCGATATTGAATGAAGTGTATTTTATCTTACTCTTCAACAGAAAGGCCGACCTCCTTAGAAATCCTTTCCGTAATGTTGTCAGACACTTAGAATATTAATCTGAACCTGTCAGTGGCAAAACAAGCACTTTTGTGAACGTAAATACAAGCTGCACAATTGCCCTACTAACTTACGCTGTAGCTTGTTTCGCCGCTGCCCACCGCAGCGATCTCGCTTAATTCTGGACCAATGTCCAGACCTTCCAGAAAAATGTGGATTTTTTTTGTGATTGTTGCGGGCAAAAATCCTTGATTATGCGGCACGTTTTCTTAAAAAATGGAATATTTATGCAATTTTATGCGATGAAATTGCAAAAACTGCGGTTTCATCATGGCTTCATCGAGGGGTTTGCAGCTTTTTGATGATGTTCACGTCGCGTAATTACGTCACTTCATAACATTCCCATGGCAACAGGGGACAATGGCTGCTCTTGTGTGAAGAAAACGCAACATTTTTCAACTTTCTGCTAAGATATATGTGACTTTTTTGCAACAAAAATGCGGGGATTATGAAATCATGCAAGCCCCGCATATTTTGCATGAAATCGACAATTTATGCGGCGAAAGTGCGGCATATTTGAAAAAATGCGGCCCCCGCATAAATATGGCTGACTTTGGCTGATTATGCATTGAATTATGCGATCGCATAATCGCGTTTTTCTGGAGGGACTGAATGTCAAAGATTGTTGTTTCCATCACTCATATCCGTCACTTAGATACAAAAACAGGAAAATAGGTATGATAGGTATGGAATATGATGAGTAACAGCTGCAACTGAGGATGTTTTATGACATGCATTAATCCAGAATGATAATAATTTCTTAATTACTCAGTACCACTAAAACCACAACATGTTTCTGTGTTGCCAGCAGGTGGGTCTTTGCCCCATGTGACCCGTCTCCTCGACTCTCTGTAAAGATCTTTCTTTGGAAAACACAGCAGCATTGTTTGAGCTATCAAATAAATGGATTGCCGATGAGAGTAAGGGGGGAGATATTTCTCTCTTGAAATGGCCTCCTGCCATCTGTTTCCTTCCATTAATTGCTCTGGAGACCCTCACACACCCGGGTTCATCTCCGTCCTCCTACATTGTTCGGAAGAGAAGACTGGCACAACTTACTCCTTACAACTTTATTCAGTTAAACGACTTGCTGAAACAATTACCTGGTTTATTAATAATACATAATTTATTATTGCAATTAGTGAATCAGCTTAGCTCAGCGGTTGGGGATTTAGATCCAGTATATATCCCATGCATATACTGAATATATCAGCATTTTTCAAAATAGAATGCAATCTGGATCGAAGCATCCACCAACTGTTCTTGTGCCTGCTACTCTCTCTCTCTCTCTCTCTCTCTCTGCATTTTTCTTTCTTCTGTCCACCCCCTCATCCACTGAGCCCCCCCACCCCTCACTCCCCTCTCCGATCCAGCTGATCTGCAGCGGGCTGTAATTGAAACCAACAACAGACCCCTCTGTCCCAGACCTATGCGAGGTGTTTCCCTGCCTTCCCCACAGTCCCCTGACCTTCTGTGGTTCTGAAAAACACTTTGTCTACACAGGACACGGGACGGATCTGTAATAGCAGGGTTTTATCTGGCTCAGAATGGGCCTTTGGGAGAGCGACTAGGCATGGTAGTAAGCAGCATGATTGGTTCGCATACAGTAAATGTCAATGTCAATTTTATTTGTCTAGCGCCTTTCATTACACGTAAACCCAAAGTGCTTTTCATTAAAAACAGAATACACATCATCCAAATAAAACCAAATTGTTTTTTTTGTCTCATGCAAGTACATGTACAAGTACATGTACAAGTACAAGGATTCACATGCATGCAGATACACGAGTGAAGCTGAACACATTCCTGCCAACGGTTTGGCACTATTCCATTGGCCTACAGGTGGCGGTAAGGTACTGAGATATGCAGCATTATATATATATATATATATATATATATATATATATATATATAAAAATATAATTTTTTATTAAAAATTTGAACTGTATATGTTTTTACAAAAATACAGTAATCTGCACCGCTGGTATTATTTTCACCTGTGTGTGTGTGTGTGTGTGTATGTGTGTAAGACCCCTTCTGTAGCTGGAACTACCTCAGATGCAGTTTTGATTACTTTGCCAGTGTTTGTCTGTCTGTCTGTCTGTCTGTAGACAGCTTTTGCAACCGTGCTTGATGCAGTCACGAAACTTTACAGGTGTGGAGTTGAGATCAAACTGAATGCCGCGTTCGGAAAGGGGTGCAGCTGGTGTGATGGTGCGAGATGGTCTTTTGTCTTTGGCACTCTACTTGAACAATATCTCATGAACACAATTAATGCTAAGATAAATAATTATTAAATATCTAAGAAATGAGTGATTGTGTTAGATCATTTTAAGTTCTCATTTGTTTATTTGACATTATCATGACACCCGCTATCATAATCATGTTTTACCTATTGTTCCCTATAAATTCTAAGGTTTAATATTTTTGTTCAATTTTGTTCCTCACCTTATGATCTGTTGTAATTAACGCAATAAAATGTTTCCAAAAAATAATGTGCATGACTTTCAGTTTAAAAGGTGTTTAACATCCTTGAAACGGAAATCCATACATTTGCGATTTGGTCTGGCGATGTCAGGCTAGACTCATGGACCAATGCATCAAGATCAGCCCTTTACTTTCAACTACTTAAAAAAATGTTGATGAACTTGAACTATGATTATGCTTCATACTATGTATTGTAATAAATAACATTTACATTTATCTTGCTCTTCGTCACTTTAAATGAGGGCAACCTCAGTGTCTCACGAGTTAAAATAATTACAGTGAATTATAGTGAAGGTCAGGTCAATACTGTAACAGCTGCTCAGTCAAACTGCAGGACAAATCCAGGTCCAGGAACGAGCAGTGTTTATTTTGAAGTAATAACTCTAAAGCAACATCCATGCACATATAGTGTTTGTTTGTGTTGTCATATTATGACGGTAATGAGCAATGTATGCCTGCCTTTCATTTTTAAGCATATTGTAACAAGGCTGTAGCCACCAGGAAAAGTGATTGATGACAGAAAAGGGAAAAGCATGGGGGAAGTAATTCCAAGGCTTTGACCAGTGTTGATTGATCTAGTTTGGCTTTTAAGGTGTGCAGTGAAGAGATAAGCATGCGTGCCTGAAGGACAGCAACACTAAGATTAAACTTTGTCCCTGAATGTACACTGCTTAAGAATCAAAGACACAAATGAGTCAACCAGAGGAAATCCGCTCAAAGTCACATTGAACAAATTCATTTATGGTTATTGGGAAACGGGACTGGCCATTTCTCCGACGCTGCATTGTTCCGACCTCTCAATAACCTGAAAAATTCCCTTTGGTCCTACAGCCCACTAGTCCGACGTCCCTTTGGTGGCGAAATTACGAATCTCACTATGGCCACGCCAAGACCCGCCCCTCGAGTGGTTAAGGTTAGGATAGCCGATTGGTCAGGGGATAGGACCTGTACAAATGGGGTTACGTTACCTTGTGTAAGCATGGATGCCTGGCCAATAAATGCTATTGAAGGGCGTGTCTTGGCGTGTCCATAGTGGGATTCATTATATCGCAGGTGGATGTCGGACCAATGGGCTGGAATTTTTCGGGTTATTGAGAGGTCGGAACAATGGAGCGTCGGAGAAATGACATGGCATGTTTTTCTTTTGGAATAAATGATAATGTACCAGTGTTTCCAAATCCCTGCTGTTTTTACTGTAAAATGTAAAGTGAATAGTCATAACAAAAGTCCAGTATTTTGTTATAATGTGTAAGGCGGCTGCGGCTTAGCTGTTAGAGTGGTAGCCTACCAATTGGAAGGTTGGTGGTTCAATACCTGGCCATGCAGTCCAATGTCGAAGTGTCCTTGGGCAAGACACTGAACCCCAAATTGCGCCTGATGCTTCGCCACCGGAGTGTAAATGTGTGTGGATGTTCATCTGATGAGCAGGTGGCACCTTGTATTGCAGCCTCGGCCACCAGTGTATGAATGTGTGTGAACGGTGAATGGTTCCTGTACTATGTAAAAGCGTTTTGAGTAGTCGTTAAGACTAGAAAAGGCTATAATTTGCATTTAAGGCAGTAAAATACTGCTGCTCACTGTTCGAAGACATTTTCAAAGTAAAGTGATTGAAAATTAGCCGCTATGATGTGGTGAAGCAGATTGCCTTCTCTGTATCACACTGACGACTGTTTTGGAAACAGCTTTGGGCTGAATGCAAACAAAAAGTGCTGAGCAAATTTTATAAACTCCCTTGAGAAACAGAAGAAAAGAGGAAGGATAAGAAAAGACATTATTGCTACAAAGACACTTGACAAAGACACTTGACAGATTTTCTTATCACTTCAGTCTCTATCCAGAGAGAAAACTAAAGAAAAATGCTTACAAAATAGCTATGGCATAATTACGTTATTGTAAGATTATAATATACTTACAAAAGGTCTGGATCCGTGTGAAGCTGTGTGGATCTGTGTAAAGCTGTGTGTGTCAGCGTGTCAGGATGCATCTCTCTTCTATTTCCCAGCATAGCTTGTCAAATCACCAGGAAGGCAATCATTTCATCACATCCACTTCCCGTTCTTGTGTCCGTATGACATGGTCAGTGTCTGCTACAGGTGTCTACGTGTGACACACACTATGACACCATTAGTCTCGCATTGGTGTGATCTAGTTTTTTGTAGTGGGTATACTATGATTTTTCCCTTCCCGCTTCATAAGCGCCCGTCCCAGAGCAACAACCCAATACGTATTTTGTAACATTAAAGCGTATAGCATCAGCCTCATCTGGCTCGCTTCCTGTAGTTTCTGTAATGTTAAACGTCTGCCGCAGTGTCACTCGAAGCAGCAGTATAGTTTAATGGGCAGGCTTCCCAAAACACTGAAAGAGTGTAGTTTAAATTCGCTTTCGTTTCATGATTCACATTAGTTCATTTCAAATTTGCATAGAGAATGTTCCTACAAGCCTCGAGTCCGTGTGAGCAGGAAGCAGAAAAGAAAAAATAGTTCTTTTGTTCCAGCCGAAGTAGCAGAGAATAGATGATCAAATCAGATTAAACAACGACATGTAGTGGTTACAATCCTGCTGCTAGTTGCCAAAGGAAAATTCTTGCGGAGGTGTGGAATTCTACGAGACATTGACTGTTGTAGAGAAGTGTCTGGTCCTGGAGTGGCGAGCCAACCCCATGAGCCTGCAAACAAGGAGATACTGAAATAGAAAGAGGGAAGAAAAGTGGCAGGACAATTACATGTTGCTTGCCCCACACCGAGTTTGAAGGAAACAGACATTGTTACGCTACACTTTAACGGTCAAAGGATACAACACTGCAATGGATGGATTTTCCCAGTAACTCACTGAACTGAACTCTTTGGTCATTGTCCTTATTAATACTATAGTGATAGATTTGTCATATCAAAGGTCATAGCTCTAGAATGTGTTGTTGAGTTATATCATTACTCTGATCGTTACAGGTAAAAGCACAGGTAAATGTGACGGGTGACATTGAGGTTTCATGTGATTAATTTTCATGTTAATATATATTCGAGTTTGTTATTGGTATTTGATTTTTGGTTATACAAGGAAAAGAGAGTACCAAATTATATATATATATATTCAGAGAATCCACTTGTTTAGTTAGAGGCACTATAAAATAGGATCTATAAACCCTAATATAAATCAATAAAAAAAACATTAATGAGTGCCTGACTAATAATACGGAACTAGCGTAGCATTACATCTTCAATCTAATAGGGATATGTAAACAAACTAAGTATTCACTTGACAAGTGGATTCTTAACTAGATTTAATGGAAACAAAACCAAAGAATTGTTATAAGTCAAGTGTTTTATGATAATTCTACATATGATGTGGTGTTGCACCTGTGATGTTGTTTTGTAAGAATACTGTTCTAAGAAAAATACACAAGAAAACCGGTTGAATGAGAGAATAGAGAGAATTAAAGTTTTATTTCCTTACCTCTTCAAACCTACCTATTGAGTTGTGTCTTGTCTCACTCTTACTGCCGTTTCTCTTCTTCTGATACCACATAATTTAGCTCTGAAGAAAATGTACTTTCTTTCTTTTTCCGTTATGACTCGCTGTCCAACTGGATCATAAAATAAAGTTCTAAGGCATTCATTTTTTGTGTTTGTTCATGTTTCACCAACGAGTTAAACCTGAGCCAGACCGTACAATTCAATTCAATTCAATTCAATTCAATTTTATTTATATTATCAAATCATAGCAAAAGTTATCTCGTGACACTTTACAGATAGAGTAGGTCTAGACCACACTCTATAATTTACAAAGACCCAACAATTCCAGTAATTCCCACAAGAGCAAGCATTTAGTGCGACAGTGGAAAACTCCCTTTTAGGCAGAAACCTTGATTGGTGAGTAAAACTTCCTTTTAGGGAGAAACCTCAGACAGACCCAGGCTCTTGGTGGGCAGTTGTCTGCCGGTGCCAGTTGGGGGTGTGATGAACAGTGGCAATTATAGTCACAATAAAGATAATGGAACTATTACTAGAAATAGTAGTTGTTGTAGTAGTGCATGGCGTAGAAGGGCACTGCAGGGCGTAGCAGGGTGTAGCAGGACATAGCACAACGTAGCAGGGCATAGCTGGACGTAGCAGGGCACTGCACGGCGTAACAGGGCATAACAGGGTGTAGCAGGGCGTAGCAGGGCAGCTAGCAGGACCACAGCTAGACAACAATGATAGAAATCATACCACATCCATGCAGGGATGGTAGTATACATCTGTTAAAACATACAAAATTATATGACACACTGGTATCGGATCAGTACTTGGTATTGGCTGATATGCAAATGCAGGTATCGGAGTAGGTATTGGGAAGCAAAAAATGCTGTCGGACCATCTCAAATTTGTATAGACTCTGCCCCGTGTCTGGATCCATAGTCCCTCCCCCCCCTTCCCCTCCACACATCACACCTCATAAGTGTTCTCACAGATACAGTGCTGGTGCACAATGTGCAGTCATTGTATTAAGTTTACTCAAATGTGCGCTTGAGAACCATAATCAGATTTACTTCAAGGCCTAGCTTAATTAACTTTCCTAAATCCTCTAATAGATTATGTCTTTTCATTTACTGGGAGGAAGTTCACTGTATGTATATATCCATCCCTGCTTCTTTTGTAAGCATTAAAGCCTGCTCATTTTATGGCCCAATGCATTCAATTATTCATTAATTCATTCTTCCTGTAATGGCCCTCATTCTGAGTGATCCCGGTCCCCAGAACACTAGCACTAATCATATACCCCCAACATGAACTTTCCTGGGAAACATGAATCATCAGTTTCCCCAATTCTGGAAGAATCTGGCAATGAACTGAACTACGCTGAGGGTTTTGGATATTGCCGAACAATTATAGCAGATAGTAGAGGTATTGACTGTATTTCAATCAGGAGAGACTTCGTTGCAGATATGCAAAGATTTATTTGTAAGCTACATATGCAACATATGAAATGTACAAAGTCTTTGGAGATTAGACTCCATCGTATAAAATTAGGGATGCACCGAACCCAGAGTTCGGGTTCTGCCGAACTTTATAATTTTTTTCCACCGAACTGAACTCTACCAAAGAGAAGTAACAAGAGGCAAACTCGAGAAAAAGAGGCAAACGTTGTGTTGAGTTTTTGCTCTTGTCAAAGAGTATAGAAGTAACAAGAGGCGAAACTCAATAGAACGTTCCATTGCAACAAACGCACCCATGACTGAGCTGCAGCTCCGCCATCTTGGACTGAAGCCTCTTGTTACTTCTATACTCTTTGTAGAGTTAACGCTTGCACTACGCACGCTACGCTGGTCGACGTAATGATGGCGCCGTTGATTACAGGAAGGTGTTTACGTTCAATGCAGTAGGCTGTGAGAAAGTGAAAATGGAACTTGTGAGCAGAAAAAGTGTTGTTTGGCATAATTTTTTATTCAAAAGAAGACGATTCAAGTAGAGCTACATGTTCAATTTGCAATGCTGATTTGTCTCGTGGTGGCAAGGACCCTAAACAATACACAACATGGCTGTTTAAACATTTGTGTATGAGTTGTGCATGAAGGAATCTACAGACAGCAGCCAAAATGCAGCAACTTCAGCTAAGGAAGGACAGTCACAGCTGAAAACTTGTGTTAACCAGACAGTGCCTCTCCCGGGCTGTCAGCCGTTCTCTTGGCAAATGAGTCTCCCTACAGTGGGAGCAGAGCGACTGCTGCTCGTTAGCTAATGCTAGCTAGCTTACAATAAAATTGTCATTCAGCTGGCGATAGCGATGTGCTTTCCTACGATGTGAAAAGAGCGTGTGAATTCTACATTAAGTTGCTACATTTAACTATTTTAGAGGTTGTGGATGTTGTTTACTTCATTAATGTGTTTACTGTGTTAATGGACTGAGGATCAGAATCAGAATCAGAAAAGCTTTATTGCCAAGAACGTTTTTAACACATACAAGGAATTTGTTTTGGTGTTGTTGGTGCATGTCACACATTCTCTAAATAGAATATAAACAATATAAGTAAAGTATAAGCATATGTACACAGTATACAGTATATCTTAAATTAAAAATAAAATATTAGATAAAAGATGGGAGTAGAGGATGGGAGTAGAGTTCAGTTCGGTTCGGATCAGGGTTCGGCAGAATCTTAACCAGTGGGTTCAGTATTTGGCCGAACCCCAAAAATCTGGGTTCGGTGCATCCCTATATAAAATATATGTTTTGAAGGGGTAGAGAAACCCAGACATATCCCCCGATGGAGTCTAGACACCAGTGGTGGTGGTGGTGAAGGAGCATGAAGACACGATCGAAGGACTTAATGGGAGCGGTCAGCTGGAAGAAGACCCAGGGTGCCGTGGGTGAAGGTGACTGGAGGTGGAAGAGGAGGAGGAGGGTTGCACTCTTTCCCTGAAATGACAACTGACAGCCGCAGAGGTAAGAACAGATTTAAAGCAGGGATGTCATGCTGTGATTGCCTTGTGAAATACATGGCCAATTCTGATTGGTTTAACTGAAAAGTGAATGCCTCGAAAACAGCTGATCAGTTTAGGAGAGATGTGATAAAGTTATTGAAGGCTCCCTGAAAGAATTTACGCTGAGGTTAATTAGTTTCAATATTCACCAAATGTTTTTATATACTTGTATTGTCTCTAGGTCATGTATTGTTCCTGCCACTGTCATGATACCACGTACATACCAGGTGGTAGATTATGTTTAAGATTATGGCAATTATAGTCACAACTAAGATAATCTAACTATGACTAGAATTAGTAGTTGTAGTAGTTAATGGCGTAGCAGGGCACTGCAGGGCATCGCAGGGTGTAGCAGGGCACTGCAGGGTATATATATATATATATATTATAGTAGCAATAAAGATAATCGAACAATGACTAGAAGTAATAGTAGTTGTTGCAGTGCAGGGTGTTGAGCAGGACCACAGCAGTAGCTGCTAGTGCAGGGCGGGATGGGTGGGTACATACTTTTACTTAAAGGAGAATTCCAGTCGATTTCAACATGTAGCTCTGTTGTTTGGAAATTTGGAGTGCTGTCAGTAGCAAGAAAAACTAAAACAATCGGTGCTGCCTAAACCGTGTAATACCCCTGCTAGCGTTAGCACCCAACAGGCTTAAACAGGGCAAGTTTTAAACATGTTTTTAGCCTCTAAACATGCTCGAAATGTCATTACAAGTGCCTACCCATGTGCAGTGATTCCTTCCGAGGGAACACAGCAAATTTGACTGGAATATTGGATTGTATGAGTTCGACAATCGACTAGTGTGGACTTGACCGGAAAACAGGAAATAAACAGAGGTATGTGCACTGGCTGGATTAACACAACTTTTATGCCTTTCTGTCACATCTACTGCAGTCAGATTCGCTGTGTTCTCTCGGAAGGAATCACTGCTCATGGGTAGGCACTTGTAATGACATTTCGAGCATGTTTAGAGGCTTAAAACACGTTTAAAACTTGCCCTGTTTAAGCCTGTTGTGTGCTAACGCTAGCAGGGGGATAACCCGGTGTAGGCAGCACTGATTGTTTTCTTTTTTTTTGCTACTGCCAGCACTCCAAATTTCCAAACAACAGAGCTACGTGTTGAAATTGACCGGAATTCTCCTTTAAGTAACATTTTTAATGCAGGACTTTTACTTGTAATAGAGTATTTTTACAGTGTGGTAGTAATACTTTTACTTAAGTAAAGGATCTGAATACTTCTTCCACCGAGTTAGGCTCCGCTTAAAGGACCCTAACTCTATGTCCATCCAAGACGTAGCATCTCCAGAAGAAAAATACTGTAGAACATTATAGTTCTCAATTGTGTTGCCTAAATGTACCAAAAACATTTGGACATTTCAGCCCCCCAGTTTCAAATGGAAGATACAGCAGAAAAGCGGATTTGAATACATTTGTTATCCGTAGTGCACAGATTTGACATTGATATCAGCATCTGCTGAGGAGATGTACTATCAAGGGAGTTTGTTTGTGAGATAAAGAGTGGGCCAGCATGTGACCAGTATGAAGGACAAATGGTGAAAGAGAAGAATAAAAACGATGATTATCAGAGTCCCTGTTGCAAGTTGAGTTTCCTTTCCTCTGCAGTGCAGCAGACAGATGACAGAAACATCAGATGGGTGGAGTGGGGCTGATGTGTAATTCAAATCTGAGCTTTGACAGATTTATATTTTAGAGCCATGAAAACCAGAAATCCTGGAAGTCCTCACACACACACGCACACACACACACACACACACACACACACACACACACACACACACACACACACACACACACACACACACACACAGGGAAGTAACATAAAACCTGATAGATTCGGTAATTTATAGCATGGATCAGTCACAGGCAAAGGTGGAGAACTACAAATAAACAGGCTGAGGGTGTTGCTTAAATCAACAACAAAAAATACAACCAAAAACAGACTCCTTACTCAGAGTTTCAACAGAGATACAACAAATCACAGCTGCACAGACTCATAATTTCGAATTCTGATTTACAAGAGACAAATTATGCTCATTTTCAGGTTCAAACTTGTATTTTGGGTTTTTACTAAAACATGGTTACATGCTTTAATGTTCCAAAAACACATGCACATGTCCTTCATCAGAGTAGAGAGTTTTTTGTATACTGAAGTTGTGTCAGCTGGTAATAGGGCTCTCATGTCTCGGTGATCATCCTGCAGGGTCTGCCTGTGCATACTGAGGGGCAAATTCACCAAACTGAAGCACATTCATAAGAGGTGTCACGCCCAGACTTTTTCAGTGGTTGTATGATGACAACCCTAGGCTAGTAGTAAGAAAGTTGTTTTATGAAAAAAGTTGAAAGGAAGAAAAATGGTTAACACTTTATAATAACTACACACTATGAATCATTAGTTAAGTAATACTTAGGTCATCATTTATCAAGCATTGTTCCTACATTACATACACATTAGTATGTAAATGTGCATTTGTGTTATAGATAGTCTACATTCACGGTGTTCTACTTCAGGGAACGTTCAGGTGTCGCCGGAAATTCCGCCAGATGTCCCTCTTTTCGGCCGGATATCCTGTTACCTTCCTCTTTCTTTGTGTTGGCGTTCTAAACTCCAGTGGATTTCTGAGGACTATGGTTAACTGCTCCTCAGATCTCTGCAGGGTAAATCCAGACAGCTAGCTAGACTATCTGTCCAATCTGAGTTTTCTGTTGCACGACTAAAACAACTTTTGAACATAAACGTTCCACCAAAACAAGTTCCTTCCCGAGGCTGTTTTGCAGAGGCACCGTGGCTCCGTCCGGTGCTTAGCGCCGCCCAAGACGATTGTGATTGGTTTAAAGAAATGCCAATAAATCAGAGCAGGTTTTTCTCCTATGCCAGAATGCTGTGTGGACTAGCCAGACCCTCCTCCATAGCGCAGTGGAGGAAGGTCTTGCAATGCGAGATTATATTATAGGTGACAGTGTCTACCAACTGCAACCATGGATGATGACTCCGGTGCGCAATCCAACAAATGACAGGGAAGCGGCTTACAACCGGGCACACATCACATCAAAACACGGTGGTGTAATTGAGTGCACCTTTAGCATTCTAAAAAACAGATTTGGATGCCTGGATCGTAGCGGATCAGTGCAGCAATACTGTGTAGTCCCCCCAAAGTATATCAGATTATAGTCGTGTGCTGCATCCTTCACAACATAGCCATGAGAGCCGGTCTGTGTGTGAAAATGATAAAGACTCAACCAGATGCAGAGGAGCCACCTGCCCTGCCGCCTCATTTAGGAGCGTACGAGCGCGGCATGTCAGACAAAACATCGTTTAACATTATTTCCGATAATCTGCTGTGTTTTCAGTTAGCCTGTCTTGACCTTGCAAACATCTCTGCAACAATTCCACCTTTGTGTGACCTACATTTACATCTTATCATAATTATTATCTATTGCATGCAGTGCTTAAACTACTTAAACAGCTATTTTGTATATATTTGTTTCTGCTACTGTATTTATTGTTCAATCTTATTAATGTTTAATATGTTTGTTTGTGTATGTATGCACCAATCACCAAGGCAAATTCCACATATGGTAACTACTGTGGCAATAAACTCCTTTCTGATTCAGATTTGTATTATTACTATAGAACTTTATTATTATTACTATAAAACTTTTCAACACAGATAAACAAAAGCAGATAAATCGCTCAATAAATGATTACAAACAAAAAATCAATACAACTTAATTTTACTCTGAAAATAGCCATTCACTATCCTCATCTCACTTGTCAGCACAGTGGGAATTATTTTGGATTCAGGACCATGGACAGCTCTGTGAAAACTCCTTAATTAATTTTCGGATAAAGGTTTTGGGACTGTTGTTTCATGAAATAATAAATGTCCTTTTTGAAAATACATTTTAAAAAAAGAGAGAAGGAAATTAATGGAACTGACCAGAGCATGTGAGCGGAGTGGAGCGGGCGGGTCTTAGACAGAGCGCAGAGCGGCATTTTTAAAAGGACGGAGCGTCGCTCTATTTCCCGCTCCAATTTCGCTCGGCTCACACCACGAGTCTGAAGCATGCTCATGTATGAACCGCTGAGTAAAGGAGAACGCGAAGGGATGCAACACTTCGCCAGCGCAGCTCAACCGGGTTACACACCCCCATGCTACAACACCGTACGGGACACGCACATGCCAAATGCTGTGGAATAGATGGAAGCCAAACTGCGAGACCTACTGCAAAATGGTGATGGGCTCGTTCTGTCAGCGGACATTTGGAAGGCTGTGGTCTAAGCTAAAAGTGATATACATGTAGATTTTTTTCCTTTTTTGGAGCGAGCAGGGGGCGATTTGAGTGGAGCGCGA
Source organism: Sander lucioperca (assembly GCF_008315115.2). Lineage (NCBI taxonomy): Eukaryota > Metazoa > Chordata > Actinopteri > Perciformes > Percidae > Sander > Sander lucioperca. Next base: position 29,320,701 of record NC_050183.1, read on the forward strand.
AGCAAACGGCGTTGAGTGGAGCGGCCCGATGTAGCTTTGAGCGGGGGAGTATAGGGGTGAACAGTTCCGTGAGCGATGAGCTGAGATTCTCACCGCTCCACTCCGCTCATATGCTCTGGAACTGACGGGAGCTACTGGCTATTGGCCTAAGTTCTCGCTGCACGGCTCTCAGTTTAGTTGTTAGACCCCTCAATTGGGAAGCACATTTTCCTGTGCAGATGTTTGTTTTTGCTGCTCTGACATAGAGGAGCGTGTCAATCTCTTCATAATTCACAGGCACTGGGGTGTAATGTCCACCAAATTTTGGCCGGGCACCTAGGCGATTGGTGGGAGGATATAAGGGCCGGGCAGCCAGGGATCAGCTCTTATAAGTCCTTGACACATTTAAAAAAAAAAAACTGTGCTGTATCTTTAAGGTTTGTCAACTGTGCTTTGATTAGTTTGGATCCAGCTGAGCTGCTGGTTATTTTACGCAGCAGGACAGCTTCGTAACAATGGCTGGCAGTGCACACATTGGTTAGTACTGGTTTCCACTTATGGTCTAGGCAAGAGACCAACTCAATCAAATACCACACCACACTCAAACATCTCTTCTTGCAGGAGAAGGATGTAGTGTGGCAGGAGGGATAGTTTGTTTTACCAGTGACCTGACAGCTTGGTTAGGGTTATCGTATTTTAACCCTAGCAAAAAGACATGCTTGAGCTGATTTTTTGTTACACCTAGATGTCCTGAACACTGACACTGCAACAGCTTTGAGTTATGATTTCTCTCCTTTGGTGGGTGTGTCTCTCGTTTATTAGGTGTGTCAGAAGTGATACCGACTCAGCAAAGACTTGTATGTAACCTCGCTGTAATAAGAAGGCAGAGCGCTTACGCACACCCGTGTCAGTTTAAAAAAATGTCTTGCTACGTTTTTTCGGCACTGAACGTGGCCCAGATATACAGCACTCCAATCTTGTTCCTCCTTCCTTCCTTTCTTTCTTTTTATAGCTCAGTGTGATATTTGACTTTGTTATAAAATGGAGTGAGTCAAAACTATTTTTGCCAATCTAATACGTAGATGGAAACATGCTAATAATAAGACCCTGTTGAAGCTTCTCAAATGTGCTGTTGGCTACAGGTAGGTTGTTTTGATCCTATATTTGTTGGCCCAATTGGAACCATCAAAAGTATGCCGAATTAGATATTAGGAGTTCTTGTTTGCGTTGTGCCCATGGATGTATAGGCAACTATCTCGGGATTACTTTAACACTGTAAAAAACTCACGCTTTGCCCCACTCCTCCCCTCCACACAACCGGCAGGCGGGTTACAGGAACTGAGGGCTAATAAATGACATACACTCATCATGATTAAAACTACCACATGAACACTTACATTAGAATATGGATGTTATATAATCTCACATAAACCATCATTGTAAACCATTATACGATTTGAACTTTCCACTGGTTATAGAGTTGCTGTTGAGTATAAATCTGTCTGGGGGCCAAACACTTGTTACGTTAATTACAGCTTATTTGAAATGAATTTGTTGAAACAATATCATGGCTAAAAGCCGTTATGAAAAACTAACTAAGTCATTTGTCTGATATCCAGATGGGGCTTTCAATCAAAACTGCAATCAAAACGGCACATTAGGACTATACAGCCAATTAATTACAGAACAGACTGACTGACTGAAACAGAAAGTAGAGCCAGTGGAGGCTCAGTTCAGGAAAATGAACTCAGAGTAGGAAATTGTAAAGCCGTACACCTTTCCCCCAATTTTCTATTTTCTTTTCACATTTTTGGGACATGCTTCCACACAGTGTTGTAATGTAACAAAGTACAAATACTTCACTACTGTACTTAAGTAGAATTTCCACGTATCTGTACTTTACTTTGTTATTTATATTTCCGGAAACTTTTACTTTTACCCCACTACATTTCCTAAATAAAATGTTTACTTTTACTCCACTATATCTCCCCTGAGCATCTTAGTTACTCGTTAATACAAAATAAAATCAGAAGAAATTTGTTACACTAGAAAAAAAGCAGATTTGGCGAATCATTGCTCCTAAATTACCAAGATAATGCTCCATTCCAGTTGGTGACCTAATGCCTGTTTGTTGCCAAGCGGTAAAAAAAAAACAATACCTAAGGCCAAAGCTAAAGAAGAGGAGGAAGCATAATGACTGATAGTGTCATGGAAGCACCTGGTGCAGGCTCTGCCGTCATGGTAACAGATGATGACCACCCCAACGATAGTGGTGATGAAGATAACGTTACACACCTTTGGCCATAAAGTTCATAATCAAAGTTTTTTTTTACTTTTACGTCTAATACTTAAGTATATTTATTATCAGAAAATTACTTTTGATACTTAAGTACAGTAAATATCTTATACTTTAAGACTTTTACTCAAGTAATATTCTAAAAGGAGACTTTAACTTCTACCAAAGTCATTTTCTGGTAAGATAATTGTACTTTTACTCAAGTATTGCTTTCAAGTACTTTATACAAGACTGCACCACAGCACATATAGTGCATGTTTCTTTGTTGTGATGCTATTTATACATATACTTTACATTTACTGTAAATTAAGCTATAGCATAAGTTCAGTCAGGAAGACTATACTTTTGCATGATTAGGCCTTCTTTAATTCTCACACATCTGCATTCACTCCTCTCACAAATGCTCACTCATTATTTCCTGCTGCCCTTATCAGCTGCTCTGATCAGCTGGGCCACGTTAAGCCCCAACAAAACTTAGAAAAACGATTTTTTTTAACTGAAACGAGGGTGGGTTGAACACCCTGTTTTGTGTGCAAGCGCTCTGCCTTTTTATTACCATGAGTTTACAGACACGTCTCTGCTGATTGGGTGTCACACAGCCAATAAACGACAGACACGCCAACCAAACCAGAGAAAAATACACCGCAACACACAAAGCACACCGTTTTGAGCTTGAACTGGTTACGTCAGTTGCTCTCATCTATCCATTAGCGAGAGACAAACCTACATTGTTAGCCTATCATCCTGCTCCTGCATTGTTTAAATATGATTCTCTCTCTGCCTTTAGTAGGTTTGTGGTGCGTTCTCGGCAGTTATGCTATTTAAATCTGTTCTCCTCTCTGTGGTTGTCAGCTGTCATTGCAGTGCAAATTGTCGCAAATGCGATGAGACCAACCACCTAGGGCTGGGCAATATATCGATATTATATCGACATCGATAAATGAGGCTAGATATCGTCTTAAATTTTGGATATCGTAACATTGTGATATGACACAAGTGTTGTCTTTTCCTGGTTTTAAAGGCTGCATCACAGTAACGTGTTGTCATTTTCTGAACTTACCAGACTAACTAGCTATTTCATTATTTGCCTTTATCCATTTAATCATTATATCCACATTATTGGTGGTTATTTATCAAAACTGTCATTGTGTTAATATTTTGTGAAAGCACCAATTGTCAACCCCACAATATCAACATGGATTTATTTGGTCAAAAATATCGTGATTTTTGATTTACTTCATATCGCCCAGCTCTAGCTCCAGCTCTCCTTCAGTGCCAGTTTCCACAGATTCATCAGCTCCATCTGCCTTACCAGAACCATCAGCCACCACCACTGGGGGATTCATCTTGCTGCTGCTCAGGGCAGACGCCCCTCAGTCACAAATCTCCCTGTAGAGTCTGAGACTTTCTGCCCAAACTTAATTATCACATATCATCTTTTATAATAAACATTCATCTTTACTTATTCACTTGTCTCTCTTGTCTCTCCCACTTCTGCTCCTCTTTTGTCCTTTTGCTTTCTTAATCTTTTCTTGTTTGAATTCATATTGAAGTAGAAATAAACTAAGGAACTAAAATATCATGCTCAAAACATAGTGCACTGTCAGCATTGCACAGCAAAGAGGACCTGCATGATGTACAGTAAATGTTGTCATCCAGCCAAGTCCATTATGCCTGGGGTCCATAAGTGATGACTGCACTGACTGAACATAACACTTTTACTGCATGGGTACTTCCAATTCTAAAACATATTTCTATGTATGCATGCCTGCTTCACTACTCTGCTTGGCTTGTTTAGCTTGGTCTCTTTTCTCCTCCCCCTTCAGTAGGAAATTCGGAGGTTCACCTGGGCTCAGTTCAGTTCAGTTCAGCCCCAACAAAGTGCTCATATTATGCTTTTTGTCTTTTCCCCTTTCCTTTATTGTGTTATATATCTTTTTTGTGCACGTTATAGGTTTACAAAGTGAAAAAGCCCAAAGTCCACCCCAAAGGGACTCCAACAGAAAACACTGTTCACAAACTGCTCCAAACAGCTCTATTGTAGTCCAGCCTTTACTTCCGTGACGAACATGTGTCACTTTGTAACACACATTATAATGCTTGCCTAGCTGCTAGCGTGGCACGCCCTCATACTCTGACTGCTTCTGACTGGCTAGTAGTCCTTACCTAGGTACTGCGCATGTGCGACTCCCAACAAAGATGGAACAGAAGTGAGATGTCTCACTCTGTAGCTAAAACAGAGAGCTCAACACACAGGGTGAAAAGAGGAGCTGCAGAAATGTGTAGTACAATAAATAAATAAAACCATGTAAACCTATTCTGATATAACCTCTAAATACAATTATGAACCTGAAAATGAGCATAATATGAGCTCTTTAAACTGAAAAAGGGGTGCGTTGAACACACTGTTGAGTGTGCAAACACTGCCTTTTTATTAGTACGAGTTTACAGACACGTCTCTGCTGATTGGGTATCACCTGGGAGACAGCCAATAAACGACAGACACACCCACCAAATGAGAGAAAACATAACTCAAAGCCCGTTGCACACCATTTCACACCGTTCCGAGGAAACATGTCGTTCAACCAGGAAACCGTAGCAAAACGGTGCACACTGTTTTGAGATTGAACGTGCCCCTGGTCTGCTGGGCTGAGAAGCCTTCTCAGTGGCCCCTCCCAAACTTCCAACCCTCCTACTTTCGGTGGCCATGCTCAGGCCACACCCATTTTCAAACTCTGCCTTCATTTCAAACGCATGCAAGTAATTAATGCTTATTAATTAATTAATTTCTGTTAAGAGCGATTAGTATAACAAGATGCCGTTGTTGCACTGATGGAATTAGTGCGGTGCAAATGCCCATTATCCTGAATTTACAATGTGAGCTGTTGTAGTAGGCTATAACTCATATAACAGATGTTTCCTAGCAACTTATTCACACATTACAAAGGCCTTTACTAAGTTTCAATGGTGCAACCCCATTCAGTAAATCACTAGTATGAAATTGACTAGTAATTACTAAGAACTGAGGAAGAACGTTACACACAAACCTAATTGTGGATTTATGAATCATTTATGAGCTTTTGCACAAACCCCAGTCCCTGTTGTCAAAGCCCTAGGCTTTGTACTCTCATCCATTGACCCTTCGACCTACGACTCCAATAAGGTTAGAACATCATTCAGACAGCAACTACATTTGAGACAGCCCAGCATGTGGTGCATTTATATTAATCAGTGTTTTGTGTCAGTGAAAGACAATCATCCCATTTGAAATGAAGCCTGTCCAAAGAATATGTTGCCTCATGAGCAGACAAGAAACTGTGGGCTGCCTTTTCCAAGCCCAACAGCTTTATAACTACGTACAGCTTTGTAAACAACAAATCCATTGTTACCAGAATTGGGAACCGTATGGTAGCAAGGTGACATGCATTCATATGAGGCTTACTGCTGCCAAGACCTCCCACTAAGTTAATTGTCATCTGTGGCTGAGTGGCACAGAGTTACAGGAGTCAATCATCTCGCCAACATTCTGGCACAGCGCTCACACAAGCTCTGATTGGACCATTCATGCATCTATCTGTCAGGGCCTGAGAAGCAGATGTAACTGTACGGCCACATCCGACTCCACTCTGAGCCATGATGGGAGACATGAAGTGTTCTCGTTCAGCATCATCAATGTATTATTATTTAACTCCTTCATTTACCTACATCATGCATGAGGCGTGACAAATGACGACACCGATGATTCGAGGCAATGGCATCACAGTGGCGTTCCAGCCATAGACTGTAAAAATAATGGACGATGCAGCAGTGATGTCACCCATTGGTTTGTGGATCTTTGGACGAGAGGGTGAAGCTAGGGAGGATGACGCGGCCAAGCCAGGGTTAAACTAAACGCTGAAGGGGGAAAGTTGTCAATTTCTAACCCTTCTGGAGCGAGTCACCCTGTGGAGTAAGCGGCAGGTAATTGCGGACCTCCGGGTACTGGCGCCATTCATCTGCATTGCTTTCTTTATTTCTCACACATCTGCATTCAATCCTCTCACATATGCTTCCTCATTATACCTTGCTGTCCTGTCCAGGGCTGTCAATTATCTTATCAGCTGCTCTGATCAGCTGGTAACGTCAGCTGATCTCATCTATCCAATAGCTCAGCGACACACCTTCATGAAGTGAAAACACACAGTGAGAGGGTCAAAGTTTAAGATGAAAACACGGACAACAGCCAAAAGCAAGTTCAGGTCTGCCTTGGTAAGCCTCTGTCCTGATTGACAGGTCAGCGTGTAGCCACGCCCCTAAAGTATCTCCTGCTTTATTGTGTATAATAAAAATAAATGTGACCATATTTTACGCTGTATTGAAGAAGACTTGAAACTAGCGATTAAGACCATAAAGTCGTTATGAAAATGTTTACTGAGGTAATAAATCAAGTGAGAAGTAGGCTCATTTTCTCATAGACTTCTATAGAAACGGACATTTTTTTGGAACCAGTGGAGTCGCCCCCTGCTGGAAATTAAATAGAATGCAGGTTTACGGCACTTCAGCATTGGCTTTTCATTTTCAGACCCAGAAGATTCATCCATTATTTTTACAGTCTATGGTTCCAGCGCACCGTAGCAGCATACAGGACAACTCTGAAATCAGCACCCTGGACAGGCCGTGATGCAAAGCCAGAACGGCCATCCTTACACACAGCTGTGGTAATTCATAGCGCATTTTATCGTTTATTTATTACATATAGCTGTAAACCATCATCAGCAATCATCATCATTAGCCTGTGGAGAAATAATCAATGATTTAGTTTACCGCATGAAACAAAGTTTACAAAGTGCTCCACAATAACGGATAAAATGAAAAGAACATTGACACGGGGAAATCAAACAGTTACTATATAAATAAAACTGATACAAAAATGATAATATTAATCTCACATACATAATTATTGAAAATCAAGTCTATATATGTATTGATGGGGATTTTACATATTGCTGTAGACTAGAAGAAGAAGATGTCTACTTTATTTATGTCCAAAGGGGGACATACAATTCTTTTTTCATTCTGTTGTTTTTTACATTACATTAGACACACAGGCCCGAAATACACACATATGGCACTGCTTGAGGGTTTGGTGCCTTGCTCGAGGCACCTCAGCAGTGAACTTGCACTGAGACTTAAACCAGCGACTCTTTGGTTCCCAAACGGACTGAGATACTGTTGTGACAAAAGTCCTATAATGGGAAACTTGGAAGTTTAAGCTTGCCTTTCTTATTATGCTGTATATGTAATTAGTATGATTTTTTAATTTCATGTTGCCTTGTCAGTAGAGGCCTGCATCTTTACTCTCTTTACTTTATGGACCAAAATGGAAGAAATACATGTAAACGTAATTAAATGAACAATTTCTATTCACATTTCGCCGGTCTCATATCACACCAATCCTTGCATCCCTTCATCTGCTTCGGGTCAAATTCAGAATACAGTATAAGATCCTTTTGATTAGCTTCAAATCATTACATGACCTTCCCCCCCCCCCCGCTACATTTCTGAGCTCCTTGGTCCTCACTCCACTACACGCCCACTCAGATCCTCCAACCTTGGTCTTTTAACCATTCCTCGCTCTAACTACAAGACCAAAGGTGATCGTGCCTTTGCCATTTGAGCTCCAACCCTCTGGAATAAACAACATAAACTTGAATCCATCAACATTTTCTTTCATTAATGGAAAGCTGACATTTTTACTTTCAGAGCACAACCACAATCAACTGACATATCTTTATGTAACAAATTGGCTGCATACAGTATCTGCACCAACGTTCTGTTTAATTCCCATATAATCTTTCCTTTTCCTGTTCCAAAAGCTCCAGTGTCTCAGCTCAGGGAATATACATACAACACAGTTAACTCCCACCCTGAATCTTTGTTCTGCAGAAACGCACATTATTATTCAAATAATGTCACAGCTTAAGGGAATTAAGCATGCTTTATGAATTATGCATGATCACGGAAGGCTTGTATCATGTGGATGCGCCAACAGTTTTGTTGTCATTACTTAGAATTGCTCATGGAGGAAACAGATTCTACGCACTATAACTTTAATGTGTGTCTTTATATACTGGCTATAAAATATTTTATTTTTCATAAGGTAGCACAATTAATGAATGATCTGAACACTTTATAATAATGGTACGTGAATTATCATGAATTCATGCATGAAAAAGCATGAACTAATTAATGTAGTACTTCATGAGCTATCAATAATGTACAAGGATTAATATTATCTCATGCATGACTTAAATCAGTAATCATGATGATTGAAATACCTTAATTGATGCATTCATTAATGTATTGTTCCTGCAATATTTATGATGCTCATGTCTTCTTCATGTTTGTGGCCCTTTAAAGTGCTAACCTGCTCCATCTTTAGCATTGATAAATAAGATATGATTAAAGGTGCAGTAAGCGATTCTGCACAAAAGCTCCTTCCCCCCAGATTCAGGGACAGATAACTACTGGCCACCGGCACATTCCCATACTGCCCCCCACCCCCAGGCATTACTGTTTAAGTGCATTATGCTGTTGTGAATAAAGCAACTAGGTTCAAATCCGACCTGCAGCCCTTTGCTGCATGCGTTCCCCCTCTCTTTTCCCTTTCACATCTTCAGCTGTCCTCTATAATAAAGGCCTAAAATGCCCAAAAAATTATCATAAAACTGTTCTACCAGCCATACTAGAATTAGGTATAACATGAAACCAAGGGAGATATTTGCAAAGCATATAACACCCTGTTTAAGCACTAAACATTCAAATTGTGTGTTGTGAATGTTTGGGCCAGTAAAATTATATAAAAACAGCACTGTTCAAGATTGATTTGTTTGGGTTAATATAATAGCTACTTCACAAAATATGGGAGGCAATGAAAATGTAACTGAACTTGATGTATCATTGCTGACGGACCTGACGGAGCAGAGGAAACTGTGTCTGAATTTATCTGGACAAAGCTGGTGTAAAAACCGTGTGCTTTGTAAAGTATTTTATTGGGCACAGACAAAGAAAAGAGACTAAAGGGAGGGAAACAGAGAGGGTGAGACAGTGAGTGATAAAAAAAACTTGATCCTGTCTTCAGTAATAGTTCAGATAATTGACAGCAACACCGAATTTTACTGCAAATTAAATGCCACTTTCCTGGAGCTCTCTATTCAGCATGTTGCTCATTCAACATGTAACAGGCTGTTATTTTTCACATGATTTCACCTTTCGGTTTCCCTCAGCGGCCAGACTTTTGAAGGCTTACAACAGCTCCAGTCTAGTGCATTCTGATTGAAGCAGCCAAGTAAATACTTATTAAGCTGGTATGTTTGCCACAATAAGCGAGTGAAAGGAGTTCAAAAGTTTCAAGACCTACCAAAAAACTTAAAACCCCGTTAATTTGTCAAGGGCGTGGGGAATATCCACTTAGCCTGCTCATTTATCAGTCAGCATCTGAATTTTGGAGATGCTGTCTCAGCCAGCTAAGTGTGAACCAAGGAAATTTCCCTGTGTGCTCAACATGTGAGCACACATTAAAATAGCATACAGTTGAACTTTAGTGTGTGCAGCTAATAAGGGCTGTGAAGTAGTGGTGTGTAGCATTGACATGGTGAAGCCCATACCGCGTTCTGCTGATGCAGACAGATGCAGTAAACCAGTTGAAGCTAAATGGTGCCAGCCCATTTTTTGAATCGCTCTGGTCCTGGAAGTGATTTCCCCCGTTCAATATCTCCATTGATGTTTCAGAAAATGCTTTTATAAAGAGTTGTAAGCCTGGAACCAATCACACTAGCTACGAAATTAATCGTGACCATAACATTATTGATTCGTCGCAAAAGCAAATTTTGAAAACAGCAAAAAATACAGTACGATATTGTGTACAGAAACGATCATAGACTACATAGATCATAGACTACATAGATCATAGACAATGGTGTCATGTCAGTCTTATGCACCCCCCTTCAAGTGAAGTGTTACCCCATCTTGCGTTAGGATCACACCAGCTGCAACGACAAATCGGGCCAGGGGCGTAAGGTGTGGGGGGGCAATGGCTCCTTCCATACTGGCACCCTTGCTCGGACCACACACATCTTTCGAACTCACAGGAGCGTTTTTTTCCCGTATTCACATCAAAACCAGATAATGTAACTGTCGTGGTTTTAAACACCTTGTTAACCATGTGAAACAGTTGTTTGGTTGTGTTCAGGAACAACAACTAATTAGTTATGTTCATGTTCAAAAGATGGTGGTTTGGGTTAAAATCAGTACATTTGTTACGTCACTTCCCTTTACACATGTGACACAGAACGTGCCATAATTCATTGTTCCTTAATTTTTTTTTAAATTCACCGTTTACATTTTTTTCAAACGGGACACAAACCCCGGTCTCCTGGGTGAAAGTCCTGTGTTTGTTTGACCCATCCACCCCCCCAATCTACCTTCTTATACTATACTATACCTCACATGCTTTGCTCCTGTAATAACTACTACAGCCACAAGAGGGCTATGAACTATGAACATAAAACATATAACATATAACATATAAACATGAGTCCTGATTGCTGCTTGAATAGTCTTGAATAGTCTCGCATTGCTAGTCTGGGTAGTCCACACAGCATTCCGGGATGGGAGAAAAACGTGCTCTGGTTTATTGGCATTTCTTTAAACCAACCACAATCGCCTTGGGCGGTGTAAGCGCCGGACGGAGTCACGGTGCCGCTGCAAAATAGCCTCGGGAAGGAACTTGTTTTGGTGGAACATGTGCTTGTTCAAAAGTTGTTTTAGTCATGCATAGGGTTGGGCATCGAGAACCGATTCCTACTTGGAATTGTTTCAAAAATTACGATTCCAGTGGAATCGTTTCTTTATTGGAATCGTTTGGAATAATTTGGAGGATTTGGTTTCAAATCTGATCATAGGTTCCAAAATCGACATGCGCAAGTTTGGGGTCCGTAGCAGCTGGGCACTTGTTGTGTTGCAGCCATGGAGCACAGTAAGCAGCGCTCTAGTGTGGCTTTATTTTACGTTGAAAAAGCCCGGTAAAACTGCAACCCACCATTGAATCAAAATAAAACTTTACTCTTATTTGGGAAATAAGCATGTGACCCGTTTCAACTCCACCCCTCAAAGAATCTGAATCGAGAATTGATAAGAACCGGAATCGAAAGGAAGAATCGCAATTGGAATCAGAATCGTTAAAATCCAAACAATGCCCAACCCTAGTCATGCAACAGAAATCTCAGATTGGACAGATAGTCTAGCTAGCTGTCTGGATTTACTCTGCAGAGATCTGAGGAGCAGTTAACTATAGTCAATAGCCGAATTTCCGGCAGAACGAGAGCAATCCCGGAAGTGGAACATTGTAGATATAGACTACTACTTGAACAGACGATCTATGGTGGCGTTTTACGGGGGGGAGGACAGTCTCTGGAAAGCTCATGGAGTACCTAACAATAATGGGTCATACTTTGAAAAACATGACTGTGTTCAGTGGATTTGGTATTTTGTCTAGTAGATTTGAATATTTCTAGTGTACAAGGGGATATTATATGGCGCTTTTCCATTACATGGTACCAGCTCGACTCGACTTGACTCTACTCGCCTTTTTTGGAAAAAAAGTACCTGGTACCTGCTAACAGGTACTTTTTTTAGTACCTCCTCAGTCGAGGTTCCAAGCGAGCTGAGGTGAGCCGAAACGGTGACGCGAAAGTGACAGACGGGGGTGTCCTGAACAAACCCGCTATTTTTAAACAGTTTAGCCAGCTGTTTTTTTTTTGCTGCCTCCAGCTTAATTTGAAACTAAATGTGTCTTCTGGCAACACACACCTTCGACGTTCTGTGTGTGTTTCACGTTAGGTCACAGTAGTTTACTGCGGCACCGCTTGTTTACAGTTCTGCAGAGGCTCCGGCAGAGCTTTCGCCGTAGCCTAACTACACACACACATGGCCGGCTCCACGCACACACCAGCGCACAAGTATAAACATCAGGCCACTTTTACATAGGCTACACAGGCTACGGCGAAAGCTCTGCGTGGAGCCTCCACAGAACTGTAAAACAAACTCAAGTGGCCTGATGTTTATACTTGTGCGCTGGTGTGTGCATCGATACGGCATAACGACCAGCCACGCTGAGGTGGTACTAAAATCTGCAATGGAAAACGTACGCACAGTCGAGTCGAGTCGAGGCGAGTAGAGTCGAGGCGAGTCGAGCAGGTACCATGTAATGGAAAAACGCCATTAGTTTGATGGTGGTACTAGAAGGAGAAAAAAATGTCAATCTGTTTATTTGGCCAGTAGTTTTCAAAACGTTTTAATTTTAAAGGTTTTCACTGTGACTGACAGACCCGAAATTGGAATGAAAGAAAGAAAACATTGACCAAACGTATAGTCGTGCACCCTACGCACGCAGGCTCAAGACAGCCAGAGCGAGCGCTGCTCAGAGCTCAGAGATGTTTTAGAATGCCCATATTTTACGATGCTAAAATTGCTGTTTATTTACATGGAGTCTGGTGGGTTTAACGAACGCAATTTCGCAGACTTTTTATGTTTAAAAAAAGGATATTACTCTTTAACAGAAAGGTCGACCTCCTTAGAAATCCTTTCCATAATGTTGTCTGACACTTATAATATTAATCTGAGCCTGTCAGCGGCAAAACAAGCACTTTTATGAACGTAAATACAAGCTGGACAATTGTCTTGTTTCGCCGCTGCTGACTGCAGCGATCTCATTTAATACTGGACCAATGTCAAAGGAAAATATTTTCTCAATAGTTTTAATTGTATCCGATACTCAATGAGCTGTTGCAGAAACAAGCCCAGGTGTGAAGCAATAAAGCAAAAGCTGTCAGATAAATGTAGTGCAGTAAACATTACAACATTTCCCTCTGAGGTGTAGTGGAGCACAAGTATGAAGTAGCAGCAGGGGTGATTCTAGGATCAGACCTTTAGGGGGTCTCAGCCCCTATGAGAATGTGACACGGATATAGTGGATGCCCCTTGCTGTGACAAATGGTTTGCAAGAAAATTAACATTGAACTTACATGAAATGTTATCATATTTGCATTCTGCACAAATCTCTGCACACCCATTACTCTCTGTGAAATATCTCACAAACTCTATACTCAACACATGCATCAGTACAACAAGCGGTTCCTGAGTAATACGGTTTTGAAATTGCAACAAAATTTCTACATGGTCTCCAACTTTATAATTTAATCTCATGTAAACTATTTATGTCAGCACAGATATTTTTTGTAAATTGCTTAGCCAGTGTATCCCACCATAATGGTTATTATATTGCCAGATTCCAGACAATCCCACTTACTTATATATATCCCACTTACAAATATGAATATATATTTCTACTGGTATGCTTCCTAGTGATGTTAATGCAAAAATATGAAGAAAAAACTATTCCACCTGTGCGTGCATGGTTAAAATTCTGAAGTGCAAAATAGTTCAGGCTACAGCACAAATATTTCCATCCATAGATAAGAATAATCAAGTCTAACCTCTGAATTTCTTTTCAAAGTGCACCAGATTGATGCATTTAAACGTTAAAATAGACACAATTTTCTTACAGGGGAGCATGACCATGGACCCCCCTAGGGGGGCTTGTTGGGGCACAAGCAGCTCTAGGTCTAATGACGTCCCTGGGGCAGTGTCCCCGTTTTAAGTTTACAAAGATAAAAACATTACCTGTTTTTGAGGTATTTACGCTTCTGAGCTGAAAATGTCCCCGGATTTTGTCTCAGAAATCTGGTCACCTTACTCTACACGCAATAGGATAGCGCTACAACCAACCAGAGCAGTGCTAGTTTATAGATTAAACTTTTGCTGTATCCAGTCGGCACAACTCTGAACACATCTTCCTTTTTTAAGAACGACTTCAGTGCCGTTCTTTGTTCTTTTCTCAAAACAAAGCTTAACTCCAAGTCTTCCAGAGTCACAGCCAAAGCCGATTCCAAAGACCGCTGTTCGCCACCAGCCATCTTCTTTGTTTTCAAGTAGCAGGGAATTCACGTGGAACCGTCGCAACTCTGCCGTTATTATGTTAAGCCCGCCCACTGACTCTATACACGATGTGATTGGCCTGACTAGAGTTTGGTTTTTCCAGCTCGCAACCCAACAGAGAGTTGCTAGACGACCCTGGCTACAAATTACATTTGCTGCCACTAGGGTGCGTCTAGATTTCTAGGCTAATCATAAACCCAATTCACACGGGATTAGTATCACCTGGGGACCTTGTGAGATTTAGAAATGTATTCGCACGGGATAAGCAAATACTGCTTTTAATCAAAATTACTGACATATTTTAACACCGAGAGTTGAGTACCCCAAGGCGCGCGGAGGACGGCCAGGGCGAGGCCGCCGCAGCGCATTGTATCAGGGTTCCGTTTCTTTTTTTTCTGGCAGCAAGGTTGGCTCAGTGTTTGGCACTGCTGCCTCACAGCAAATAGGCACTAAAGAGTTTGATCCCCAGTCCAGGCAGGGCCTTTCTGTGTGGAGTTTGCATGATTTGCATTATTGCATGTGTTTGCGTGGGTTTCCTCCGGGTGCTCCGGTTTCCTCCCACCATAAACACATGCATGCTGGGTAACTAGGACTACAGTTGAAAATTAGCTGTCTGGCTAACATTGGCGCATTTACATTAATGTGCATTGTCCTTTTTTTAAAAAAAACAACACATTTGGATCTCTGGCCTTAAATATAGGGCGTTTATATGACTCTGTGTGGAAATGTTTTCATGCCATGTCAGTGGAAACACCTTGAGAAATGCTCTAATATGTATAATATTAGCTGCTTTTCCCAGCGTACATCCCCTCAGTGGCTGTATCCTGGGGGAGACCATCTGGTGGCTGGTTTTAGTCTACGGGGAGATGGAGGATGCAACACTATGCCTCTATAGCATGCATACACAAATATTTGTATTACAATATTGCCATCTCTACATATATGAATGGATATTTCTAAATTCTCTACTGACAAGCCTTTTCTTACTGAGCTTGGAGAGAAAACCAAGAATACTCAAACAGTTTGTACATTTGTTCCAGCATTTAAATTCATGAATCTGTACACTCAGCATTTAATAACATGAGTCGACTGTTACGACACATCCCAGTTTGTGTCAGCACTATTGTCTCATTACCAGATGGAATATCCTGCACTTAGGTATAGAGTACACAGATAGTTTTTATAAATCTTAAAATTGTCTGACAACCAATTTAATAATATTCAGTCAAATTAAAGCCCCTATTTGTAGAAAAGACTTGACTGGCACCCTCCAATGGTAGTTTAATAAAAAAGGAAGTGTCACCAACAATACAAACAAAAACTGATATCAGATAATTGAAAAGGTACTGTAATCACAAAAACAATTCAAAAAATTAAACAATGGGCCTCATGCAAGAACATTTTCTTAACTTTCTCTTACTTTTTTTTCCATGCGTACCACATCAGAATCAGCAAACGCTCCCATCTTGAGATAACTGCCTAAAAGTAATGAAAGCCATCTGTGAGTAAATGAGATTTGTAAATTACACATGTCCAAAAGGGTTCATTCATAAAAAAGATTAATTAAAGGTCCTATGACATGCTGCTTTTTGGATGCTTTTATATAGGCCTTAGTGGTCCCCTAATACTGTATCTGAAGTCTCTTTTATATAGGCCTTAGTGGTCCCCTAATACTGTATCTAAAGTCTCTTTCCCGAAATTCAGCCTTGGTGCAGAATTACAGCCACTAGAGCCAGTCCCACAATGAGCTTTCCTTAGTATGTGCCATTTCTGTGTCTGTAGCTTTAAATGCTATTGAGGAGGAGAGAGGGGGGGCAAGGTAGAGGGTGGGGGTGTGGCCTTGACCAACTGCCATGATTCGCTTGTTTTCAAGCCATGATGTCTCTCTCTTTCTCATAGGCAGGCCAAATTCTCTGGGCGGGCAAAGCAGAAAAAGGGGAGGTAACCTTCCTCCTTATGACCTCATAAGGAGCAGATTCCAGATCGGCCCATCTGAGCTTTCATTTTCTCAAAGGCAGAGCAGGATACACAGGGCTCGGTTTACACCTATAGCCAGTGGGGGACCATAGGCAGGCTGGGGGAACTCATATTAATGTTAAAAAACCTCATAAAGTGAAATTGTCATGCCATGGGACCTTTAAGAATAACACATAAATAATTAATGTGTAATAATGTAGAAACAGTGCTTTATACATGATTAATTTGAATGATACATGTATTTACTGATACTTGACTAATGCTTCACAGTGTGCAGTTATTATAAAGTGTTACCAAGTTAAGATTTTATGTGGTTGTTAAACATTTCAAATACAGAGTTAACAGGGCTCACTCTGCCTCTGCTAAAGCCACTTTCCTGCTTCACTCTGTGTTTTCATGTATCCTTGTAACAGTTTATTTCCATGCTTTGCTTTTACCCCTACAATGCATGTTCCAGTGGGACAGAATTAACATGTTCATGCATCAACTGAAGGGATGTAAAGTGGTCCCAGAGCAGCCTGTGGTGCCTGCAGCCCAGCCATTCAGGCTATTTGAATACAGCATTGCTTCGTGCAGGGCAAACAGGTTCATCCATGTGGAAGCAGAAGGCGACTTTATTTGCTGCTCCCTGTTTTTCTGGCAGTAACTCACAAACTTTAAGTTCACTTATTATGCATCAAGGTTCTGAAGTCACAGACAGTATTGTGTGTCAACAGTAGCTGGTTCTTATATTCCTGCTCATTTATGTGGCAATCATAATCATTGTCAGCATTGAGACAATGAGTGCAGTATATCAAAATCAAGACCACTTTTCGGCCTCTCTACTCCCCCCATTTACCTTTTTGGGCGGCTGTGGATCAGTGGTAGAGCGGTCGCCTACCAATCGGAGGGTTGGTGGTTCGAGCCCCCGATGCTGCGCCATCGGAGTGTAAATGTGTGTAAATGTTTATCTGATGAGCAGATGGCACCTTGTACGGCAGCCTTGGCCACAGTGTGTGAATGGTGAATGGTTCCTGTATTACGTAAAAGCACTTTGAGTAGTGATTTAGACTAGAAAAGCGCTATATAGAAACAGTCCATTTAGATTTCCTGAAGAGAAATATGAGGTTTTTTTTAGTAGCCTTTAACTCCTTCTATTTTCACACACTATGAAAAAAAAACACCCCACCGGCTCTTCCTGTTTGTTGCCATAAACATTGATGAAAACCTTGTCTCGAGGCTCAAGATAAAATTACATTTCTTCTTCAAGAATAAATGGCCCTAACTACTAAATGATGGCCCTAACTTTCCAAGTAAACATCCATAAAAAAAGCAATGTTCTCATGTTTCAAACAACTAAAACAACCTGTCATGGGCAGCTGCATGTGATGCCGTTTTGTCCTATGCCACTGCAGCAAAAATAACCTCAGTACCTTTAAAAAAGAATTGTTGTTCTGCGAAAAAAAATATTACCCTATGGTGTAATATTAATGAAAATTAAAATAAATGCCATTTTACCTACAAATCAGTGTTTACATGGTTACTTAATACCAGACTGGTTGAAAGATTTGGACCACACGTCAGAAGCTCTCTGCAGCTCCTGCAACCACTGCCAACTAGTGGCCAAATGAAGCCTCATGAAGCTTCGTAAACCATTTTATTTAATTTTCTGAGTCCACCTCATGTCGCTCGTGGTTTAAAGAAAAGGGCTCAAGGAATAGCAATTAAGTGTGCTTTCAGCCCTTTGTTGAACAGAGAGCGCCATCTAGTGGGATCAGAAAATAAAGACAAGGGTTCATGAAGCTTCATGAGGCTTCATTTGGCCATCAATACTCCCAACTGTAATGTCATGGTGCACTGGTAAACTTTTACATCACTGCAGCTGCTGAGAAGTTAAACCACTGGGGGCCAGCGAGGAACAATATGTTCAGCTGCTAAGTTGCACTCTAAAATCCAACTTAAAATCACAGTTTGCCTTTGAAAAGAGTGATAACTTTAAGTACATCCCCTGTTAACGGTAAATAGTAAAGAGAAGCCTGGTAAGCATTTCCAGTAACTAAGAAGCAGTCGATAGAGAGGACGGTTGCCACCAAAAAGCTCGTTTTGCAGTGAAATGGAGTCTAGTGATACTGCAGTCACTGGAGAGCAGCTCCCCCTCATCCTCCACAGTCTGCAAGGGGATATCTTATCTGAGCATAGAATACTGCCTAACGGAGCACGGCTCGGCATTCAAGTCATTAAAAATTAACCAGGTCACTGATTTATTTTGTGATGTTTCCTGAAGAAAAGAGAAGGTTGAAAATGTTCCTTCTGTGCAATTACTATAGAAAGAAGTTCATCAATCAGACAATAAAGGAAGGGAACAATAAGTACGGCATAGAGACAAATGTGAAAAATGAAAAATCTAAGGCGACAGCCAGCCAGTTTAAAATGTAGTAGAATAAGTGGGCAAATAATTGTACTGTGAAATATGGAAAACAGCAAATGGTTGCCAACAGCTAATAAGGGCTTGACAAGCTGAGATCACTGCCAGACTGCAAACTGTCAGGAAAACAAAGCAGGTTCTTTTCCTACAGTGCAGCAGGCAGAGTAGAGCAGGCAGTCTCCAGCATTGTCAGCCCTTGTTTATTCAATCTCTGATTTCTTTCAAATTAGCACCTAAAAGTCACCTTTGGATGTGTGCTCACATCACAACTTAGCATGTTGTTTTTCTCAGCCTGCTTACTCATTGATCGCTGCAAGGTTCAGTGTCAACTCATGTTAAGGGATAGTCACTTTAATTGTGAAACACACTGTTGGCTGCTTTTTGACTCACTCATCTTGCTGGAAGTTTGGACAGCGAAGGGTTTTCATTATTCTGCCCACTGTACAGAATAATTACTTAGTTAACCTGGAATTTTGCTGCCATCCCGCAAGCTACGCTAAAAAAATTTCACTAGCAATATCAGTCAGTCCACCACTTTGGTCCAGGCTGAAAGATCTCAAGCAGGCCTGGAATTTCATCATTTTAGGAGCAAGAAGGCACAAAGGCCAAATGCCAGGGCAGCAAGGCCATCAAATAAAATAATGATTTTAAGTCCACAGAAAGAATGAATTTAACTTAGGTTTGTTACATTAATGTTACAAACAATTGGCTATAATACTCTTTGGGCACGTAACACTTCTTAGGCGACTGGGTCAGCTAAGTCAACTTTGTAGCGATATTCAAGCAATGATTAACAAGTTTCTTGTCTCATTCGTTTGCAAATTTATCAAACTTTCTTGCCTCCGCTCAGTCTTCTCAGATTTCACTCAGTCACAGCTTTTGCAGCAGTAGCACATCAGGATGAGTTTGATTAAGTCTCTTGGTTGGTTAGATTTGTGTCAAACTATCGATATTAAACAGCCTGGTTTTCTAGTAGTTCATACCAGGCTGGAAATCCAACCCACCACTGGTTATGTGCGCAGCGATGCACTTGATGTTGCCCAATAAGAGTTCAGAATCTTAACAAAAGACACTTGTGTCTAAAACCCGTATTGACAGGAAAGGGCATGGGGGCCATGGCCCTCATGGCCTCCATGAAATTCATGCCCTGATCTCAAGAACTATTGGGTTGATTGCCATGAACCTTTGTATAGACATCCATGTTCCCAGAGGAATCTTTAAGTCTTTGTTGATCCTCTTGACTTTTCCTCTAACACCATCCTGAGGTTAGAGTGAAATATCTACACAACTATAGGATGGATTGTCATGGAATTTGGGGCACACATTCATGCCCACCTCAGGATGAATTGTAATAATACTGCTTTACTGATCCCTTTTTTTCCTATAACACCATCATCAGGTCAACATTTTAATTTATTTATGGTTTATGACCAAATACCTAAAAACTAAAGACATTCCCATCAGCCTCAGCTGTACTTTGTGTTTAGTGCTAATATACAAATATTAGCAAGCTCAAGCTAAACTAAGATGAACATGGTAAACATTATACCTGCTTTTGTGCTTCTCTTCATAGTCGTCAGATTCATCTACCAACCCTTATAGAGCTGGCTCAGGTTTGCCTTGGACCAGCTCTTAGTTATGCTACTCATGCCCCAGAAATGCTTGTTACTAACTTAGCTCTAGGGAGCTTATTCCCCGGAGCCCTTATTTTTTCTCGCCTTGCAGTTTTCCTTGGATTAGTGTGGCACCTAAATCATGGTTGCAGCTGTCGCCGTGGTCCTGCTCAGCGCCCTGCTATGCCATGAACTACTACAACTACTATTTCTAGTCAAAGTTCCATTATCTTTATTGTGACTATAATTGCCACTGTTCATCACACCCCCAACTAGCACCGTCAGACACCTGCCCACCAAGAGCCAAGGTCTGTCTGAGGTTTCTGCCTAAAAGGGAGTTTTCCTCACCACTGTCGCACTAAATGCTTGCTCTTGGGGGAATTGTTGGAATTGTTGGGTCTTTGTAAATTATAGAGTGTGGTCTAGACCTACTCTATCTGTAAATTGTCTTGAGATAACTTGTGTAATGATATGATACTATAAATAAAATGGAATTGAATTGAACTAAACAGCAAGACGTTGACGTTACTGTGAACATGTTAGCATGCTAACGTTAACAAATAAATAAATAACTAAAGTTGATTAATTAAGTGAAATTCCAAATAAATCTGTAAAGATGATGTAACTTGATAGGCCCATAAATGACAGCTGAACATACAGTACGTATTGCCTCATTAATTTGCTGTGGCTAACACCCGAGGAGGCATTTTTTCATGACACAGCACGAGCACAAAAAAAAATCCTCAAGCGGTTTTCTACTGCATTATCTATCGTTTCACCGTGTGGGGAATCGACAAATTGGCGCCCCTGCTTGCTGAGAAGGTACCGTGCACAGAGAAGCTGTGTGAGAAGGGGAAAGGGGAGGGGGGAGCAGGGGACAGTTGGTGCTCCGCTAATACTGAGCGCCCACGAAGCTGTTCGCGGTTATGTGTCGGAAAAGTTAAACTTTTCATCTCCAATCCTATCCTGAGTTGAAAGATAGCCTACTTTACGGCTTTATTATTGAGTTGATAGGAGTGTGTGTTCGTTTTTGACTACTTTTTTTTTTAAAGGGCGTGCGCCTGTGAGCACCCACGGAGGAAAACAAATCGGCGCCTATGTTGCTTGGTCTCCCAAATGGAAATGTCCAGACAAGGGGAGGAACGGGGGATGATAAGGAGCTATCGGAGATCTACCCCAACTTTTGGACTGCTCTCAGGATTGCACTTCCTCTGCCAGTCACTGACTCAAGCAGAGAGGAGCTTTTCAAAACTAAAGTTGATCAAGTCATACCTGAGGTCAACCATGTCCCAGGAACGGCTCACTGGCCTTTTCATCAGTATTAATTAGGGCTGTCAAAATAATGCGTTAATTTCGATTAATTAATCTGAGAAAAAATAACGCGTTAAAAAAAATAACGCAGATTAATCCATTCCATATTGACGTTTGACCCGGAACCGTTCTAGCCACCATTTGACTGTTAAATGAAGGAGGGAGACGAGAATGTGCTGCCTGGATCATTAATTGGAACATTTACTTGTAAAAATCTTCTTCCTGCCAACCCTGGCTACCGAAATCTGGTGCCACTGATATGTCTGCACTTCTCTCTGATGCTCTGAAGACGATACAGGCAACAAAACACCGCTGCATGTGACGCTAATTAACACGACAGCAGCTAACGTTAACCTACCGCTAGCTAGCTAACACTATACTCAACAGCAGCTAATGTTAGCCTACCGCTAGCTAGTAGCTGGATTAAACACGGTTAAAATGCTGACAGCTAACGCTAAACGGTATAAAGTTTGACTGTGTTTTACTGTAGAGGATTCAACACATGTAACAATCTGCAGCTGCCGTCGGAAAAACAAAATGGTGCATTCAATGAAACTGGTAAACTACAGCCTCGTGGTGCATTTAAAGTTATTGTAAATGTCCCTTTCCCATCTGGTGGTTGTTTTTGTCGTTCAACAGCAATTTAAATAAGTTAATGTTATTGTTATACATTATTATTAAATAATTTCATTTTGACCATATGGCCTTAGCAATAAACAAGCCATTATTTAATGTCACCAACTGTTGTTTAGTACCCTTTTTTTTCTTTTCTTTTTTTACTTTCTTAAAAAGTATCGGTTCAGGCACCGTTAATTATGTATGCGATTAATTTCGATTAATTAATCACAGAGTATGTAATTAATTAGATTACATTTTTTAATCGATTGACAGCCCTAGTATTAATCATCCAATAGAGGAGCAGATTTCATACGATAACATCATTAATGATTTTGCATCAAGAAAGGCCAGAAAGGTCAGGTTTTAGTTTAGTTATTTATTCTATATTTTATTTGTATATTATTTTTAATATTTTATATTGTTGTTGCTCTCTGCTCTTGTTACATTTTTTATATATCTGATTGTTTATATTTTTGGCACATTTATATATATATATATATATATATATATATATATATATATATATACATATATATATACATATATATATATTATAACAACATAAGTGAAAGATAAAATTATATTTCTCAATTGCACAAATCTTTCATTCATCAGACATTTGAAAAACACACTTAAGAGAATCCAGTTATTTAACTATTGCAATTACAACAGGAAACCCACTTTATAAGTTGCACAATCTCCACCTCCAACATTTTCAAAAGACAATGAACACAATTCTGCACAAAATATGGCAGTATAAGTAATCAGAACTTAAAATAAATATACAATATAATATAATAATTTCTAATAATTCTGCAATTTTGTGTGTTTGTTTTTTTGGGGTGTCGAAGGGGGTCTCACCCTGGGTGTAATTCAATGTAGAACCACATTTATTTACATTCATTGATACAAAAGATGAAGAAGGTTAATGGCAACTTTGAGCTATCAGAAAACAGTTTTTATACTGAGTAACAAAATTTAACTTGTCAATGATTATATTTAGAACATCATTCAGGAAACATAAAAGAACTAACGTTGCTGGGGCACATCCATATCCAGTGACAGCAACTGATGCTCTGCTGTTTGTAGCTATTTCCAAATTAGTGTAACAATTTAATCAATTTCAATTAAAGGGTTTTTTCACTTTGATTCAATGCAAACGTAATAAAGCCGGTGGTTATCAGAGACAGTTGAAAGCACCTCAAACAAATTAGCCACAGCAATTTAATAAGAGACCGGGGTTGGCATCACTGCGGCTTCACTAAAAGAGCAGGACTTTGTTAGCAAGCAGACACCGTGTGACAATAATTACACTGTTGTAAAAAAAGAAATGTGGGTTTTAACAGGAGAATAGAGGTCATGACTGTGTAATCAGCGGAAATCTTTAAATCTTCAAATCAAAAACGGTCCTGTTTTAAAAGGAGAGTGAGAAAGAAAGAAGTAATTGTGTTAAACATGGATGTCAGTCCTGATGCTCATCAGCCTTTGAAAGTCGATGTAGCCTTTCTTTCTACCTTTTTTGGAAAGGTATTAAACAGCAGAAGTTTAATAGAATGTCTAAAAACACAACCAATACTGACACATTAAGCTGTTTCCATCAGTGGCATTTTAAAATGGGAAATATGCAAGGGCAGGGCTAGAAGGGGGGCACGGGGTGGCACCACCCCCCTCCCCACCCCCCCATCCACTGGGCTACAGTGCTGTAAATCTGACTGAAAGATTTCCATTGGATCAGAGTACTGTCACTTGGCTGCCTGTTCTGCCAATCTTCCCAGCCCTTGCCACGTGATCAATTAATGTTTCCATGATGACTATCTAAAATTCTGATACCATGGAACCAGCACTGGAATTGTTTTTTTAAAAAGTGGCAGACTGACAGGCTGGCTACATTGCACGCGTAACATATGCAGATCGGATCCAACACTACGCTTTCACTATAATCTATGAAACTGGCGGCATCGGACATTAGAGCAGCGTGTAGTAGTGCTTATGCTCCGCGGAGATCCGCTCTACAAGTGTAAAAACAGGACAATCGGATCAGTCAGATGTCGCAATCGCGCCAATTCACGTGAGAGAGCTTGTTTCCGATTTGAAGATGAGACTCGAACATCTCACATTTACCAACAAAACGTACAGCGAAAGACCGTGCAAAACATTTCAGACCTCCCTGCCAACCTGTATACATTTTAACATCAATGTACGCTGTAACGTTTTGTCACTCTAAAGTCAGCGGCTGCTGTTTCAATCCTGTCGGCTGTATGCAGCGGGCAGGGGCGGGGCTGCTGCTCATACAGTTCCCCCCGCTACTGACGTACACATACACGGTGGATGCAGGAAAAACCGGAGATGAGACGACACAATGACCTAAATTTAGGACAGCTACGCTCGTTATTGTAGTTGCAATGATAAGTTAAAGTCCAATAAGTACTTTATCAAACCGTATGAATGTTTGTCCCAGGCCAGGATAGGAAATTAACTAACAAGCCACTGACACATATGTTCAAATTTGATTCATTCAATAAATTATTTTTTTTGGTCTTAAATCCACCAGCCATTTTCATATTATACCAACATTTACAGCATCCTGAGCCTTTTTGTTAAGGTTACTAGGAAATCTCAGCCCAGAGTAGTTTTATTCTCCCCGAAACAAGTTTCCTTTTTATTTTTAAAGAACTATACAAAAAAAATTGCAACTTTTTTTGCAACTTTCACTGTCTCCCGCCACTTCATTGATGGACTGATATACAGGAAACGACTTAATGACAATTAATGACTGTCAATGAGTGTATTGGCAGTTTCAATTTGTGAGTTTCTGTTTTTATTTCTTGATTCCCTCACCTGCGTCATCTGATAACAGATGACAGTAGATTGATGTTTCACTGGCTTCAATGAAATAGCAACATAAAACACTGCGCTTTCAAGCCGCAGAGAGGAGTTCACGTCACATCGAAAACAAAATACTTTCACCCAGGAAATGCTCGTTCGTTCCTCGGGAGTGTTTTAATCCAAACCTCAATCTTTCTCCTAAACTGAACTAGTTGTTTTGGTGCCTAAACTTAACTTTCATCTCCGCATGACACTCACTTTTTCAGGCTAAACTCCACTACCACGGCCCATATCATCTGGTGGTGTCTGTAGCTGGCTCGCAGTCACCTATTGGTGGATATACAACTGCCGCTGGTAATCGGCATCCCGGAGCTCTGTAGTGGCTAAATACAACCAGCAACTGCTGCTAGGATTCTCATGAACGGGTTTATATGATATTGTACAAACACTTTACACAATAATTTGTATATCTTATGAAATTATGGCGACCGCCAACCGGTCACGTGCTGAAGTTTATTACAGTTAAGTTTAGTCGAGAAAAGGTGACTGTGGGCCAGGTACTGGTCACCGTGAGGCGACGGTCTTTTCAGCGGACGTTACAGTTAAAGGGCAATTCCGGCGCAAAACGAACCTAGGGGTTATTAACAGATGTGTACCCACTCTGTCGTTCTCTAGGACATGTTTTCATGCTAATTGAATGAGTTTGTAGCTCGAAAGACGCTAGCGCGGACCGCTGATTAGCTTACAACGCTAGTATTCGGGGCACAGGGAAAGTAAAAACAAATCGCTATTTATACCACTAAAAAGGCTCAAAATATCACCAAACTTCAATGGTAGCATAATGAGGGTCCCAAAATGTTAACCGAAGCATTGAGAACTTTGTAAGTGTGCAGACAGTTTATTGAACGAAGAGCTGCGGGAGCTCCGTGAAAGGGCTACGAGAGAGAGAGAGCTACCGGTAGTCAATGCCGCAACACAGCCTCGTACTTCGGGAAACTGGTGGTGTACCTGCGGACATTGTGAAGCTATGGCCACCGAACAGGAGTGTCTGTGTTACAAGGAGTGGGACCTGTTGCGTCGCGATGCCCAAGAGACGCAGTGTTTTGTACAGTCTGAAGATTTCCCCTCTCTGATAAACAGGGCTGTACTGGCGACCCAGACCGGAGGGACCAGATGGACAGCTATCCACTGAGTAAGTACACTAGACAAGTTATACAGAGTGCGATTATTTCAGATATATTGAGCAAATTGCTTTTGATTTTAGTTTGCATCGCCAGCTGTAAGTCATGATTGGTTTCCAAGACGGCGGCGGCATGTAAACATGAACGCGAGTGTCTTTATAATCTATCTTTTCAATAAACTGTCTGTACACTTACAAAGTTCTCAATGTTTCGGTTAACATTTAGGGACCCTCATTATGCTACCATTGAAGTGTGGTGATATTTTGAGCCTTTTTAGTGGTATAAATAGCGATTCGTTTTTATGTTCCCTGTGCCCCGAATACTAGCGTTGTAAGCTAATCAGCGGTCCGCGCTAGCATCTTTCAAGCTTCAAACTCATTGGATTAGCATGAAAACATGTCCCAGTGAGCGACAGAGTGGGTACACATCTGTTAATAACCCCTAGGTTCGTTTTGCGCCGGAATTGTCCTTTATCCAACAAAAGGTGACTGTCATGCAGCGACGACAATTAACATTAGGCACCAAAACTGTTACATTCTGTTAAGAATAAAAAAAGATTGTGGTTTGGTTTAAAACACTGTTCCCCCTTAAGGTCTTATACAGCAGTGGTCAATGTAATACATATGTGGAATACATCACACACACACACACACACACACACACACACACACACACACACACACACATACACATACACACACACAAACAGCAAGTGCCTCTATAACTGCTCACCATGAAGGGAATAAAATCCCGGTAGGAGAAACTCCTACCAAAATGAAAAACCTTTTCATTCTCCATTGTTTGAAAAAAGGAATGAGTGTAGTTTTCACAGTTGGAGGTGAAACACTAAGTGCTGCACATTGTCACCGGAGTTCAGTAAATTGTGCAATTTGCAACTGGAACATACAAAAGTGTTACAAGAGTACAGTTTTACCACACCTATGTGTCTTTTTCTGCAAATCACCAAACTCCTGCTGAGTAGGTTAAAATTTGAGTACCACTCAGCCAACAGGAAGTAGGCCCGCAAAAACAGGACAGATGTAGAAGAACAGAACACTGGGCAGTCACAACAGCAACTGATAAGTACTCAATACTCCGCATGTTTATCACAGGAAAACAATGATGATGAAGACACTTTGGGTCTCATGCAAGAACCACAATGCATTCTTAAGTGGCATTGTAACACTGCTGTGGACCAGGATCAGGGTCAAGATAAGGGGTCAACAGGGCTGACAGGGGTATCATATGGGCATACTGTTTTAAGTGCTTTCGGCCAAAAGAGGGAGAAAATGGAATGATATTTAAACAAAGATTTACATGCAAATCTGTTGCTCAGGATGGACTCAATAAATGTGTGAGTCATGAACGGAGCCGGGCCACTGGGCTTTAACATTAGTTATGATTTGTGTTTCATCACATGTGATCTTGGCACTGCAGATGATTGAGAGTAATTAGCTGCAGTATATTGTGCTGGATGGTTTTTGCTAATTGAAGAAAGTAGCCTATAATATTCCTACACATTACTGCTATGGAAAGACTTGCTATTTACATAGTCTCCTTCATTTACTGAAGGAGTGGTGATGTCATCAGTGATTTCTAACAGTCACTGCAATCCTATGGAATATTCCTCTTTGATAATCCTTATAAGTGTGTGCCCAGTGAAAACTATAAAAATCTGCAATAGCAGTTTCAGTGCAAGGGTCCCTTTTCCAATAGCTCTAGAAGTTGTGGCTTTTCCAATATGTGTTGCCAATATTATACAAGAAAAAAAACAAAGGACAACACAACGAATTTGCTCTCACCTGAGGGCACATCCACCATGTGTGATATAGAGGGCAATGAATGATCAGATAAATGATTTATGAACATTCAACAAGGTAGAATATTAGAATATGGTATATTATAGCACATGCAAAGGGGATCTGATCATCCTTTCCTGACCTAAGGCTTTGCAAATGAATTGTGCTTCAATATCTAGGATAATCAAGGAAAGCGTCTGTCTCCAAGATCCTTCAGATAGAAAAGCAGGGTTTGTTGAAGAAAACCTGTCAGCAAGGTACGGTTTGCAGAGTAAGTACCACAGTAACTGACCCAGAGTTAAAGTGATTAGTGACTGTGACTATTATACCTACTATTGTACTGTGTGTGTATCAAAGCCTGATATCTTATTCCATTAAAGTTACAGAAAAAAGACGTAATCAGATTACTAATACATTTATTTAAAATTGGGATTATCAACAGGATTACAATTTTAAAATACATTTTAAAAATAAATAACAATACACTACTGTAGTTATGAGTTGTGTACAACGGCGTATCAGGGCCATTGTAGGAAGAAATTACGGAGCCGGGGGAGACCGTCATATAAGTCATTTTAATTAGGTTGATGATTACTGCACATATGAAGCTGAACAGAATGGGATTTACATGGCAAGCAAAGGGCACATTAAGAAAAGGAAAGAGCTACTGTCAATAGCTAGGTAGCATGCACTGATATATCTGATATAAATGAATCAATACTAAATACTGTATTTCTCATTTACCTTAAAGGGTAACTACCGTTTGATTCAACCTGAACCCTATTTTCCTGTTTTTGGGTCTAAGTGACTGATGGGAACAACAATTTTTGACACTGGTCCAGTATTAAGCAAGATCGCTGCAGTCGGCAGCGGCGAAACAAGCTGCGATGTAAGTTAATAGGGCAATTGTCCAGCTTGTATTTACCTTCACCAAAGTGCTCGTTTTGCCACTGACAGGCTCAGATTAATATTCTAAGTGTCTGACAACATCATGGAAAGGATTTCTAAGGAGGTCGAACTTTCTGTTAAAGAGTAAGATCCTTTTTTTAAACAAAAACATCCGCGAAATTGCGTTTGCTAAAGCCACCAGACTCCATGTAAATAAACATTAATTTTAGCATCATAAAATACACTTCATTCAAAGTCGACAGAAACAAAATAAAACGTTTTGGGTCGTCTTTCCACTTTTCCAACCGTCACAACTCTAATTTTGGTTGAAATAAACACATAGTTTACCGATTTATATGTGAAAATATGTTGGCTCTATACACGCTAAAAGTGTTTGTTTTTTTTTTAAATGGCGTCTGGTGTGTTTAGTGCTAGCGACCTCAAAGCTGTTTCTGGTTAAACAGAAAGGGCTTAAATAGGTTCTAAAAAGGTCTATCTCTGTAGGGATCCTTTCCATAACCTTGTTAGACACTTAGAATAATAATCTGAGCAAAAACAGAACTTTTATTGGACCAAATTGACGATGCACATTTGCCCTTTAGGGTTACATTGCAGCCCGGTCTGTGGCTGCAATAATGTGCTCATGCTTAATACTGGACCAATGTCAAAGATTGTTGTTACCATCAGTCACTTACACACAAAAACATAAGAAAATAGGATCCAGGAAAAATTCCCAAAATTACCCTTTAACAGTAACTCCATCATCATAATGATGTTTGTAGTAGTAGAATTGATGCATGCAGAAACAAAGAGCAGGGCTGGTGACTGAGGAAGCAGCAACTAACTCGGGATAATGAGCAAGCTGACATAGAAAACCATGATTAATTCACAAGCTACAATTCTATTACAGTCAAACATACAAATAAGGCAATTGCTGTGAAAAATGACTTTAACAGAATTTTTACATTTGTATAAATGGCCAAATGTCACTTTTTGCATATTCACATTCATTCTTGCATTAAGAAGTACACTTGCTGTATATTTTCTCTGCTGTATTGTTTTATGGGAATCATTTACACAAATCTAAAGCATTATTAGTGGTCCTGTCTGCAGGATCATATGTGATGCATCATATCAGTCAGTGTGTATATTAATGTGTGATGTAGGTGTAGGTCAGGTGGAGTATTGTGAGTTGGTGTTGGTGAGTAGGCTTGGCTCTCTGGGGGGAGCAGAGAGACAGCATGCAGGATGATGGGATCCAGTAGATCTAATGATGCCATAAAGTAGTCCTGCTCATTGCTTTGCACAGGCTGTTCTCATGAACCATTTGTACATATAGCTATGAAAAGTAATAATGCATTGTAAATTCAATTGGCCAAAAGTGTATGTATTCCACTAGTTATTACTGTCAGCAGCACATTGACTGCTGCTGTACAAGAGCGTGAAGATCCGCATAGGGAGGAGGTCGGGGGAGATGCGTGGGTCCTAAAACACAGTGCTTTCAAGTAGGGGAGCGGAGTTTGTGATCCGGAAGAGGAAAACACAAGACTTTCACCAAGGAAACGGGTGTTTGTACCGGGAGTACTACTTAAAGACCAATTTAACCCAAACCACAATCTTTTTTCTAATCTTCACTAGTTGTTTTGGTGTCTAAACTTAACTTTCGTCTCCATAGGACGGTCAATTTTTGCCAGATGACAAACCATATAATGTCAGGGCACAGTACATAATGTCATATCACCTAACACTACTAACATTTAGGGATTGCACAGAATTAGTATACACAGGCGTTGGTGCCCATGGACCTCCAGCTGTATGGTTTTCAATTCACACTGAGTCACAAACTGTGAGGGAAATAACTGGTTTTCCAAGTCAATGAGTTAGAATACACAAATTAATAATCGGGAGGTCTCAGACTCATCAAGTCAATGAGAAAGTCATTAATAGGGTAGGTTGTTTACCCCCTTTTGAATAGGCCACCAGAAAATGGTAACAAGTCACATGCAATTATAAATGTTAAAACGTCATTAATAAGAGGGTTTAAGGGGGTTCTGCAACAAACAATATAGACATTTAACACCAAATATTCAAAAAACACTCCTCTGCTCCTCACAACAGTGCTTCTCAGGTGCTAACCTTGTTATTTGTACACGCTGTGACTATACAAATCCAGTGCTCAAATTACGTGGGAGCCAGAGGGAGCCGAGCTCCCATAGAGTGAGGGCTGGCTCCCATGAAAGCAACAAAGTCAAAAATCTGAGGGGGTCTCTCATATCTGAAGGTGTCTGCCATATGTGGCATTGTAATTTAATCTTAAACAACATTATCCATCCCTGTGCGGTCTCTTAACATTAAAGATGTTAAATTAAAATATAAAATATAGGCTACTACGGAATGTAGACCTGAGCCTACCCTACGCTCATGAACGCAGCATGACTGCACTTCACCACCACACCACTAGGCTATGTGAGCAAACCGCATAGGCTACGATCGGTTTGACAGCACTCGCAAGTCCGAAGAAGTCACCTTGCTTTAGCTTAATGTGCTTTTGAGGTAAATACCACCAATACATCTTAAATAAATAAATCTGTAGCTATCCTCTGCCATTCAGAGCTGCGGAAAAGTTCCCAGATATTTTTGAAACACCTGTCAGCAATACAATGCAATCTCTGATGGCGGAATATTCAGTGAATAGGCTACCCGACAACATCAGTGAAAATTCCAAAATTGTTCGTCTATTTATTTCCATGGTTCAAGGCACGAGACGACTGAACACCCAGGTGTTGTTATCACTACGTGTACATTATAAGACTAGTAAACATAGACAGTTTAGTTTCATAGTTTGGCTGTGCAATGGCTTTATTCATTTCTGCCAGTTAGTGCATTTTCCCTGTGTATAAGTTAAAGACTACATGCATTATTGTGTTTGACACTGAGAATATCTGAGACGGTGGTCTAGTTCAAATGAGTTACGTTTTATTTCATTGTGAAATTGAGAATGACACTATAAAATGAAATAGACTAAATTGTTTAGTCTATTTCTTTGTATTGCGAAATTGAAATGAAATACGGACTATTACAATCAATAATATGTTGAAATTAATTAAAAGGAATCCATTTCTGTAAAAATAAATCTCTCTGTCTGTTGTGTGCGTGTGTCAAGTTATAGCCTAGGCCTATATAGCCTTGTTAGGCTATGTGCAGGGTGTGCCAACCTTTTTTTATGAGATAGAGAGACCCCCTTAAAGACAAAAAGATAATTCGAGCACTGTACAAATCACATCATGTAAATAGGAAAATGTTGGCATTATTTTGTCACTTATTGGGAGCAGTAGGCTAGATGGAGCCGGTTACCTCCAGGATCTGTGCTAAGCTAGGCTAGCGGTGGGTGGGTAAGACAGTGTTACGCTACGCACGGAGATGAGAAGGGTATGTATGGACTTATCTAACTCTGGGGGATACGGTGAATAAGCTAAAGTCCCAATAAGTCGGCGTGTTCCTTTAAGGCCTTTTCACACAGGGGTCTACGACGTGGGGTCTACTACATTCCTGTAGTAGGCGATCAATGTGTGGTAACCATGGGGATTCGGTGCACTAATGTTACTGTATCCCTGCTGTACAGTAGACTGACTGTGGTATCATGTATCCCTAATCACAGGGAGATTTATAACAAATGGTGGTAATCCCAGTCTTTCTTAACAACTGACTGTTATTTTTGATAGCTAAAGTTAGCTAAATTAGCATAGTTATAATTACCTGATAACCTGATAAATCCAAGCAGAAGCCCCGCTGTCTATGTCCTGATAACTGTTAAGAAAACAGTTATTGTATTTTAGGGAACTCACACACTGAAGAATCAGTCTCTTGTTCATTGATTTGCACGCTCGCGTAGGGAAGAGTTCAACACAATTTAACTCTTGCAGCGGACGGGCTTGTGAAGAGCACGAAACATGACAGTTTCACGGGATTGCACCCAGGGACGGCCTGGGACCAAAAATCAGCCCTCGCATTTTGGCCCAGACCGGCCCACCACATAAGATCACAAATACCACCTGTCCTTGCACTCCCCTGAATATGTATACCAACTCCTACCCCTTAAAACTACTCACGCCATGTAATCAGTAAGCAAGAATTAGTGAGAGTTGACACATTAAAACGGTTATTAATAAAACGGTATACTCCTCAGTGTTTTCATCAACAGTTTGTCCACCACTTGTTTTTGGCTCAGTTTTATCAAGGGGCAAAGTGTTTTAAGGGGAATTCTGCTTACCGCAGGTTCTACCCAAGGGAGTAAGCGTCTCCTCACAACCTGAACCTCCTATGGCGCCATTTTGATGCTAATAAGCACTCACCCCCCGTTAGCATCCCATTGACTGCCATTCATTTTGACGTGACTTTGACAGCGAATAACTTTACATCTGAAGCGTTTAAAGACTTTATTTGTCCATTGTTTATTTCTAAAGAAACACGACAATGTATAAAAGGCTCCATTACCTTGTATCTCACATTATGGCTCCGTAGCAGACGTTTTTGTAAAAATAGGCTAACGATTGTGTCATAACCACGGGACTTACTGTCGCATAGTAGAGGAATTACCGCATAGTACAGGAGAAGCGCGCAGGCAGTTTCGTCTCATATTAGCTGTTTAAGTGTAATTACTAATGTTAACTAGCATTTTAGTTAGCAATAATTAGCCTGTGTCCATGTTATCTCCTTACATATACCTACACTCTCCGTCTCTGCAAGATTGGGAATGATTGAGATTTCTCTTGGCACAGCTACCAGAAGACTTCCAATTTTCAGACAGGTTGCTCACGTCACATTTACGTCGTCTCTCTCAGTTGGAGGCTATGCAGTAACGCTCAGCCATCACCGGAAAAGTGCTTCTAATGGCCTTCACTGGTCTCCGTTCAGAGCAACGGGATCTGTTGGTCCATTCTATATAATGTCTATGGTTCTACCCTCACTCCCTCATCTCTGTCCCTCTCCTCCTGAGTCTCCTCCTCACTGTGCATGCCACTGCCGCCGACACCACCACCACTATCATCAGCCACGGGAGCTGATGAAGGTTCTGCTACTGCCGAAAACATGTCTGTCAATTTGACACATTTGGCAGCGTCTGCCTGAAGGGCCTGTTTCTTTTTCTCACGCAGCTTCTCTGCACCTCCATTGCGTTTCTTTTCCATGATCTCTATCACTATTCTAGCCTGACAGATGCACACTGAAACTGCATGCAGGCAGAAATCCCAAAGAGGGTGCTGTTTAAAGATATGATTGGGCCAGTCCAGTGTCAATTAAGAAAACAACCAATGGGCCGCTGAGCTACGTGTTTCATGGGCTGCGTCTGTCAGAAAAAAAACCTAGCCTGTGATATTTTTAACTAAAGTGTTTTGGGACAGCAGCCCAGTGTCAATTGAAAAAACAATGGGCTGCCGATCTAGGCCTACCAGTTTTATGGGCACGACAAAAAAATTAAATTAAAATTAAAAAATTAAAAAATAAAATAAAGTGTCGGCGGTCGGCCTAAAAAGCATGTCAGCCCACCGGGAAAGTGCCCGTTATGCCAGATGGCCAGTCCGCCCCTTGTTGCGCCCTGTGAAAAGCCCTTTATACTATGCCAGGGGTCTTCAAAGTATTTTAGGCCCAGGACCCCTTAGCTAAAAGAAAGCAGAGACCCCCAACTACATACATTGTATTCAGTTTAATTAAACTGGAGGGAAATTGATATTCACATATTAATAATACATCAATATTGGCAGTGACAATATTCTGCACTATGCATATTTTTATATCAGAATATTTATTATTTTTTACCTGTATTTCATTATATACAATGTATTACTATTGCTAATCTTATGATATTTTTTTTCTATTCTATGTCTATTTAACGTGCATTTTTTCTTATTCAGATGTGTGTGGATTTGTTTGAGCTACTGTAACAAGGGAACTTCCCCAGTGTGGGATCAATATAGTCTATCTTATCTTATCAAGTTTTAATTTCTTACCTTTAAGCCTGACATTACGGAAGCATAGTGCTGCCAAGCCTGAAAAAGAAAAACGTATCAGCATCACGTTATTACGTGAAAAGTTTATTGTAATAACAAGGTGTTTGTCAAGTTTTAACAAGATATTATCACGTTATTACAACATACAAACTCATCAAGTTATGAGAAGAACATTTTTTTTATCACGAAACAAAAGTTTCACGTAAAAAACAACTTATTGCATAAAAGAAACTTTGTTGTTGTAACAATATACTAGTTAACACGTTTCACGTTATAACGTGAAAAGTTTCACGTAAAAACGCGATCATTTATTGTTTAACATGAAACTTTTCACGTTATAACGTGAAACGTGAAATATTGTTACAACAACAAAAAAATTCTTTTCTGCAATAAGTTGGTGGAGGCGGACTTTCTCTGTCATCAATATTGTGTAAATTAAATTAAATACATTATAGGCTTTGCAAATAATGTCTATATTTTCAGATATATTTGAATTTTTTGGAAAAAAAGAAACTATCAAAAAATTATCAAACAGTAATCAGGCTGGCCCCCTGCAGTAACTCCAAAGGACCCCCATAGATGTTTTTTTTTTTCTCCCGGAAACAGCCGAAGGTGGCCGACGCCTCCCGAGCGTGTATGTGGAGAAAATGTGAGGGATGCCACTCTGTCAGAGAGGAGCCGCCGCGGACGGGCAGGGAGCAGACGGATACCGCCGTCTTCTCGGGAACACTAACCCACAGTGAGAGAGAGACAGTCCGGCAGAGGAGCGGGGATTTACCTGACACTGCTTACGGACCTTCCACGGACTTTTTTTTCTCCTTCCAATTCACCTCGGGGGTATTAGGGCAAGTGTTGCGGGACTGGAGGAACTGGGAGACTATTTTCTAAACTGTGTCTGATCTCGGGACCTCCCTGCTCTTCTTGTCTTCAACATATTTTGCAGAAATGCAGACGTCCTGGAAACCCTAGGAAATGGTGAGTTATGGCATCCTTTCCAAGAACTGCTTTGCTGTGTGAAGTGTCAGAAATGCAGCTGTGACTATGTGTGCGGTCGAAGGGGCGTCCTGCAGACTGGACACGCTGCATGCAACACTGAATCACATATTCACACAAGTCCGTCAGCTCTCACTTGCATCTGGCATCGCAGCCTACACTGACACAACATGACACCCAAATCTATTCAAAATCAATACACTGTTTGCCCGCAAAATTCCATATCCTGTCTCAAAGGGAATGATATTAGCCTACTATAGCTTGTGTCCGCAGTTTTCCCATATAATCCTAAATAGGGATTATGTTTTTTGAAAGTCAACTTTTACAGGCAAATTTTGTTAACAAAGGCTTTTCTTACAGATGGATATTAAGCTGTAAAAGTTGTATTAAAATGTATGCTTTTCATGAAGAGTTTGTCGTAAGGAGTCAGAAGAAATGAGTCAGATTTTATATTCTGTGCCTTTATGATTAACAAAGATTCCTTCTTGCAGCTTTTAAAATGCAGAATTCTAAGGTATTTCCGTACAAAAAAAAAAAATTAATGGCACACTCGTGCTGTAGGTTACATTGAAAATATTTGCAAATCAAAGCACCCATGTCATTTTATACGAAATTACATGTCTGTATCAAACCTGTCATTTTGCATAATTATAGCATTATTTGCATCATATATTAGTTTAATTAGGTCTTGCCTTTCATAACAGGGCTCTCTGTTCAGACTCTCCGGTCAGTTGACCGTGGTATGATATTCACATTATAATCTACTGATACATGATAATCTACATGATAAAAGAAAACTCACTTTCAAAAACTGTCTTGCTGCTTTGATGCATTTATTCAAGTTGAAATGGCATGCTTGACCCTTTGGGAAAACAGTGCGACTTGCAGACTATTCTGTAATGCATCCATGCTTTCAAAAATGTAAGCCTACAGAAATTGCATCACCAGCAACACCTCAGGCCAATGGCACGTTGTATTGTTTGTAAGAAACACCATATATAAGAATGCATTACTTGTGTAGCCTATAGAGCAGGCCTATTGCTGTAATGAGAAATGAAAGTATAGTCTAGTTACTGTACAAATGCTCTGGACTGAGATTTAGTCTCAGCTCTGTTGTGTTTTCTGTGTGGCAGCCCGTGTGTTTCATGCTGCATTATTAGCCAGTTATATTGTATGACTTAGCCCTCAGTGCTGCATTCTTTTGGCAGTTTTAGAAAGCAAGAATAGCAAGCTGTCCTGTTCATGCGCCGGATGAACAAATCCAAATGCTTCAGGACTAAATAAGGCAGAGAAAGAAGAGGAAGGAGAGTGCAGTTCACCTGGGTTTGACAGAGCCTTAATTAGGCTGGATGGAGAAGAGAGAAGGAGTGAGTTATAGGCGTAGGGAATGAGTGCAACAGATGGAGGGAAGAGGATTGAGGGTAGGGAGGCTGGAGAGGAGCTGGAGTCACGGAAACAAGATGCAGACAGAGAGGAGGTGGAAGGAGTGTTCTGCGTGTTGTTCATCCACCTTGATAAATGCATCAGCTGGATGCCAGCACTGTGGATGAATAACGGAATGCAGAGAGTGTGTTTGTGTGTGTGTGTGTGTGTGTGTGTGTGTGTGTGTGTGTGTGTGTGTGTGTGTGTTTCTCTTCTCATCCTAATGAAGGCTGCATGAGGTTCAGACCTGAATGTTGAATGCATCACACACACACTCACACATATTATTTCACATATATCTCCACACTAATATACTTTATCTATATATCCACACACATTCATTAGTTAAAGAGTCCATTTTATTTTTACCAAAATAACAAACTAAGGTGTTGCTTTGCCTAGTAACGTAGTTTGTATGCGTTTGTGCCAGGCCCCCAGGAAGGGTGCCGGGCTTTGAAACAAATTTAACATAGTGGCCCGTCACGTGATGCCATGAGGCCCAAAAAGACTTTTGTCTGTACATTTTCACAAAATGACTCGTTCCACTATCAGAATTTGGCTCGGCTGGCGGAGGTCTCTAGTGCGCCTGGTGTATGGGCTGCACAGTGTCGATCATCCGGAAAATTTTATATGCAGTTTTGGCTCCATGAAGTGCCACTGAGCAACTCATAGGAATTAATGGGGTTCCGCCTTGAACACTCTGTCCCGTTCTACTATTACATCCATGGTTTGTGCTTAAGCGGTGTAGAAACTGTGCAGTTTGTCCTTTGCTGTAATATGTGTCTTTGTGGCTGCAGCCGCTGTGGAGTTTAGTTGATCAACACATTCTCACAGTGAGCGTCAAAAAGCGACGCTTCGTCAGGTGTCGTTGATGTTTGCTACTAGGGTTGGGTATCTTTTGGGTTTTTTCCGATACCGGTGCTAAAACGATACTTGTGCCTAAACGGTGCCTGAACCGATACTTTTAAAAAGATTTTTTAAAGGTCCCATGGTATGAAAATTGCACTTTATGAGGTTTTTTAACATTAATATGAGTTTCCCCAGCCTGCCTATGGCCCCCCAGTGGCTAGAAAAGGCGATAGGGTAAACCGAGCCCTGTGTATCCTGCTCTGCCTTTGAGAAAATGAAAGCTCAGATGGGCCGATCTGGAATCTCCTCCTTATGAGGTCATAAGGGGAAAGGTTACCTCTCCTTTCTCTGCTTTGCCCACCCAGAGAATTTGGCCCACCCATGAGAAAGAGAGAGACATCATGGCTTGCAAACAAGCAAGGTGGCAGTTTGTCAAGGCCACACCCCCACCCTCCACCTTGCCCCCCCCTCTCCTCCTCAATAGCATTTAAAGCTACAGACACAGAAATGGCACATCCTAAGTAAAGCTCATTGTAGGACTGGCTCTAGTGGCTGTAATTCTGCACCAAGGCTGAATTTCGGGAAAGAGACTTCAGATACACTATTAGGGGACCACTAAGGCCTATATAAAAGCATCCAAAAAGCAGCATGTCATAGGACCTTTAAAATATGTACATATTTAAAAAAGAAAAAAGGAGCACAAAATGACAGTCAGCGACATTAAAGAACGGCTTGTTTATTGCTAAGGCCATATGGCCAAAATTAAATGATTTATTAAAAATGAAATAACAATAACTTATAACAATAACTTATTTCACCAGTAAATTGCTGGTAAATGACAAAAACAACCACTAGATGGAAAAAGGGTATTTTAAATAACTTGGTATTTTACATAAATGCACCACGAGGCTGGCGAGGCGAGTTTCAAGTGACGCACCGTCTGTGTTGTGTTACGTCTCGGTGTTGGAATCCTCTACAGTGAAACACAGTCACACCGTCTAACGTTAGCTGTCAGCATTTTAACCGTGTTTAATCCAGCTGCTAGCTAACGGCAGCCTAACGTTACCTGCTGCAAAGTGTATTATGTTAACTAGCGTCACATGCAGCGATGCTTCTGTTGGCTCTAACGTCCGTTTCAGAGCATCAGAGGGCAGCGCTGGCATTTCAGTAGCACCGAAATGAGACACCGAAATCCGCGTTACTATTCGGTCCGGTAGATACCGGTAGAACCCGGTGCCGTATAAGCACCGGGTTTCGGTACCCAACCCTATTTGCTACTGATGCAAAAAGTCTCCTTTAGCATCTCGGTCAGACGCAGTGGGGGTTTCAACTAATTAGGGCTTGGTCGGGACTCTTGGCGTCACTTTTTGACACAATGGGCAGGACTGATTTGGCATCATTTAGAAAAAGTAGGCTACGCTTAACTGACATGCGGCACAAGAACGGGACAGTTAGGCTCAGAAAAAGATAGTCGTGGTTAGAAACTGTACGTTTCAGTGACATGCGGGACAAGAACGGGACATAAACCCCGGTCTCCTGGGGGAAAGTCCTGTGTTGTTTAGTTTTGCATTGCTAGACCACAGCGCTGCAGAGGAAGGTTTGGCCCCTCCCTACATAAACGGTCAGGGCTTGAATCTGTTGTACACGGGTTTGTCAGTACCCCTACCAAATTTCATGGCACTAGGAGTTTTGAAGTTTGAACCCTAAAAATTATTTCCCGCTACGAAATTAAATCAAAATGAAATTCTCAAATAGCATATACATAAAATCTAAAAAGAAACAAAAACCTCTATCTGACTTGACACAGAATGACCCCAATATCATTTCTTCACTGCAGGTATGGGATTGAATCTGACTGCAAACTTGTGCTCCTCTTTCTTGATCACAGTTCCATCTAAGGCTCTGGCTGCTGATTGTTTCACAGCTGTATGTGGGCTGGCTTCCCTCCATCTCTGCTCACACTCAGCCGTCCTCTCCACATTGATAAATTGTGTGTAATTTCAGGGATGAACAAGCATGAAAACATATGGGTGGAGGGGGCTGCTATATTTTGGCATTGTGTATATACAGCATTTCCATCCAGGTTAGAGTCTGCACATTGAGACAAGAGGACTACAGAACCCTGCAGGCTGGAACCAGACCCATGCTCAGATGGTTCCATACAGGACCCTTATGGCTCTATAATTAGCCTGTTTAGAAAGTTTCTGTAGTATCATGTAGATGGTGGCTACTTGAGGCTGATACCCAGAGTTGAGAATGATAGAACTCTGATAACAATATATCACTGATATCCTTTTCTTTCTCATGTCTACACACAACATAAACAAATGTTGCGATAAAATAAATTATCAAAAGTTGTCAGTGGATAATTTTCAGACTAAA
The DNA here is from genome assembly GCF_008315115.2 of Sander lucioperca. Taxonomy (NCBI): domain Eukaryota; kingdom Metazoa; phylum Chordata; class Actinopteri; order Perciformes; family Percidae; genus Sander; species Sander lucioperca. Next base: position 29,361,280 of record NC_050183.1, read on the forward strand.
ATAAAAAGCTTGTGAGATGTTGTCTGGCTTTGTGAAGCCCAAACCTGGTATAGATATTTTTTAGGGCTTTTTTCTTTTTTTAGAGCATCTGAAGCAAGTCAGGAAATTGGAGAGAGAGAGAGAGAGAGACAGACAGAGGGGACGACATAGAGCTAAAGGTCACCCCAAAACCTGTAGTTTTAATTAAATTCTTGAAGCTCATTTTTTCTTCTAGGATCATTTTCTTGGCCGTAAACCAAACATCTCAGGATGTTGTTTCTCAACTCAGGGCTGCACTCACAAAAAAATTCCTGTACATCATTCTTCAGCAGAAACATCAGTTTTCATCATTTTCTCCTGTTAACATGAAAGAGAACAGAGAGCAGATGCTAGACACTCAGTTTTTATTTAGCTGGTGCCACAGTTGTTTCCCCAATGAGATCAGATTACAGCAGGTTGCATTTCCTGCTGCAGCATCTTCAAAGAAAAGCATATTTCTTAATCAAGTTTTGTAACAACACAGACAACCGTTCCCTGCTATCATCCCATCCCATCTGTCTGTAGTATACACAAGGGTTATTTATGGGGAGTTTCTCTATAAGTATGGAAAAAGAGAGCTTTTCTTTTAGTTATAAGTCCCTGAATCGACAAAGGTTACATGATGTATCAACACATTCTCACCCCCATTGCGTAAAATACGGACGCTTGGTCAGGTGCCTTTGGCGTTGTTATTGACGCTCAAATCTCCTTTAGCATCATATCGAAACGTGCTTTATCGAAACGCTCTTGGTCGGGACTATTGGCATCAATTTTGACACAGTTAGGTTTTGGAAAAGATCGTGGGTGGGCTTACAAAAGGTACGTTTCCGTGACGCGGGACAAGAACTGGACAGTTCGGTTTAGGAAACGTGACACGCGGGACACCAACCCCGGTCTCCTGGGTGAAAGTCCTGTGTTGTTTGACCCATCCACCTCCCCCCCCCAAACCAGCCTCCCTATGCAGATTTTCGGGCTTTTGTACTACTCTACGCTACTGTTGCCGCTCTTAATAGGATAGTAAGTGCTACACTACCCACAATCCTAAGCGTTACAGCCACATCTCTGATTGGTGAAACTTGCAGTAACCATGAAAACGTTTAGCGTACCCGCGAAACTGCAAATGGCTATAGCTGTTACTACTGAAGTCTCTGATCGTATCTGTACAGTCTTGTACTTTTTTTGCCCTTTTCAAAATTTTATTTTGCGCTGAATCAAATGTTTTATGGTCACGATTTATCTCGTAGCTGGTTGGCCCTGTTTCCAGGCTTAAAACTCTTTACATAAGCATTTAATGAAACGTCAATGTAGATATTGAATGGCGAAAATCACTTCTGGAAGCAGAGCCGTTCAAAAAGTGGGTGCTCGCTGTTGAGCTCTATTGTCAAACCAAATTCTTACACATGTACTGTATATCAAGACAATATTAAAAGGGCATTACATTTTATTTCAACAAATCTATTCTCTGGTAGTCAGTAATGATGTACATGCAATGCTGGAGTTTTTGGTCTCTCTGAGGAGCGGGGAACTCATTTGATAGGTGTGGACATGATTGGATGGGAGTGTTCAGTTTGTCTCTTGCATGTCGTGGTATTGTTCCTGGGCTGATTGACCTATCTACAGAACAGTCCAGCTTGTCTCCTTTCATTCCCTAGATAGAACAGAACCACAATAGCTGGGCCTTTCAGTGAGACTCTCTATTGTTTGCTGTTTCATCTCACCTCAGAGCCAGGGCAAGATCCTATCAGCACTGACAGACCTGTAATTTCCCCACTGTCACACAGGATGGTTGCTGGTATCGAAAATGATCTCTGCAATGGGTATTTGGCCTGTGCAGTTTTTTGAGGATGTCCTGCTTGAATAACGTAATGTATTTGTAGTTGAAACAGGATGTTTGGGTGGGACACAACCTGCTGATCGACTGTTTAGTAGCAGAGATGCATTTTACCAGAACACACTGCTATAACAAGTACACCCTGTTTACACAGGCAGTTCAGCCATGTGTTATCTGGGTGTGTTTATATAGAAGCATTCATACATGTAATGACTTGGCCATAAAAAGAAATATAGGTAAACTAATGTGACAGGCATGGGCGCATCAACATGTTAGGAGAAAATGAGCCTGACAATTAAAGTCTAAATATATATATATATATAAAACACAAGCATGAGTTAACATGTTCAGAAAAAATAAAAGATTTAAAGTACATATTTGGAAATTCAATAGGTGGAGATAAATATTACAAATAAGAATGGGAGGGGTTTCAACAGTGTGAATAATACATGGTAGAGACCTCATTAGGCCATATTGCATGATATTATTGCATGGCTTTTCTTTACAAACAGAAGGATATGCATACAATGGGAGGTGACCTAAATTACTGTAAAACAAAGTTGTTGTTTTTTTAAGTGTCTACTGTATAATTAAATGTAAGAAGGCTATTGTATATATTGTATAATTGAAAAAAAAAAAAAATAAAAGGGCAGTTGTCCTAGCAATTGGTGGAAGCCCAGTGGGGTTAAGCTGATTTGAAGTGAAACAATTAAAATAGCCTGTCAAAAGCAGAAATATTATATAAATAATGATATAACGATGTTTAAGAAAAACGTATCTTCTAAGACAAATTGAATGACCTACATGACATACTAAAGTAAAGTTTTAATATCCACCTCTATTTGCCATACCCAAACTGAAAAGCTAATAGAAGAACTACAATGCCAAAATACATGTACTGTATGTGGCTTCATTTAAAACCCAAATTCTTCTATTTTCTGAAAATGTGCTCTTCTAGCATGTGATTAAAACACAATTTTGAGTTCAAACATGGTTCAAAACAGTGTTTTTGGCCATTGTCTATAAAAGTCATATTTGAATAACAATAACTAAGACATGATTTATGACACCACACATACCTTCTACATCTAATCAACAACACCTGCATAAGGTTTCAGACCTTTAGGCCTTACCTTATTGTCGCTGTTTTCAGTTTGTAGTCCCTGAACCTTTCCAAACCCTCTCCACTCACTTTTCCGGTGAGCGCTGAGCGTTACTGCACAGCCTCCAACCGAGAGAGACAACGTAAATGTGACGTGAGCAACCTGTCTAAAAGTTGTACGTCTTCTGGTAGCTGTGCCAAGAGAAATCTCAATCATTTCCAATCTTGCAGAGACGGAGAGTGTAGGTATATGTAAGGAGATAACATGGACACAGGCTAATTATTGCTAACTAAAATGCTAGTTACCATTAGTAATTAAACTTAAACAGCTAATGTAAGTCGAAACTGCCTGCAAGCTTCTCCTGTACTATACGGTAATTCCTCTACTATGCGACAGTAAGTCCCGTGGTTATGACACAATCGTTAGCCTATTTTTACAAAAACGGCTGCTACGGAGCCATAATGTGAGATACAAGGTAATGGAGCCTTTTATACATTGTCGTGTTTCTTTAGAAATAAACAATGGACAAATAAAGTCTTTAAGATGTAAAGTTATTCGCTGTCAAAGTGACGTCAAAATGAATGGCAGTCAATTGAATGCTAACGTCGGGTGATCGTTTTGTAGCATCAAAATGGCGCCGTAAGAGGTTCGAGCTCTGAAGCGAAGCTTACCCCCTTGGTTGTGAGGAGAAGCTTACCCCGTTGGTTAAGACCAAGTTCGGCAAAAAAAGTTAGCAAACAGCACTAGCATTAGCAGGCAGTTAGCAGACCGTTAGCACTAGCTGACAGTTAGCGGACAGTTAGCAGACAGCACTAGCAGACAGTTAGCAGACAGTTAGCACTAGCAGACAATTAGCGGACAGTTAGCAGACAGGTGGCACTAGCAGACGGTTAGCATTAGAAGACAGTTAGCAATGGACTCCACAGGACAATATTCAGAACTTGGATACATTTTTAGGAAAACCCCTTGCAGACTAGAGGAATATAAAAAAACCAGGAATGGACCCAGTTTCAACGGATGGGACCAGCTCACAAGTAGTGAATCGTCATGATTTCTGCTCTCTTTTTGATCATTAGCATGAGCACAAAAATTATGAATCATGCTTTGGTGCTTATGATTTCAGTAAAATGAGTCGAATGATTGAATTGTGGAGAATCTAACCAATCTAACAACGTGTAAAACAAGTGTTGAGCTAATGTGGTTAAATGCTTAATGTGAAACACATCCAAACTTCCATAACCGGGTCGCTGGCGACCTAGTGGATAGGAACATAACCATTAGTTAGGAATTTTGGATTAGATAATTATTTAGACACTATTTTGATAATTGATTCATTGTTCAAGTCATACTTTTTTAGTTTTTGGCCCAATCACTTAAAGCGGCATTCTTCGGCGCCTGGGTAGCTCACCTGGTAGAGCAGGCGTCCATATATATATATATATATATATATATATATATATATATATAGAGGTGTACTCCACGATGCATCGATATACCATAGAAACGGAATGAGAGTAGAACGGACATTCCCATTCAAATCAACATAGCAGGATGGCCAGAGCGGCGGCCATTTTATTGTGTACCATTGCCATTGCAAAACAATGTGACCATTTTAGTGGGCCAACTCATTCTGTTTCTGTAGTATTTTCTTTTTAACTAAAATCAAATGACCACAGCAAACAGACCTATGTCCATTCTGTTCTCATACTCTCATTCTATTTCTACGGTTCACACTGTCAGCAAACAAAGATTATATTAGATAAGTTAGACTTTATCGATCCCAAATTGGGAAATATCAGTGCTACGGCAGCAAAATATAAGACACAGATCACACATATAGAATATACAAGAAATAATAAATAGGATAGAATACAAGAACAACTAAAATACAAAGGAAAGAACGTACAAACGTATGTACAAGTGGCAAATAAAAATGACCACCTACTTAATATGTATTTATAAAGATGTAAGTAAAACCTATGTCTGCACTTAGTGCAGTATTGTGATGTATATGAGTCTTATCCAACACTCAGTGATGAAGTGTTAAAAAGTTGTATTGCCTGTGGTAGGAATGATTTCTTTTAGCGGTCAGTGCGACATCGAAGCTGTCGTAGCCTCTTAGAGTAGAGTAGAAAAGAGTAAAATATCAGTATTGATGAATTGCATTGAATTTTGATCAGTGGTTGAGAGGCTCTGCTGGGATGCTGTTGATATTCCTCTGTCCTCCTCTTGTGCACAAGACTGTACTGTCTCGAAAGTTGCTTCTCGGGCCTCTGTCTGTTTTCTCTGTCAGCTGTGGCTTTGTCCCACGGCTCTACTGCTTGCTTCCCTGTCAGAATCATAAGCCGGCTATTTACTGCAGTGCTTCAATTAATAAGACTAATGAGCAGACGGCTGAGCTGTGGAATAATGCCAGATACACATGCAGTTGATTAAAGCTGTGTTAATATGTGTATGTAGGGCAGGACAATAATTCAATATGATAATTTATCGTCTTTTAATGGAATCACATCGTGATGAAATCATTTATCGAGATATCGTGATATACAATTACCTTGGCTTAATTGATACTAACAAGCACATAATTACTCAATTTTCTCAGAAAATCTGTTCTGTTTTAAAATCGCACTTTTTGTGTGCATACATGTTAAGATAGTCAGTATATAGCTGGACATTTATTTTTTCTCTATAATTTCTCTTGAAACTGTTTACCACATTATTGATGATTATTTATCTTAAATCTCATTGTAAAAAATATTTTGTGAAAGCACTCATAGTCAACCCTACAATATCGTCGCAATATCGACGTTGATGTATTTGGTCAAGAATATCATGATATCTGATTTTCTCCATATCGCCCAGCCCTCTGTATATGACAGATCAGACATAGTACCCATGCTGTCTGTGAAGCCTCCCTTCCACCCTGCACCAAACTGCTGGATGTTCTGGATGAATAGATTCCAGTGTTGCAACTGTGACTCGGTCGTGCCCCTGGATGCTCTCTGAATGTAAAAAACTTGCCTCATCATCAGTTCAAGGCTGTCACTGTATGAGGGCTATGCAGTCTTGAAGGTTGATAGTAACACTTATGTTTAATAGATTGAAGAATGAAAAGCCAATATTCACTCATTTGTCATTGTTTCCCCACAGTTGGTTTCTTGCCAATGTGAGAAAGCATTTCAAACAACCATGGGGCGATTACGCATGTGAATATCTAACAAAGATATTCCGCAACATATGTAGGCCTATGTGAAATCTCAATAGATTAAATTCATCTCATGGTCGTCCCATAACCAGTAAGCATTGCTTTGCCACACATACTGAGTTAACTTCCACACTCAATAACAATACATATGTTCTTATACATTTGAAACCAATGCACAGTCAAGTCAATTTATTTACTGCCTGATATCACAAATCAGTTAAACAGTTAATGCTGCATTTTATCCCATGTTTCTTCTTGCAAGGAGTTGTATTTCTGTTGAAGTCTGAGATATTTTTGCAATAGTTAGTCCTGCTGGCTAAAACATGCTCTTCCTATGATGGTGTGTATGTAATTTATGTGACAGGAGGTCATGCTGCTTTCATAAAAAGCTATTTTCTGCCTATTTCACCTGATGTTGAATTTACTTTGCTCAGTGACTTCCCTCATTAAAAGTCTCTATGGGGTTCATATCTCCTGAAAAAAAAGCCAGCAGTCATTTCTGCAGTCAAGTACTGGTTGAGCATGAACTGATTATATATATATTTATACACATGTGTAATGATAACAACACTTAAAATGTCCCAGCCCCCAGAGACTGAGGTATTGGAGGGAACAAATCTTGACTCAGGAAATAGTTTGACAGAACAATACCAAATCACAGTCCATATCAAGTCCCGTTTTCTGGAGCTTTCAACAGTATCCCACAGTCTTTATCAGTGAATGGAATTTGCTCAGTTGTCATGGAGACGGATTTGTTGACATGCAACATTAAGCCGCCTACAAATGATAGGTGGCAAAACCGCTTTGCGCTGGCCGTTCCATTGATTTCCTATGGGGAGTGCGGTGGCGGCCAACTATGCGCTGCGCTACCCCTGGCGTTGCGCACCGCTCGGAGAGCAAATCGCTTATCATGTGTAGGTGGCTTTAGTAGATGAAGATTGCATGGTACAGTTGATGGCCCTGCAAAAAGTGGACCATGATTTGGTATTGTATTGTTAAACTACTGTTTTCAACGTCAAGGATTTACTACAAAACCTCACATGAAGTCAACAAAGACAAGGAAATTACTATGGATAAAATCATAATGGCTACTGAGCTTGCATCTTAAAAAGATACATCTCCATGACAACTAAGCCAAATCTATCCACTATGATGACCGTGCGATACTGTTGAAAGCTCTGGAAAAAGCAAACTAATGGACCTTGATATGTAATTGTTTAGTCAATAACATATTTGGTTTTATTTAGGCCAAGGCTTATCAGTGAAACTGTGATAATGCTGTTATACTTTATTTAAGCAAGAGCACGTTGTGAAAATATCACAGCTAAAAGGTGGTGTTCAGCCTGGCGTGAAGTGAATGTTTGGAAGTAGCTAGTAAATGGTAGCCTGACAAGCCAGACCCACATCAAGATGTTGGCTCTGGGAACTCACCATTGACGGAGCACAATCCGAGGGGCGGGATAAACGGTTGTCTTTCAAATTCCCTCTGCACACAATAGGATAGCGCTACAACCAGGCAGAGCAACGAAGAATTTATCGAAGCTAGTTGATAGATTGAACTTTTGCCGTATCCGGTCGGCAAAACTGCGAACACATCTTCCTTTTTTAAGAATGACTTCAGTGCCGTTCTTTGTTCTTTTCTCAAAGAAAAGCTTAACTCAAAGTCTCAAAAGCCATAAGCCCGCCTACCGACTCTATACACGATGTGATTGGCCTGACCAGAGTTTGGTTTTTCCAGCTAGCAAGCCAACGGAGAGTGCCTAGACCCCCCTGGCTGCAAATTAAATTTGCTGCCGCTAGGGTGCGTCTAGATTTCTAGGCTAAGTAAATGGACCATTTTATTTATTTTCTGAGCCCACTAGATAGCGCTCTTGGTTTAAAAAAAAAAAAAATAAAGTCAAGGAATGGCAGCTCAGTGTGCTTTCAACCCTTTTTTTGAACAGAGAGCGCCATCTAATGGGCTCAGAATATAAAGAAAATGCTTCGTGAGGCTTCATTTATTTTGACCATCGATAATTTCATGATATGGCCATGGATATCTTAAAAGCAAAAATACCCTGCAGTGTTATGGTATCATTTAAGGGCAATATCGCCCACTCCTGTCAAATGAATCTGACCATTAAGTTTAGATAATGTATAGTTGAGTTTAGTTGATTATTAATAAGTTGGACAGACAGATGGACATTTTGCACAAGCTTTGTTTAATAAATATAATGAATACACAGTATATGCTGTGCTATCATCATTTACTTGCCTTTCTGAATGTAAGTTGCTTTAATATTTTGCTGGGCATTGTCTGATGTATAGGGCTGGCTCAAAAATATGAGATACCAGTACTGATACCAATACCGTGTCTTTAAAACCGGTTCCTAAACGATACATTTTTTCAATACCAATTTTATAAAACAAAAATAGCCGTCTCTGTGTAACGTACAGTTTTTCCTGCATGTATCTGCGACATGCAGGAAACGTTAGACATGTGTAAGCCAATCACAGACATTATTACATGTTGTTAGAAGCATGCTGCATGCTGATTGGCTCAATGACGCTGCTGAGATTTACTCCTTAGGTATTTAAATTGGGTATTGAATGACGAGGCATTTTTCGATACTCGATACTTTAGAGGCAAATCAGTCCGTGCATTAAAAGTATTGAATTGGGTACCCAGCCCTACTGATGCAACATACATTATACTGAATATACTACACAGCCACCTGCCAGTTATTTGCAATTGGCCATGTGGCTGCAACCCTTGAGTTGTTCCAAATCAGAGTTGTAATCCGGCCACCCAACAGACCTGCTGCCGTAGCTGTGTGCTAGCACTCTGCAGGAAAACAAATGCTTCTGACAGGCAAACATGGCCACCAGCAGCTCTGACAGAATCAGAGCTCCCCGCATGTGGAAACACAAGAGGACGATTAATTTATCTAAATGGAGCATGGCATGAATTATCTACATGTTTCCTATTTTTAGTGAAATACCGTTGAGCCGAATGACACAAAATGTTTTTTAAGACGTTTCATGTTTTGTATTTGCTGTATCACATACGGAAGTCTGCACTGAGTGATGTATCTGCTGATTTATAAAATGGGTAATGTTTTTACTTAAAATGAAATGAACCAACTCCATTTGGACTTGGTGTTGGACATAAGAAGCATTCTGAAAAGTTGGGGGAAACATTTTTTTTTTAAATTTGCATTTATGTATGGGAAATTTACCATACGTAAGTAATAATTGCACAATAAAGACAATATCACTTGCTTTGTCTTCAAATAAGGGATGACATTTTCACACGTAATTTTTATATCAGTCATTTTCTAGCCAATACCATGAAATGGTTGTGTATACAAAAGTAAAATTAATTTGTTTAAGATTCTGGTTCACCAATCTCTGAAAATGTATTGAAATATAAACTTGTTGGATATATAGTATATATATTGTGTAAAAAAATGTTTCTTCTTTACTTCTTTAATATTGTTCGTAATACAAAAGTTGAATGAAATAACTAGGTCGGTGTCTGTAAAGATGTTGTCCGAAAAGGCTTTCCCTCTTGGAGATATTTTCCTTGTATCATAAAGTGCATTTCGTATATATGTTTGTTATTGCAATTTGGGTTCATTGTTAGTATTGCAGAATAAGCCCAGTTTCAATTTCAGCAGCAGAATACAAAATGGCAGTAATAGTGGAACAAGCAAGGGCAGTATGTATAGCGCATTTCATACACAAAGCAGGTCCTCAGAATTTTTTAAGGGGGCCCGTGCCCCAGTATGTCCAGCAACGCCCCTCGACATGGGTTTATCTGACATAGCCTTTCCTAATCTGATTCAGATGTTATCTGCTAATATTCACTATGAATGTAAGCCTTTTCATGCTAAAAAAATAACGTCTTCACTGTTCTCCTAGAATGCTATTGCCCGGTCTCACAGAACATTTAGGCTGCCGGGCAATAGCAATAATAAATAAATAAATACATTTAAATATATCATGTCAGATTTTCCAGACTGTGGGCTGGGAGGAAGCTCCATCATATCAGAGGTAGATTCTACTGAAAGCCTAGTGTCTGTTGTTAAAAGGATTATTACAAATGGGGGTTTTAATTGTCAGGCGGGGCAGGAAACAAGAGCAGTCAGACAATCAGTCATTGGGTGTACAAGCTTCTTCCAGAACTACTTCATTTGGAGGTAAAGCTGAAAGTGAAAAGTGTGTGTGCCCTACTACTGTAACAACTACCATTTTTTTAAGAACAAAAAGAGGGTTTACATTCTATAATTGTTACATGTAGTACCCTGCTCTAATATTACTTACATTATTGTTGTATTTAATATGCATACACAAATGTATATTTCTGAATATGGACTGGCTCAATCATGTCTCGTGTATACAGTATAATCATTTTGCTTACGTTTTGTGAAGCTAATGAAACATCCTAGGTTTAGAGCAGCCCCTGAACCTGTCATGGTATAGGACAGGAGTGTCAAACTCAATTTCACTAAGGGCCACACTGGAAAAAGAGAATCACATCAAGGCCAGACATGTAAAGTTTGTTGACATGCTTTTATTTAATTAAAAAAAGTAAAATATTTTTGACTTTATCGTATGTCTCATATAGTCTATTTGGTCGACGTAAAGCCCAACAAAATTCAGCTATTCACTGTTTGGTGTAACATTTGGTTTAACATGTTTTATTCCTCCTTTTATTATTATATTTACTGCTTTTTTACAAGATAAATGCTGGAATAATGTTACATATCACAACATTTTCACCAAAAATACCATACTATGATATTTCCATTTTGTCAGAAAGCACAGCCCACTCAAACTGCTTTAATGTCTGCATGCAGTGAAACACACTTTGGAATAACATCAAAGACATTTGTTATCTCAAGCCGTGCTCACTAACTTGTAATGTTTTAGTTATTCAAGATGGTTCCAGCTGAATTTCAGGAAGCAATTTTTCTCCAACATGAATATAACTGAAATAAATCCTACTTGATTATCTGTCCAAGAAAAAACAAACGGCATAAGCGCGGCTTCTTTATGGCAGTGAGCGAATATTTTATTAAACACAGTCATTCACTTCCGTTCCAATCTAGTGGCCGTGTCTGTCCTCGCTCTCCTTTATAACTGGCCACTCCAACACCTATCTGCGTCCTGTTAGAGGGAGGCTCAATAAAAGCCCTATAAAAGACACTCCATACACTTGCCTTTACAGCTCTCATATTGCTACCACTATCTCGGTACTGCACAGTCATAAATATCAATCCTTATTTCATAACGAGTCATTGAAGATAGATTGTGTCCCTTTGAGTGACTGGGTTATGCATTACTTGAAATATTGCTCATGAGGCAAAATTAAGCAGCTAATGCAGCTAATAAGGTGATTGGTAGAGCACCAGAGTCATTAGAGCCCAGCATGATGTTGCATTGCACTGTTTCATGTTTTCTGAAGAGCTCATAGTAGTAGTCCCTCAACAAAGGCCTGTTAAAGTCATCCTGCCAACACAATCATACTCATATACTGGGCATTTACAACATTATTTATTGCAATTGCTTAATTGCAATTAAGCAATTTTAAGGGCCATCCAAACTGCTGAACGATAACGTTCTGTAAACAGCGACGTCAAGCATGCGCTGCACGCTCCAGCTGATGATAATACATAATACACTAATACAGCAGATGTACAATTACAGGAATGTCTGTAATAATAGCCTACATCTCCTACATCCTTCATATCCTATTTCCTACATCATACATTTGTGAATTCAAGGTACATTTTTTGAACCAAAAAAGTCTACCGGCGGTCCCTGGGGCGCCGACACCAGAGAGCTCAGAGCTCCAGAGAGCCGGAGATCAGAGCGTCTGTGAAGAGCACCGGAACAAAAACACAAGATTCACTCTCAGTGGTTTCTGTGACATGAGAAATACTTTCAAAGCACTGATGTTTAAAAACACAAAAACACAACGCTAAAGGACCGTAGCCCCGTAGCGAGGGGAAAAGTCACTCCACTACCCTAACCACCTGGGTGAAACAAATCTCTCTGCAGTGTCTCTCTCCGCTGTGCCGTGTTGTAAATTCAGATGGATTCTGATTGGCTGTAAGCGTTTCTATCGTTAATCAAGTCGCTCTGAAAGTGATCCCATCGATATCCTTCTCCACTGTCGTTGTCGATAGTCGTGGTGTGGACTCCGCCAGTTGTTTTTTTTTACGAATATTTTTTGGGGGCATTTTTAGGCCTTTATTAGATAGGCTAGCTGAAGACATAAAAGGGGGAGAGAGAGGGGGAATGACATGCAGCAAAGGGCCATGATTTGGAAGTGAACCTGCAGCAAGGACTGAGCCTCTGCACATGGGGTGCACGCTCTACCAGGTGAGCTATACAGGTGCCCCGAGTTAGAATGATTTTTAAAACTATTTATTTATAGTCATCGTTATAGTTATAGTTCTTGGTGTCTTAGTGTCCTCATGTAGGATCCTAGTGGCCTGAGGGGAGAAAGCCCCCACCCCTGAGCCTCTCAGTGCTGGCCTGGTGTATCCGGTACCTTCTTCCCAGTTACCCGGCTGGTTTGGATCTGTAATGATTCTCCTAGCCTTATTCTTGCAGCGCCTGCTGTAAATATCATTTAGGCAGGGTAGGGCACCGTCTTTTGTGTGTTCAGCCAAACAAACCACTATTTACTATTGCTTTTTAACAATGCAAAAGTATGTCTAATCTTTACTCTATTAATCAGTGGAATAATCGGTAAAATACTTCACTACTAAAATAATCGATAGCCGCAGCCCTAAGTATTTCGCCTTCTTAGACTCCCAATGCTCTATTTGAGCTTATTATGTGGTACAGTTGGCTTGTAGTGCAACAATTCTAATAGCCTTTAGTGCAATATAATGATCTTGTGATGCCTTTTTATGAGTCATGAGCACCACTCTATGTTCTTACTCAGTGCACCATCCTGGTTGGCTGGGAGAAATCTGCAGCCTGATCAGGGAAGCTGCTCGTCAGTCAGAGTGCTGCGTGCTGGAAGAAGTCAGTCCATATAATGACCTCATACTAAATGCTGCGCAACATTCATTTGAATGGCCAGGGTCATTTACATTTAATAGTTACCAACAACATTTTACACTCATTTTAGAACGTAACTACAGCAGACAGCAAACTTGAACACAAGCATACTGTATGTTCATATACAGATAAGTGTATTGTCATTCAATAAATAACAAGTTGTGAATGTTGTAAATGTTGAAACAGCCACAACTACACAGTCAACAGCAGTGAACTAATGCATGAGAGCTGCGAGGAGAGGAAGGGACGATGCCGTGTATGGATGCGGGCGACAGATGTGACACGTTATTACACTTTGTAATAATGTAGGAAAGCGGGGATACAGGAGAGGAGCAGGACCTACCGATGCACATTCACGCTGTAAGTTGATATGAGACAGCTGTCACTCTGTTTGGCACTGTTACCAGAGACTGCCATGCAGTTCATACCCTTACCTGATAAACTGACAACTATACAAAGGCTTCAACCACTGGTTCAACCATTCTAATGAATGGGTTTGTATGATATTTTACAAAGCCATATGTACAACAATTCGTATGATATTATACAAAATTATGGCGACAGAAAGTCTTGTGTTTTCCCCTTAACTTCTTACATGACACAAACTACCTAGAAATTGGCATGATTTTGTTTCAGTTAGCCTAATAGCTGGTTTGATTTGCATTGAGAGATGGTCTTATGGAAAGTACCCCATGCCAATCTCTAGGTATGGTGAAGGGCATGTGATGATGTGGGGCTATTTTAATTCCAAAGGCCAAGGGAACTTTAAAAATAAAAATCTGCCTGCCTCTATGGGAATTTAACATAGGGGTGTCTATACTTATGCTCCCTGTATTTTAAGGAAGAACATTTATTTATTTACGATACATTATTCATTCACAACGAAAAATGGTGTTCTCAAAGGTTGGATTTTTCCTTTTTTTTTTTTCAATTAAGGCATTAAGATCAAGTTCCAAAAGATGATTTTTGTATTCCTCTTTTTAGTAAACTTTAGCAGGGGTTCCAATACTCATGAGCAGTTTGGGTTGTTGTCATCTGGCCAGTTTTGCTCATCGGACCGATGCCGATGTAAAAGATACCAGCATCGGCTGATATCAATTTGATTGCCGATATATCGTGAATCCATACTTCGAATGCAATGTATTTACAACACGGCACTTAGAATGTCGGCCTCATTCCTGATACCTGCACAGCTTTTATTGGCTCAACTGTTTTTCTAACCACTAATCAATGAGCATAACACCAGATTAGGGCTGGGCGATATAGAGAAAATCAAATATCCCGATATTCTTGACCAAATACCTCGATGTCGATATTGCAATGATATTGTATGGTTGACTATTGGTGCTTTAACAAAATGTTATTTACACAATGAGATTTTTAATAAATAATCACCAGAAATGATGTAATGACTTAGTGGGTAAAGGTAAATAATAGAACAGCTAGAACAGTCTGGTAAGTTCAGAAAATGACATCACTTTACTGTAATGTAGCCTGTAAAACCAGGAAAAGACAACACTTACCATATTACGATATTACGATATCCAAACTCTTAAGACGATATCTAGTCTCATATCATGATATCGATATAACATTGATATATTGCCCAGCCCTACACCAGATGTCTTTGAATCACTGGCTATACGATTTACACCCCCTAGTTGTGGTCCAATACAGCTGATGTGTACATGTGCAAGGTCATAACATTTTTTTTAACATGATGGAAGTCTCAAGCCCTTTTGATATTATGTGGAGAAAAAAAATAGGCTCATCTTTCATGTCAGCACTTTGCTAACATGGTGCACCGTTTTCCCGATGCTCAGCACCAGTTGAGGGCTTCAGCTGGAGGACAGAGCAGGTCTGCTTATTCATGAAGAGATCTGGCTGTGGCCCCTGGAGGCCTGCTGGAACAGCAGGCATTATCAGTGGTAAATGGATCTGAAAAGGCTTTGGCCAAGACAGGCTCACCGCTGCCTGATTTATGGCTGGCGATGCAACAAACAGCTAGCCATGTTACCGGCAGGGATATAAGCACTTTCATGGCCACAGTTCAAGTTTATTTCAGCTATAAATTCTGAGAGATATGGAACAAAAAGAGCAATTGAATTTATGACACAGGGATGTTGTTTGTAAGCTGCCACGAAGAAGCTGTGTTTTAATACCCTGTGGACAAGGATGAACGGTCATTCTGCTCTCTTATCTCTGCTTTTTGTCCAGCACAGCATCAAAATAAATATTCTTAGCCGACAATACAGCAAAAAAGTAAAAGATCTTAGTGTCCAAAGAATAAAGGTATTCTCACTCTCATCTAGCCTATATCTGAAGTGTCCAACCTGAGTGTTTCAAAGCTGATATCAATACGAAGATATGTCAAAATGCAAGTGTGAGAACAAGTTATTCTCTATTATCCTTATTCATCCATTCATTCACTCATCTGCCCCCTACCAGCTTCTTTGAGGCCGTTATGCATTTTAACATGCACACACATTGGACTGTACCAGCATCATAAACTCACCTTCTGTCTGCAACATTGTAATGAGACGGTGTCCTTTGTGCTGATACAAAGTTAACCCTCTGAATTCAAAGCCCTTTTCTGTTGTTTTCACTCTCTGTATTTACAGGGCTATGATATAAAACTACCTGTCTTAGCGTTGCATGAAATTTTGTACAGACATTTACGGTATGGTTGCCAAAGGATGAAGCTTTGGTGATCCTCAGCAGTTCCTGTAGCGCCACCTTCAGGTTCACATTTGTGTTTTTTTAAAGGTCCCATGGCATTAAAATTTCACTTTATGAGGTTTTTTAACATTAATATGCGTTCCCCCAGCCTGCCTATGATCCCCCAGTGGCTAGATATGGCGATAGGTGTAAACCGAGCCCTGGGTATCCTGCTCTGCCTTTGAGAAAATGAATCTCCTCCTTATGAGCTTAAGGAGCAAGGTTACCTCCCCTTTCTCTGCTTTTCCCGCCCAGAGAATTTGGCCCACCCATGAGCGAGAGACATCATGGCTTTCAAACGAGCAAAGTGGCAGTTGGTCAAGGCCACACCCCCACCCTCCACCTTGCCCCCCCCCTCCTCCTCAATAGCTACAGACACAGAAATGGCACATACTAAGGAAAGCTCATTGTGGGACTGGCTCTAGTGGCTGTAATTCTGCACCAAGGCTGAATTTTGGGAAAGAGACTTCAGATACAGTATTAGGGGACCACTAAGGTCTATATAAAAGAGACTTCAGATACAGTATTAGGGGACCACTAAGGCCTATATAAAAGAGACTTCAGATACAGTATTAGGGGACCACTGAGGCCTATATAAAAGCATCCAAAGAGCACTATGTCATTTCAATTCAATTCAATTTCAATTCAATTTTATTTATAGTATCAAATCATAACAAGAGTTATCTCGAGACACTTTACAGATAGAGTAGGTCTAGACCACACTCTATAAAGCCCCAACAATTCCAATAGTTCCCCCAAGAGCAAGCATTAGCAGTGGCTATTGCGACAGTGGCGAGGAAAAACTCCCTTTTAGGAAGAACCCTCGGCAGACCCAGACTCTTGGTGGGCGGTGTCTGACGGTTGGGGTTATGACGGTACAGGATGTAGCGTGGCACAGCAGAGCATGGGTGGACGCGGTGGACGCAGCAGGACGTAGTCGGGCATTGCAGGGAATCGCAGAGCGTAGCAGGGTGTAGCAGGTCCATAGCCACAGCTGCACCCAAGACCCAGGTCTTGGTGTCGCCCTAATCCGAGGCGATGTTCTGGGTGAAGAAGAAACATAAGGACTCCGGGGAGTAAACTCCCCAGAGCTAGGTGAGTAACAAGCACTTCTGAGACATGATGTGCATAAAAGGAAACAAAAGAAAAGAGCGTGTCATAAGAAGGAACTTCCTCGGCAGTCTAGAATTATAACAGCATAACTAGGAGAGGCACTATATTATTGATTATACGATAGGTAAATCTGATGACTGTAAAGAGAAGCAGAGAAAAGCAGGGGTGCTGTGTCTGCAGCTATACACCCTGCCCCGCCGGTCTAGGCGTTCACTGCAACTCCTCACTCCCTAACTATAAGCTTTATCAAAGAGGGGAGTTTTCAGTTTAGTCTTAAATGTAGCGACGGTGTCTGCCCCCCGAACCCAGATTGGGAGCTGGTTCCACAGGAGAGGAGCCTGATAGCTGAAGGCTCTGCCTCCCATTCTACTTTTAGAGACTCTAGGAACCACAAGTAACTCTGCATTCTGGGAGCGTAGTGCTCTAGTGGGACAATAAGGTACTAAGAGGTCCTCAAGATATGAAGGTGCTTGACCATTTAGAGCTTTATAGGTCAGAAGAAGGATTTTAAATTCAATCCTGGATTTTACAGGAAGCCAATGGAGAGAAGCTAATACAGGAGAAATATGATCTCTTTTCTTAGTTCTTGTCAGAACACGCGCTGCAGCATTCTGGATCAGCTGGAGAGTCCTAACGGACTTATTTGAGCATCCTGATAATAAGGAATTACAGTAGTCCAGCCTGGAAGTAACGAATGCATGGACTAGTTTTTCTGCATCGTTTTGAGACAGGATGTTCCTAATTTTAGCAATGTTACGAAGGTGAAAAAAGGCTGTTCTAGAGGTGTGTTTTAGATGGGCGTTAAAGGATAGATCCTGATCAAAAATAACTCCTAGATTTCTGACAGTAGTACTTGAGGCCAGGGCAATGCCATCCAGAGTAATTATATCTTCGGCTAATGAGGTTCGTAGGGGTTTGGAGCCCAGGACAATAACTTCGGTTTTGTTTGAGTTTAACATCAGGAAATTGTAGGCCATCCATGATTTTATATCTTTAATGCAAGCTTGAAGTTTAGCTAGCTGGCTGGTTTCGTCTGGCTTGATTGACAGATATAATTGGGTGTCATCCGCATAACAGTGAAAGTTAATTGAGTGTTTCCTAATAATATTGCCTAGAGGAAGCATATATAAGGAGAATAGAATTGGTCCAAGCACTGAGCCTTGAGTCATGGGACCTTTAATCAAATATCTCAACAACCATTGAAAGGAATGCCATGAAAGTTGTGACATACATTCATGTCCCCTTCAGGATGAATTGTAATACAGGATTGAGCCATATATAAGTCAATATTTTCTTCTGGAAATAATATATAATTTGTAAAAAAAAATCTGAATAAGAATAAGATTATTGCCAGAGTAAGTTTACACAGATTGTTCCGTAATGGGGAGTTTGTTGCCTTAATGTTACCAGGCTAGCAAGTTACTTCAAGTCAGTTTATAGTGACTCTGTTAGAGTTAGAGTCACTCCCAAAAGAGTTCTGTTAGCCCAGTTTAATCTACAGCTATGAAGGTTGAAGCTTTGTGAAGCATTTTCTTTATTCTCTGAGACCACCAGATGGTGCTCTCTGTTCAACAAAGGGTTGGAAGCACACTGAATTGTGTTAAACCAAGAGCGCCATCTAGTGGGCTCAGAAAAAGAAAAAAAATAGTTCACCAAGCTTCATGAGGCGTTATTTGGCCATCGCTACCTACAGGAGTTTTTAAAGGCTCATGTAGCATGCTTAGCTGCTAGGAAACATATCCAAAGCGTCTTTTCTGTGTTTTCTCTTTGGTAATAGTGTCTCAAGGAAGCTTTCCCAACAGGACTAGTGTGAAAGTGTGTTGTATCTTCAAAAATGTCGCATTGCCCAATATTAATGATCAAATACCAGCAGAACTAATGGCATGCACGTCAAACTCAGCTGTGCTTTGGGTTTATTGTTAATAAGTCCATGCAAGTCCTCTTAAATGATACACTAAGGTACATGGTTAACATTACAGCACCTATCTAATTAATATTGTAAGCATGCCGACAATAGCATTTAGCTCAAAGATCTTTAATCTGAACCATGTTGATTTTTAGCCTTAGTTCTGCAAAAACATTTACTGAAGTACATAATGAAAACACCAAATAGTCATGCATTTCATCAATTCTTTTATTTATTTTTATTTCCATTTGCCAGAGTATGTTTTGAGTTTTGGCTCTACAGTTCCCATCATGTTTTGAATGATATGAACAAGATATTGAATGTTGCCATACAGTCAGTCATTTACAGTAGCGTTTTCTTGGCCTAATGTTGTTCACATTTTGGGGAATGTCCCCATCATCATGCTGCATTAACTGGTTCCTGTTTGCAGTGTGACCATGGTGGACAAACAATAAATACTGGATTTGATACTTTTTTCCCTATGACTTCTGAACT
Source organism: Sander lucioperca (assembly GCF_008315115.2). Classification (NCBI taxonomy): domain Eukaryota; kingdom Metazoa; phylum Chordata; class Actinopteri; order Perciformes; family Percidae; genus Sander; species Sander lucioperca. The sequence goes on from NC_050183.1 coordinate 29,380,728, forward strand.
GGTGCATTGACTGTGACACTGTGAATCAGCATAGTCTATAGTAGGGCTGTCCTGGCTGAAGAAACTCTTTGTCGACTAACGCTAATACTATTTTTCCAGTTGATTTAATCGACAGATCTGTAAAACTGAGATTCTCCACAGATGATCTTGCAGAAGCACCACTTTTAATCTTGTGTCTACGAGAGATGTGCTCATAAGTTTCTGGAAATAGCCTCAGTCATTCAGCATGAATAATAGGGGTGGGAATCGATTGGCACCTCATGATTCGATTCCGTATTCATAGGCCATCGATTCGATTCTAAACCGATTATCGATGCAACAATTTTTTTATGTACATTTCCATGCGTGATTTTTAAAAATATACATATAAATCTGAGTTTGCTACTCAGAGTTTGCCAATCACTTCCTAGACAAAGCAGCTAGACAATGCTTAGATTTTGACATATACAGTATTTGTCACACACAAGTTTTAATGAAATGTTTTGTCTACTCAGTCCCTCCAGAAAAACGTGATTATGCGATCGCATAATTCAATGCATAATCAGCCAAAGTCCACATATTTATGCGGGGGCCGCATTTTTTCAAATACGCCGCACTTTCACCACATAAATTGCCGATTTCTGCACAAAACATGCGGGGCTTGCATGATTTCATAATCCCCGCATTTTCGTTGCAAAAAAGTCACATTTATCTTAGCAGAAAGTTGAAAAATGTTGCGTTTACTTCACACAAGAGCAGCCATTTTCCCCTGTGGATGTGCTTCTGTCTGAAGTCATCCATTGTTGCCTGGCTTTGACGAATTCTCATTATGCACATGACGAATTCGCATCAGCTGTGTGCTTGGCGATCAAGTGGTATTTCAGACTGGATGTGCTGCGATGATAGCTCAGTTCACGACGACAAAACACACAGATCACTTTGGTCTTGTCAATGGAACCATTTGGCAACTTTTTAAAAGTAAACTTTCCATTCAGAATCTTACTGGCATCCATTTCGGCGTCTCGTGTTCACCATCCACTCAAAACCTATCGTTAGCCTACTACTCTTTGGCCGGCTCGCAAGCCCAAACAAGTGCGTGCGGCGTGCCTGTTGTATAGTTTCCGGTCTAGCTAGATCCGGTGTGGTGTTGTAGTTTTTCTAACGTTACTAGTTGTTGCAACAGCATGTGAAAAAAACTACAAAGTTTGCTAGGCCAAAAAGAACGCTAATCTTGTGATATAAAATTGACGGCGTTAAAATGGGTTTGCGTCAACGCCGTTAATAACGCGTTTAACTGACAGCACTAGTATATACGTATATATATACGTATGTGTATAGGCTACAATATTGGGTGGTGTGTTTTGGTAAATTGACTGGATGCTCTCGCTGTTTCACTTCCTGCCCGGCTGTTCGAGCGCCCCCGAAACGTGAAAACAGACCTGACTCGTATCTTTAGCTGAGCGGTGAGCCGCTTAATGGAAAATAGGGGTTAGACTACTGATTTATGTGGATGAATGCTTGGGTGCAAAGAGGTAAACAGACCAATTGTATTCAATACAATCTGCAAAGAAAATGAACCTAATGGGGTTTTTCAGGACATCTGTAGCTATGTTTAGGTAGGAACCTGCACAACATGACTATCACACTGCTAATTTTACATTTTAAATGATCAGTTACTCAAATCAGCAGGGGTCTCGGCGCTTAATGCGTCACCTTTTGCAAAATTCAATCTGTCTGATGAGGGAACACGGTGAATATTCTGTGTTTCAGGAGTTGTTAAGTCTGGTGGAGTGCTTTGAACCTCCCCTGTGGAGAAGCAGTAGATCAATGAAAGTGATTGCAGCAGGCAGGATAAGGGGACAGCAGCAGGCTGGATAAGGGAAGTGTCAGGGTTTGAAGTCAGCTCCCCCCCTGCTCTCTCCCTTATCGCTCATTATGGGCCACAGACTGTAATCAGTTCCTGACATTTATTGGCCACTGCTTAGTCTGCTGGACAGGATCACATTTCCAGTATCCCTGCGGTCTGGTGAGCTGGACGGAGTGAGGTGTTTGCTCCACATTACACATGGAATTTAATTGTTTGATTAGTTTCCTTTCACCCGGCTCGGTGTATCAGGGAGTAGACGCAGCCACCTGGATCTCAACCAAGATCATCTCTGGTCCAAACTGCTGTATGTTAGGCACGAGCACATTGCAGTTTCCAAACTGTGACCTCTGCCATCATCACTATGTAGAGTATCACTACAGTATTTTTGTATTCCCAGATTAGGATGCCAGTATATTCACAAGGTGAAAGTTCCAACTGACTCGTATTCTTGTCAGGGTGAGTGAGGTATATATCTGGTGTATTAATATTGGTATAAATACCTCTATTTATACCTACATATTAACTTAAGATTGCGTTTAAATTTTAAATTTTAATTAATTTATTTGTTTTCGGCTTTGTCTACACACATACACAGCAAAACAAGATTTTTGTATTTGTAGTTAGAGAGAGAGAGAGAGAGAGAGAGAGAGAGAGAGAGAGAGAGAGAGAGAGAGAGAGAGAGAGAGAGAGACAGAGAGATATATTGCTGTCAGAGATTGGGCTTAATTGTGTTGACTTTGGGTCACATTGACCCGTTTTCTATTTTTGTTTTATATCAGAAAATATGGGACGTAGAAATAAGCGCTGAAAATGTGTAGAAGAAAATTTTTTCAATTTAAAACGTTGGAAAAAGCAAAAACAAACTGTGAAAAAAAGGTATCAAAAACGTCAAAAAAAAGTGTTTTTTTCAAGGTTGACGGGAAGACAACACAAGGGTTAAGTGGACATTGAAACGACAACAGAGGCGGGACTGAGTCAGAGCACAGCCCGAACGCGGCACCGCTGGATGCTGTGCACGTGAAACTGCGTCACACAGGAGGACACGTACATTTTGCACGTGGGACAATCAGCAGCTACACTGTGATAACACTTTAACACAACAGATACACCTGTTATCCTACCTGTATTGGATATTTACAGTAAAACAAGTCTAACATCATACTTTGTTTTAATCTACATGTATCATATTTGTTGGGGTGTGGCGGATCTTTACATAAAAAAAAGAATCAAAAGCTGTTGGACAACCTTTTCTGTCTAATAAAAGCATCCGCCTTAACCTTACCTTCAGCCAGCTTTAAATAATAAATGTCATCTCTCAGACTGAACTTCATCTTTCAAAAGGAATCATAGCTCATGTTTGAAATGCTATGGCGGTATCTGTGCCATAGAGCTGTAATCGGGCCTTAAAAGTTAGGCCCGACATGACCCGAGCCCGACAGAATTCGGCCCGAGCCCGACAAGTACATTTTGATTGACAGCTTTCTAATAGCCCAAACCCGTTTACAGCCCGACATTAGTCAAATGTGCGCACGCACACAGCTCTTTTCTTTCTGTCGTACTTTAACAGAATGTCGCATCGTTTGCATTTCACATAACCCACTGGCTCATTATTCTCATTATGTACATGGTCAAAAGTTTTCCACACCTCAGACTTTGCTTTCTTTGCCGGTGCAACCAAAAGGTAATCGCCAGAGGCCAGCCTCCGTTTCACCTCCGTTTCACCTCCTCAGCATCCATTTTCGCGCTAATCGAAATGCATCAGCTGACCGCTCATTTACCATGCAACCCGAATCTCAAGCCCGGGCCCGAGCCCGGGCCGAGCCCATGTAAAATGGGGTCCCGTCGGGTTCGGGCAAAGATCTTCAGCTCTACTGTGCCACTGGTCATTCACTGTTCTAAGCATGGATGATGATGGACACTGGAGGCTTCATATTTTTTTTTACAAATCAGCCATAAATGTGAAATGTAAATGCTTACTGGAACACAAGCAGCTATAGAACATCTCAGCGTAATACAATACAGTCTGCTTTACTTATTTATAACTCAGTGTAATATTGATTAATTATAAAATACATATACTGTATATTCATTCAAATGTCACAATGTCAGACGTAGAAACGCTGACTGCATCAGGCCATTATCTGTTCCATATACAGTATAACTTTATATAAATCTGCTGAGGAAACAAACACAAAACACAAGGTAGTGTTGGGTTTGATGTGTGTGGGATAAAAGCAGTCAGCAGGTCATGAGACTGACGGCGGGACCGTGGCTGCTCACAGCTCAATCCTTGAATCGTCTTAAGAGGAAGCTGACAGTTTTTGTAAGTCTGTTCATGACTGATAGCACACTATTGATCTCTGAAAGCCTTGTACAGAAACAGGCCCAAATGTCTCCATGCTGCTGCCAAACGCTATGTTCCTGCAAGCTGACAGCTCCCCCCAGAACAGAGGCACCCTGAACGCATCGCGATACAAAAGAAACTCCCAGCAGAGCTCACTTCTGTCATTTTCACTGCCAATTCTCTGTAAACCTTTACCCAGTGGTGGAATGTAACTACGTACATTTACTTAAGTACTGTACTTAAGTACAAATGTTGAGGTACTTGTACTTTCTTTTCTTTTCATGCCACTTTCTACTTCTACTCCACAAGTCCAGCTGAAATGATTAGACCATTAAATACACAACTGAGTTTTTTTCCGCATTGATACATTTACTTTTCATACTTTAAGTACATTTTCCTGATGATACTTACAGACTATTACTTAAGTAACATTTTCAATGAAGGACTTTTACTTGTAACAGAGTATTTTAACAATTTGGTATTAGTACTTTTACTTAAGTAAAGGATCTGAATATTTCTTCCACTGCTGCCTTTACCTGATTGTATTGATTTATTTTGGTTTGGTTTATTGTGTTTCTCCTGGCAGTGGGATTGCCATGGCGTAATGCCAAGTAAAGTTAAAACATAATGTGGGGTTCTCTGGGATATGTTTTCATGCTAATGGAATGTGACCAGTTTTAGCCCAAACCGCTAATTAGCTTATAATGCTAGTCGTCGGGGCACGCGAAAGTTAAAAGAAATCGCTATTTCTATACCACTAACAAGGCTCAAAATAGCACCACACTTCCACGGTAGCATAATGAGGGTCCCTACATGTAAACCGAAAGCATTGTGAACTTTGTAAGTGTACAGACAGTTTATTAAAAAGATAGTTTATGAAGACAGTACCGTTCACGTATACAGGCAGGCGCCATCTTGGGAAAACAGTCATGATCAGCAGAACGACGACGAACCAGTGGTGGAGGAAGTACTGAATCTTAGTACTTAAGTAAAAGTACAAATAACCAGACATATTTACTTTAGTAAAAGTAGAAGTACCACAATGACAATCCTACTTAAGTAAAAGTTAAAAGTACCTGATTTTAAATGTACTTTAAGTATTAAAAGTAAAAGTACTTGCATAACGATTGATTCTCTTAATCGTATTTGCATATTACCATTTAAAATGCGGTTGGTTTTATTCGACAGTATCCATACTGTCCACTACCACAAACAAGGCCTGGCTTTTAAAAAAAGTTCCTATCCTAACCAGCATAAAACGGAAATATGTTGGTAGAATCGCAATGCGGTTGGTTTTTATTCATGGATGTATTTTAAGACAGTTTTATTTCCTTTAACCATGGGAGCGTAAGCAAATAAAGTGTGTGAAGCAGCTGAAATGGGGAGGCGATGTGAAGAGGCCGAGCCAAATAAATAAGATATGAACGCGTGTTACGCAGCCTGGCGAAGAAGTGAACGACGCTGTGGAGAGAAATAGATGGCAACTAAGATTTAAAAACGGGAATAATAAAAAAACAAACATTTTCATTTTCAGTTTGAAAATGAAAATGTTTGAAAATGAAAATGTTTGCTGCGCCCGGGCCGGAGCCGGCTTGGAAGCCGATGAAGGATCTGTGAAAATGTAACAGAATGTTGTAGAACGTTGAAAAATATGCACTATTGATTATACTTAAGTAAAGTACAGATGCATGAAAAATGTACTTAAGTACAGTAACGAAGTATTTGCACTACGTTACATTCCACCACTGCGAACGCCGTGCAACCAGTAACCAGTAACATAGCTCAAGCATGGCGTTCGAGAGAGAAAGAAAGAAAAGAGATGAGTGAGACATAGCGAGTGCTTTGTTGTTGCAGGAAACAGTCAGCTCTTACACAAACTCCCGGGCAGTTCGGTGCTTGTGTTTGGTGTTTTAAAACTTTCCTGTGGCAGCGATAGAGGCAGTGATGTTTCCTGTTTCCGGTAAGGGACTCTCACACCGCCTCAAACTATCGCCTCATACACCGCAGCGTGACGTGGGGTTGCGTTTCTCCGAAAGTTGAGTCATTCTCAACTTTTCGCTGCTGGCACGCTGCGTTTTTTTGAGTCTGGTTTATGTCCAAGTTTAGTCAGGATACGGTTTTAAAACCATTTAAACATGTTTTTCAAATGTTATCAAAATTTAATAAAACACCCAAAATTCATGAATGTAATCATTAATTTTACCTGCAAAGAACGTTGTATGGGTTCCAAACAACGTACATTCATGCATCCATGTTATATTTGGGTATTTTGGTTCAAAGAAACCCATATTTCTGATATAAAAAACTTTGAAAACGGGTCAAATTCGACCCAAGGACAACACAAGGGTTAATAAGATGTCATAAACTACAGTGTCTGATTGCACCGTAATGGTTTCAACCTCCTACATTTCTACAGTTTATATTGTGTTATGCTGCAGTTATAATAACCTTCATGCTGTCTCTGTGCTCTTACACTGCCTGAATAGTCCTTCAGAACACCATCACATGGAGAGTGTTGCAGTCAGGTGGTTGGTGGTGACTCCTCAGGTGGGCTGTTGGTAGCCAGCACATAACAAAAGGGGACCTGTGATTGGGAGAGCACCCCCTTTGAGGAAAGCACGGAGAAGCCAAATTTCTCAGCCAAGAGCAGATTGCATTGGATTAGGTTCAGAATGATTGTCACTGTCATAGCAGCAAATAGACACAACAAAACTAGAGTACTACAAAATTACAATGTAGAAAATGACAGCGGCTGCCCCCAAAAATACCAAACAAATAGAGAGGACAATCGCGAATTTCACAAAACGTATGGTGCATTTAGAGAAATAGGACTGTGTCTGAAAATGAGCAGCCAAACAAAAAACTACAGTGGACGACATTTTTAATTCAAGGTGCCCAAACAGACGTGAAAGCAAATGTACATAAACTCAGCAAAAAAAGAAACGTCCTCTCACTTTCAACTGCTTTTATTTTCAGCCAACTTAACATGCGTAAAACTCTGTACGAACATAAAAAAATTCAACTACTAAGAACTAAACAGAACGTTTCACAGACTTGTGACTAACAGAAATGGAAACATGTATCCCTGAACAAAGGATGGTCAAAATCAAAAGTCACAGTCAGTATCTGGTGTGGCCACCAGCTGCATTAAGTACTGCAGTGCATCTCCTCCTCATGGACTGCACTAGGTTTGCCAGTTCTTGCTGTGAGACGTTACCCCACTCTTCCACCAAGGCACCTGCAAGTTCCTGGACATTTCTGGGGGGCATGGTTCTTGCCCTTACCCTTCGATCCAACAGGTCCCAGATGTGCTCAATGGGATTGAGATCCGGGCTCTCCGCTGGCCATGGCAGAACACTAACATTCCTGTCACAGAATGAGCGGTATGGCTGGTGGCATTATCGTGCTGGAGGGTCATGTCAGGATGAGCCTGCAGGAAGGGTACCACATGAGGGAGGAGAATGTCTTCCCTGTAACGTTCTGCAACTTTTGATTTTGACCATCCTTTGTTCAGGGACACATTTTTCCATTTCTGTTAGTCACATGTCTGTGAAACGTTGTTCAGTTTAGTTCTTAGTAGTTGAATTTTGTTATGTTCATACAAAGTTTTACGCATGTTAAGTGTGCTGAAAATAAAAGCAGTTGAAAGTGAGAGGACGTTTCTTTTTTTGCCGAGTATATTTACCAATTTATTTGTTTCTCACCAAAACACATTGTGTGTATCCTTGAGGTAAATGTACCAAGACACAAACAGCATTGTCCATGGTTCTGAAACAACAGTGAATGATAGTCATGTGTAGTTCGGTGATGTCATTTACGTGAATATTAATTGGCCATGTGGACCGCTGGAAGAGAGAAAAAGAGGGTGGTTCGTCTCAGCAAGCAGCTGAGAGTTTACAAGAATTTGCCAAATTTCAAGATCTGTGGCAAACTATAAGATAAACAGTTAGGCTACGTTCATACCGCAAGTCTTAATGCTTAATTCAGATTTTTTGCTCAGATCCGATTTTTTGTTCACATTACCTTTTAAAATGTGGCCTATATCAGATTCCTGTGTGAACTGTTTGCGGTTTCGAACTGCACCACATGCGCAAAAGAACAATGACATCAGACGCAGCACGCCGTTGCACTAAAGTTAGGGAGGTTATGGAGGAAGTAAGCATTTTCGCTTTTATTTCAAAATGTTTGTGTAATGGCAGCCATAACATTAATGAGCAGGTGCTGAGGAGGAGAAGAATGAAGAGAAAGAGAGCCAAATTGGCTATTTTGGCCTTTTGCGGGGTTATGACTGTGGGGATTGCCATTTTGTAGGCCTTTTGTAGTTTTTAATTTTACTGTCTGTGTCTAGGGCTAACTCCCGCCGGCGCATAATTGTGACAAATGTCGATGTAGATTGAGGTAAAAGTCGTATCAAATCTGCCTTGGTTGTTCACACTGCAGCCGCATTGAAAAAAAAATTAGACCTGGGTCTGATTCAGGACCACATATGGAAGTGGTCTAAATCTGATTTGAAAAAGTCAGATCTGGATTTGAGTGTACTTCTGAAGAAGTCTGACCTGAAACCCCCCCAAAAAAAATCTGATTTGGGCCATTTTTGGCTGACAGTCTGAACGTAGCCTTAGACTACATTCAGACAGCGTTCGTTTGTAGCTTGTTTGAAGCAACTATTTGTGCATCGACAGAGCAGATTAAAATATCAATTTTGTATCTTTTTGCCTGTTGAACAGGTGTATTGGCTGTATACTCACAAAGGTTTTATTGCACTTACTAGTTTGCACTTACTAGTACTGCTATAACGTGAGTTGTCATGTTCACTTCACCGCGGCCCTGTTCTCTGACTACTGCCAGTGTGTGTGTGTGTGTGTGTGTGTGTGTGTGTGTGTGTGTGTGTATATGTGTGTGTGTGCACGTGTGTGTGCGTGTGGAGTGTGGACACCACTCAGGATGCCGTCCATTTTCCAAAATGCAAAGCCTGTGTGCAAAATGAATTATGCTTAAATCTGCACGATCTAAATCGGAGAAAATTCATTCCTGGTTGCACAAAATGTAACCAGCCGATCTGCCGTGCATAATGGCTTGACACAACATTGTTCTAGTTAGAGGCTGCATATACTGTAGAACTAAGGCACACCAGAGAAGTGTTGAAATATGCATTTTAAATATAACCTTTCCCAGCGCCTGCAGGTGATTATAGCGATAACTCCTGAAACAGCCCCAACGAGGGTTGAACACGCAGTCTCCTCAAAATATGATTTCATCTGACGTTATCTACTTATCTAAACTGTTTAACCCCTATGCACAGTTCCATTATGTTTTACAGTGGACATTCGTAGTTAACTGAGAAGGTTAGGAACATAAAAGTTTATCTTGTACGTACGAGATAATGTCCCCTATGTAGGAGATAAACTTTAAGATATTATCTCGTACATAGGAGATACATTTTGGCCAAAATTGCCTGCAATTTTTTCTCCCACCTTTCCTTTCAGGGCTTCCATAGATATCAGAGATGATGAAGGATAGAAAACGTAGCTGTCATGCGAGTCATTGAGTGCGGTGACATTTCTGGTTCCTACAGTACCCCAGCTCACCTAAACCATCAGCACTAAACAATTAGTTTATTAATTTCATTTTTATATGTCAAAAACCTGCAGCTTTTCAGATGTTGATGGTCTCCCGAGCTTCCTCTGACAGCAGCAACAGGTGGCTGTGGAAGGCGGCTCGCTCGGCGGGATCTTTATCTCTAAGCGTTGCAGCACATGGAAGTGTGAGTGGCTGTGTTGTTGAATACTGATCAATCTCTGTTGCTTTCTGTCCAGATTTGTTGTTAATTAACGTTTAACTCTGCTCACACGAATAAGAGGCTCGCTAATAAACTCCCCGTAGATTTCTTTGCTCCGTGTTGAAGTAGATCACACAGTACACTGTGTGTTTTCAATCAAAGTGCACGCCAGTCATTTCATCAGCATTCAAAAGGAGGAGAGGAGCAGGCAAATAACACTTTGTTGTGGATTTGAGATGGACTAATTGGTCATTTTATATTCTAAATAGCATTTATTTCTGTCTTGTCTCTACAGTCACAGTGATGGTGCTGTTTGTTTAAGATACGAGAGGCTGTGTTAATAGCAGTGATCACGTTATTCCTAAAACTAAATGCCGTGTGACATGATGGTCAGACAATGACATTCCTGCATATTAATGGATTCTAAGGGGACACAGAGGTAGGCGTGTCGCTAAGTCAAATTAATCTGCAGCGCCATCCCCGCAGCCCGTCTAACCTCATGTCAGGGCGTGGTTTAGGATGAGCTAGTCTCACATTGCCAGCTCAGGTCTGGCTACACCACACATACATTCTGGGGATAGGAGGGAAAAAACACTTCGTCTTTGCACGTAGTAAGGTGAACACAGCAGACGGCCGTGTGTAATGGCACTGCACTCAACTCAGAGGCTGCATATTTATCGACATGAGCGTCCTGCCTTCAGATGGCTGATGGCTGAGCCAACCCGTTCTCACTCCCGACTCGTAAAATACTGCCGCTTGGTCAGTGTCTCTCAGCGTCAGATGCCGACACCTAAATCCACCTTTAGCGTCTGTATGGAACGCACCGGGCAGAGCAGCAGGTCGACCGCGGCGCTCTAAGATGACGTAGTGTTAAGAGAGACAACGGTAGCGAGTAGCATGAGAGACCAAAAATCTGTGTAAGGGGGTGGATGGGTCAAACAACACAGGACTTTCACCCAGGAAACCGGGATTCATGTCCCATTCTTGTCCCACGTTTCACTGAAATGTACATTTTGTAACCCCACCCACCATTTTTTCCTAAACCTTACTGTCACGTTCTTGTGCCACTTGTCAGTGAAACGGACGTCCCAACCCAGAGCATCAAAAAGTGACGCCAATAGTCCCGACCAATGCGTCTAAATATGACGCCAAAGGGCTAGACACGAGTCCTGAGAGCTCAAAATAGTGACACCAAGAGTCCCGACTAACTAAATATGACGCTAAAGGAGACTTTTTGCATCAATAACAAACGCCAAAGGCACCTGACCAAGCACTGCTTTTTGACACGAAGGGAATGAGAATGTGTTGGAGCAAATGCTAATGCCAGCATGCTAACATGCTCACAATTACAATTATTAACATTGTAATGTTCTTGTTGCATGAGTGTTCTGACCGAAAGGGAACTAATCTCCCCTAGGGAGCTAGGGACATTCAACTGAAGTTGCATTAAATCAGGTAGTTTTAACCAAGATTATTATTATTTTTTTCAACTATATTTAAGTTCCCTGTTATAGACTAACAGTATTATAACAAGCAATATTAAAAATATTCAGTTTATTCCCATTAATTCCCGTTTATTCCTGTTTATTCCCGTTAATTCCCTTTAATTCCCATGGAAAGTTTCCAACTTTTCCAGAATTTTGCAAACTTAGTCAATAGAAAGCTGGACTTGAGGCTGGATGGCAGTGCGGGCAACTCCTCTTATGCTGGAGAGGACTGGCTGGTTTTTGGGTCTCTCTGTGCACTGCACTTGATGGGAGCTTTCAGAGAGCATACAGAAAGCACAAAGACACAGGGGCCAAACAAACAAATGTTGCCCTTGGCAGGGTTCACATTTCTTATCATCTGTTTCAGCACAATTCTCACATGCCCACATGTACATTGAAAGTTATTGTCCCTCCTCATCATTCTGTCCATGAAACGTTCCTTTCCTAATTGATTCCAGGGAGAATGATTCCAGGGACCAATAACCGTGTCAAGCGGCATGCACATGCGAGAATTGTACTACGACAGATAGATAGATAGTATTTCATTGATCCCAAATCGGAGAATTCTCTCGTTACAGCAGCAAGTAATCCATCCAGAAAATATCAATAGAAAATTAAAGCAACAAATAATATAAATTAAAATAGCTCAATGCAGAATACAAGAAAGGCCTTAGCATACTGTATAAACATATATAACATATATATCCATATAATACACAATATAAGAATAAACTAGAATACACTTTGAATACACAAAACTACTACTACTAATAAAATTATTTATTTATTATTAAAAAGTATATAGACACTATACAGGGTACATTAGACAAGTAACGAGGTAGAGTGGGAGAATAAATGTGTGCAAAATCACTTTGTATAAGGTCATTGGAGGGGCAAAACACAGTGGAGTGGTTGAGACAATAACTGTAGAGATAGTTCTGAAGTAAAGTTCGAGAGAGGTGAGGTGTTGTACAGAGTAATTGCTTTGGGGCAGAGAAGAGTTTCTGTATCGGTCCTTGTGACAGCAAAGCTGAACCAGTCTGTTGGAGAAAGAGCTTCGCTGTGTGTCCAGTATGTTATAGAGAGGGTGGTCAGCATGAGACGAGGTTCACAAGAGACAAGTTCCTTCCTTCCTATTTTGCAGAGGCACCGTTGCTCCGCTCGGCGCTAAACGCCACCCAAGCACCAAAGCACGTTTTTCTCCCATCCCAGAGTGCTGTGTGGACTAGCCAGACCCTCATGGTCATTTGCACCAGAATACAGGAAATGGAGTATTTGATAAGCTCAAAATTTCAATTTTGCTCAAAAGTGGAGATCTCAACCCCCCCAATGTTGAACCCAAAGTTACGCCCTTGCGGCAATGCAAGACGAGTGGGGATGAGACTCATTAGTGGCTCCATTTTGGGGTTCACTGTAATTAAACAGGTGTATATTTACATTAAATTGTCTGGGGCAGCTTTAAAGTGCTCATATTATGCTTTTTGGCTTTTTCCCTTTCCTTCATTGTGTTATATATTATATTTTTGTGCACATTATAGGTTTACAAAGTGAAAAAGCCCAAAGTCCACCCCAAAGGGACTTACCATCTTCCAGAGAAAACACTGTTTACAAACTGCTCCAAACAGCTCAATAGTAGTTCAGCCTTTACTTCTGTGACAAATGTGCGTCACTTTGTAACACACGTTATAATGCTCGCCTAGCTGCTAGCATGGCACGCCCTCATACTCTGCTTCTGACTGGCTAGTAGTCCTTACCTAGCTACTGCGCATGTGCAACTCCCAACAAAGATGGAACAGAAGCGTGATGCCTCACTCTGTAGCTAAAACAGAAAGCTCAACACACAGGGTGAAAAGAGGAGCTGCAGCAATGTGCAATACAACAAAAATATGGTGTTTTTTAAACATTAAACCACATAAACCTATTCTGGTACAACCTCTGAATACAATTATGAACCTGAAAATTAGCATAATATGAGCACTTAAAGATGCATTAGAGTGTAACAGAGCACACCTGGTATTAACATGTAATCTGTGTCTGGATATCTGGATAATGGCACCTAATCCAAGACTTTTGCATTCACACCTGGTAGACCCCTTTCCCATGTGGTCTGGTTATTGTGATTGCAATGTATCTGTGCATTGACATCTGCATTAACATGTATTTTCCTAATCTAAATAAGATATTTAAAAAATATTTCACGAGAGGGAGTGCTATTGTTTAACAACTGGACCGGGACGCATGTCTGTCTACACGTTACCGCAGCACCCAGCATCTTTTGTATCACGTACATTTATCTGTATGTTTCCATTTATTTTGCAGCCGGTGAAATACGAGTCAGTAATCAGGCGCTTTGGGGGCATGTGTGATTCCGACCAGTTTACAGCTGATGAGACAGTAACGTTACGTTGCTCCATTGCTTCTTGCTCTCCAGTCTGTATTCAGGCAATCCTTCTTAACGGACTTACATATTGTTAGCCTTGGCTTTATTTTTTAGCCGCCGAATGCTGGACATACAGTATGTATATTATGTATTTACACACACGCACATGCACAGACACACACACACACACACACACACACACACACACACACAGGACCACATTTGTGAAAAGATGTCAGAGTGCTAGGGCTTCCACATAGCACAGCGTCTCAGTGCCTTGCTGAAAGGCACCTTGGCAGTGCCCAGGAGTTGAACCTCTCCAGCTACTTGTCCACACTCCGTACAGACAGTACACACTTGAACCAGCCACCCTCCGGTTCCCCAGCCAAGTCCCTTTTGACTGAGCCACCGCTGCCCCAAGGCTAGGGGAAAGATAATATTCATGGTTAAAAGATGACATGCACTACGATCTATTTTAATATGATATTTGCCTTTGTGTGTAGTGTAGTATTTCACATCATAATATTTCTGAAATCAACATTTATTGTCCTGGACCATGGCTGGGAACACTTTGGCACTTAAGCTTTTGTTTGTCGTCTTGTTGTGCTCTCTGCAAACAGTTGTCTGGGCCAAAGATCGTTTGTAAGAAAAAAGAAAAATCACTTTCAAACGGCACTGTAGGACTGTAAGTGGACCATGTGTTTTTGTAGTTCAATAAGACTACAGTGCAGAATCTCCACTTATTTTTTTTAAATAATCGCTAACATCCTTTTGTCCAATCTGTAGTCACATTTTCAAAACTCTTATCACATTTAGCCCAACACCGGACTGTTCAGGCCATACCATTAACACGATTTGTGTTGTTTCTACAAAATATGCAGTCAATTAACCCATTTCTAAAATGTTAATTTCTTCTTTACATACAAGCTTGCCCAGTACCAAAATGATGGGTCTTTCTTGTCTTATTTACAAATGCTCGCACACAACACGCCACAATTGAAGACATAATGTTCCAAATCTTAAATATTTTTAAAGGAATAGTGAATGGGTTACGGAACTCAGGCACCAATACGTCCAGGTACAGTATGTTGTCTATCCAATGTCTTGTTCTATAGTGAGTTTTATCATTTGTTACTCTACATGTAAACATGGGTTATAGTACTGATACTGTGTTGGATATCTCTCAGAGAGGAATGGGGCTTGAGGCTAATCAAACCCTACATGAAACCATTAAAGGTGCAGTAGGTAAGACTTATAAAACTTATTTAACATATTTGCTGAAAACTGACCCTATGTTCCAGTAGAACTACATGAAGAGGGTAATTTAAAAAAAAACCTGTCTCCTCTGGCACCACCTACAGCCTGTAGTGTGATTTGCAAAAATCCACCGCTCCCTGTTCAGATGCACCAATCAGGGCCAGGGTGGGGGGGTGTCTAACTGTGTGTCAATCACTGCTAATGCACACGCATTCATTCTCCCTTGTGGGGGGAGGGACTTAGGAGAACGTTTTGGGCTTTAGCAGAAAGGGGGGGGGGGGGACTGAGAAGTTGTTGATGTTTAAAATATTTGGCTAATGGCGCGTTCATGCCACCTCGGAATGACAGGGACCGCCCCCGTGATTACATTGTTTTTCCGACTACCAGCGTTCACATGGTTAGGATGGTCGGGATGCGTGTTCTTCTTCTTCTGTTATATTAGCGTTTGGCATAACAACTTGTTGCATGACTGCCACCAACTGTTGGCTGTAGCCTAGAGCATCAGGTGTGTGAAAACCTGGTGAATTGCTGCTGTTTTCTTATGCGAGCATACAAACAGCACATCGTCAGGTGTTTGTGTTATCTGCAGGACAACGAACGGGAAAGGACACGGATAAGGTGTTGGTTGTTTTTTATACATAGGCCTATTTATGAATAATTTGAAACATGTTATGTCTGTGTATGTTTCTCAGCAGAGGCGTTTCTCCACAATAAATACGTTTATTGTCAGTGAAATATGTTCAGTGAACCAAATTCGCCTACATCAAACGTCAGTTGTCACCAACTGGGAAACTCGGTTAGCAAAATCTGGCCTGAGTTTCCCACCTCTGATTCCCACAGGAAGGGACGTGAATGATGACGTTTTCACGTGGAAAAACGTTTTTCCGATGTCCATGAACGCACGGTTAGTCCTGGATCTTCCCAATCTTACCTACAGCACCTTTAACGTATTCAGATTTTTTCCCTTCTGTGCCCTTTTTATTTCACTCTAATTGTGTATTTGAGTTTTTAAATTTTGTTACAAATTTGAACCAAAAGCCACGTAGGTTGGATTATATGTTGATCACTGACTGCAATTTCCTGTTGCTAATACATGTAAAGGTTTTACTTTGGCAATTCTGTCGTTTTTCTACTGTACATTCTACAAAGTAAAGATGACTCATTCACTTCTTAATTAGTTTGTTGCCAAAAATGCACACATTCAACCTTCAAGCCAAAACTATTGGGTGGTTAAAAGTAAAAGGGAACTGAATTACAAAAAGCAATATATTTCACATTGTCTATTGTATGCAGGTAGAACTGAAACATAAAAGTAATGCAGTTTTTGTAATGTCATCAACTGTTAGTATTTAGAAAGTAGTTGGCCTATGATTGACTATATTCTCCTATTGGGGCGTTCTAGTGTCAGGTTTGTTATGTTTTGATAGAGTTAATGTATGAAGAGAAGGTTTTTTTGCATTTTGAAATGTAGAGTTGGTATTTAATGAACAAAATCTGGTTTTGAGCAGAGAATGCACTATTTGGCTGTTTGTGTAAGGTACGTGGGTTGCTGTGTTAAGAGTTTTGAAAAAGAATCTAGGATTCTAAGGATAGGTAAAGCAATTGAAAAAAAATGTAATCAGGACCTCCAGTATTTGGAGCGAGTACCTTGTGAAAAATAAAGTGTGCAAAGTAAGTAGGCTACAACTGTTACGTCAGTGTTACATATTTAATCAACATTTTTATTTTCTACTGTGCATCTCACTTCCTGGTTGTAGCTACAGGATGGGGACATTAATAAAGTTTCTGCCTTCCCAGACAATTTAAGGTGATTACAGCTGGGAACAGAATTTTAATGATCAATTGCAAATTGACTTGCAAATGTTGAAAGCTAAACTTACTTAGACTCACGTAGAATGTCAACCCTAACCATAGCAGTGTTTCTCATTTGTATTTTACAAAGAACACATCAGATTTCTAGGTGTTTAAAAGGGAACTAATGGCTGCCTTATGTCAACATCAGCATTGCTTCTATTGAAAGTGGACTCTAGTTGTCAGTAGCTCTCAGTGTACTTACACACAGCGTCAAGGGCACATGTACTGTACAGTAAGATACAATTTAACAAAGACCGCAAAGCCAAATAAGCTGACAAACATACAGGCTAGAGGTAATGTGATTGAATAAGAGCTGCAGAAGACTGAACGAATAAGCAATAATGGAAAAGTATTGACAATAGAAGCAAAGCAGCCATCTTGGCTGAAAAGATATGAAAACATAAACAAATCTGAAAAGGCTCAGCTATGCTTGGGAAAATGGTCAGTGGTAAAGAAAAAAAATGTTAAACATAAAAAGGTTCTTTAATATGACCTTACTAGCCAGGGAAATCATTTCTTCTTAGTTACTTCTTTCTTTTCATGAATTTCATCTATCATTTTTACCTTGCACTGCAGCTGGATTATCGCGATATCACAAAATCACGGGAGCATCGCAGGATCAACTATCACGCCAAAATCCATCTCGTCAGGCTTCAGGTAATGCGTTTGTGTCTGAACAGCAGCGGACCGAAGCAGTCAGCGTCCGTTGAGGAGCTGCTGGCAGCTACAGCGTGGTTTAGGTGTGTGTGACGGCCGCGACTGTTTGTTCAAAACAACAATGGCTGATGTGATAGACAGATGGCTCATCCAATCACCTGCCAGGAATATTTTGAAAGTGCCTTCCCTTTTCCAAGCCGTTTCAAATGACGGCTTCTCAGATGGTTCTGTGTTACCAACGTCAAGGTACTCTCATTTACCAACTACTCCAAACCAAAGAGAATCTAAAACAAATTCCTTCAAGCCAACATAATCCACTGTCTGCCCTGTCCTCCTTGAATTAGTGACAAGTCAGCTTGGATGCTCCATTCTTTGCTCACAGTGTTGACCTCCTCCCTTGACCCTCTTGTTCTACACTTGTTTTACCCTCGACTTTGCTCCCCCTGGATTTGGCCCTAGGTCAAATCTGATTCTGGCCAAGGGAGTGAAGCCGCTGAGTGAGTCACTGTGGCTCAGGCTGAGATTATTCTCAACCACTTCCCCATTTGAAAATCAGCCATTACCGTGCCAGTTCTTAGACATTCTGTACCGAATCTACACAAGCTATACAATATTTAGTGATGGCCAAATGAAGCCATGTGAAGCATTTCATTTATTCTCTGAGCCCACTAGATGGCACTCTCTGTTTAACAAATGGTATAAAGCACACTGAATTGCTGTTTCTTGAGCCTTTTTCTTTAAACCAAGAGCGCCATCTAGTGGGCTCAACAACTAAATAAAGTCAGTCACACAAGTTTCATAAGGCTTCATTTGGCCATAACTAGCACTCAGTTTGTTCTTCCATTCAAAAACCATCTAGTTCATGGCCCTACTAGGGCTAGCAAAATAGCAAATTGGTGTACTAAGAATTTAGTTTGTGATAGCAAAATGTCAATAATCAGAGAAGAAGGACGTTTTCAGGTTTGTAACATGAAGACATCAATGACCACTGTTTTGATTTAGGCGTTTTGGCCTAAGTCGGAGTAGGACTGCACAATATATAATTTTTTTAATCATCATCGCGATATCAACTGCCGCAATATACATATCGGAAAACCACTCCTGGCCTGTGGTATTGCTTCTTGTGGCATTCTCCAGAACCAAATTGTACCCCAAAATTACTAGCCATTTGTTGTATTTTAGCAGAATACCGAAATTACCAGAAATGCAGAACTGAGTACACTTTAATATCTGTTTGTTTATCGCAAGTAATATCGTTGTGATATTCAACAACGAATCGCATACAGCCTGCAGCTGCTGTCCTGCTGGGATGTCCCCCATTGTCACTAATGGCTTCCCACCTTTTGTCTTGCAGAGCTTATTCTTGTCTGCCACCATTGTCTTGTCCCTACTTGTCTTTACTTTGAGGTTTTACAGCTTATTTTGTCACACAAGCGATTCCGTTGGCGGATATGAATCATGCCCATATGTCCAGTACATGATGTGCCCGTACAGTCAGCTGTAAGCTGAATAAGGAGAGGATCGGCAGGGTGCTGGCCCTGTTTCTCTGGGAGCGTGACGTCCCCAGTGGCAGGAGGTTTGGCTTCTGGCTCGACGGCAGCCTGGCCCAGGCTCTGAGGGGATGTGACCCACTGAGCCTGGCAGAGCCCCCGGTCCCGGCAATCTGCTGCTCCCCTGGATACTGCTGGGCAGGGCTGCAGAGCAACGCCTTGTATGTCACAGCATCAGGGGAATGTCATGCCAGGAAAAAAAAACAAAGCAGTACGTTAAAGTTCCATATTATGTTCATTTTCATTTTCTGTTCATATCTTTATTTACATAATAGTAGGAGGTCTACTATAAAACTCTTACATGCTTTAATGTTCCAAAAACACATTTTTTTATAGACCCAGACACAATGTTTGTTTACTATTATGTGTAGAAACCCCTGCATCCCGTACATACAGTTTAACGTCGCTGAGCAAACGGGAACGAGGAACAACTGGACATACTCTCATCTCCTTCATCTAAAATGCATGTTTGATGCTTTCATATGTCAACACTTTGACTAACGTTAGCTTGGAGACATAATTTACCTGTTGTGCTACAGACTGAAGTACATGACACCACCCAGACTAGCAGTCCGTCCGACCGGCGGTGACATGTCGCTGTTCGTAACGTTAGATTTGGTTTATCAATGACGTTAGCAAAGCAACACAGGACAGAAAATAAACAGCAGAGACGACAGATAGGTCGGACCTCCGTGTTTAACTAGTTATCTTTAAACTCTACAGTTACGGCTGAAAATGACAACAGAACAATTTTGCCGATTTGACATATCTCCGCAATTCAAATCAACTGCAGTTTGTCTACCCGGAAGTGATTTTTGTTTTAGCGTAACTTTACAGTGATTCGGTCTATACTGTCCTTTGCTGCAGCACTTCTGTCGGCCTGCCCATCCCTGACATTTAGTCAGGGTATCGTATTAAAGTTATAATTTTGTGGTACTGTGTGAACACTAGTCACTGGCGGTGCCCTCAAACCATTATTTCAAAATGACTTCTAGCGATAATAATCTAGTCGTATATTTATTAGTGCTAATCCTTTGAGCGATGGATGCAATCGCTGGTATTGCTCTCAACAGATCTATCGCTAATTTACCGGCTGATTTACTCTGCATGATAACCAGCAACAGCTCACCACTTCCTCTATTTAATGTCAGACACAAACCGACCTCTTCCCTCCCTTTCATAACTTGATCAAAATGAATTTGTGTGTATAAAAACATCTGTTTTCTGAACAAAGCAGATGTGTGTGGGATGGGTTTTTTAATGGTGTAGATATTTATTTTGTGTGTGTGTGTGTGTGTGTGTGTGTGTGTGTGTGTGTGTGTGTGTGTGAAACATGCATCAACACTCTGCGCTTTGTTGTACATTGTTTTATCTCAGTTTTCAAATTATGTCAAACTGACACCACAAAGGCAGTGAATAAATACATAATTTGTGCTTTTCGCCTTTTTAGGCGTCTTTTTTCTTCATCGGTTACACAAACGGATATCGTGATGTATCGTAGATGATTGACTTGCAATGTATCTAGAATGGCAGAATTGCTGTGTCGTGAAACCATCGTTATCATGGGCAACCTATCGTAATAGTATCGTATCGTGAGCTACTCTGTGATTCCCACCATAAGTGTGAATTTAGCCAATTTAGTCAAAGCTCCGTAGAACATTTTGCTGCTCACACTGACTAGAAACCATCAGCTGTAAGTCTGATGTGAGGGGGAAAATCCAATGTGTGATGCAGAGTATAAACAGCAGAGAGACAGACGGGGTCAAACCTGCTAATGATTTAATGTGAAGCCCTGTGAGCCTCTGGCAAGACTAATTTGTTGCAATTAGGAACTGTTTTCCCATTAAACCTGAGATAAAGAGTTGTAAATAATGAGCCAGTCATTGTCCTCTCTGTGCCCTTTAGTCCTGTTGCCACTTTAATTAGTTGTGTGATACTTTGAGCCTTACGTTCAGTCCTCCTGTGCCTCTCGCTTTGTCTCTCTCTGTCCTTTTAGTTTGCTGTGGGTTTTAATGAGGCTCTCCCGGGAGTCTCAGCTGACGACAGTATAATTTTATCAGCTGGGCCAGCCAGCTGCACATGAGTTGGAGCGCTTGAACAATATAGTTAAGCGTAAGGCCGGGCACAGACTGAATGCGTCGCGTGAGCGTGTCAGCTGCGTGGCGTGTCCGTTTTTATTTCGGCTCCAATGTTAGCAAGTTAGAGCTTGCACGCTGCCTGTGTGACACGCGAAAACGCGTGCCTGCTAGAAATAGAACCGACTATTTTTCACATGACACGCAAGCGTGGTGGAAGCGTTTCCAGGCAAAATAGAATAGGACAATATGTTTATATGTCATTTTGACACAAATACATATTAATAAATGACATTTTGATGTTTGAAAGTCTCTAGATTTTTACATATATGCAGATATAAATGTAAAATAAATAATAAAAATGATTAGCGATTTTCAAATGTCACATCTGTCAATACTGTAGCCTATTTTGCCGTCAATACTGCCGACGTTGTCTTTGCTGTAATCAAATCAGAATATTTTTATGTTTAACATGAAGTATACTACTTCTTGAGTGCAGGGAATATGGGAAACATACATGTGTACAGACAAGGCTAGCAGCAGCACGTTTCTGGCGTGTAAAGACATAGAAAAATCCACGCAGCCGCCACGCAGCTGAAACGCAACAGAAACACCACGCTCATGCCACGCATCCAGTCTGTCGCCAGCCTAAGTGTTTTGGTAGCCTATATCGACGACGTTTCATTTAAGGGATCGTTGAGGTTCCGCCGGATGTCCTTCATTTCTGGCCCGATATCCCTCAGCTTCCGCTTTCTTTGTGTTGGCGTTCTAAACTCCATTTGGAAAACATCCTCCGAGCTAAAACCGACAATCAAATTATATTTATCTTTTTTTTGGAGCAAAATTCTCAACACGCACTCGACAGCCATGCGAATTCCAGAGCTCGCCTCCCTAAAGGCTGATTTATGCCTCTGCGTCGAATCGACCCTTCTGCGTCACCGCGAAACCCCCCCTCCGAGCCCTCCGCCGTAGCTCGACGTGCACCTCCAAAAATGGCGACGCAGACCTCAAGGACTGTGATTGGTCAACAGGTCCTGTGTGTTGATAGTCAGTGTTTCAAGCAGCCTACTGTGGGGAGTAGCAACATGCTAGTTCACTGACATAAGATTTGCAAATAAACTCAGACATATTTTGGTTACAATGACGGGGTTACCCGTTTGTAAAGTGTATATATGTAATAACGGTTTGAAATTAGCACTTCGCCAGCAAGCAGTACTTTGTGGGCAGTTGTGCTAAAGTTTGCTTGCTAACATAACATAAACTGCCTGGCAGACACCTCGCAAATAACCTCAGACTTATTTAAGCCACACCCCCCCTAGCGTTATGGCGGTGAAATGCACCGCGATGCAAAGCAACCCCGACGCAGAATTCCGAAAGGGTCACGACGGTGTGGAGTTGACGCAGAAGCATAAAACAGCCTTAAGTGCACATGTTTCACTAAAACCAGTTTCTTCGTGAGGCTATTTTGCAGAGGACGCTTCCGTCCGGCGTTTAGCGTCTGGCAATGCAAAAACTAGTGTTTTGGCAACTCCTGGGGAATTCAAGATGGAAGCCCACTGGTAGAAAAACAACCTTTGCAATGTAACTGTGCTGCAGTCAATATCACCTTACATACAGTGTCTATTTTTTGTTGAGGCGGGAGGCTCTATTTTTGTTAACCCACTGTCTAGTGTGCCTGGCCTGTACTGTACGCCAGGTGTGTGCCTACGCAATGTTGGTAATTTGGTGGCAATCCTGGTCGATCACATGCAGGGTTTTCCCCGCCATTATAAGGTTTAGGTGCAGCACCCAAGCCTTTTTGGGCAGCACCTAAGCCAAATACATGTAACTAAAAGCCTTTTCTCAGATCTTCTTTAGCAAGTTTTGTCTTTCAGCTTTGTTAAGGTTATTTATTTATGATCTGCTCTAGCTTTTCTAGTGTTTTAGACAGATAAGGATGATAATAATGGTCAGAAACAATGTAAAAAAAGAGATGCAAAGCTACCACAAAGGGACACAAACCGACCACAGAAACCCAAACACCAAAGAAATCAAAAATGACGAAAAAGACACTCAACACGACTACAAAGAGACGCAAAAAGCCACAAGTATTTATTTATTGAAAAGCATTTTCAAACTCTGACATTCACAGTGACACTTTGAGGATCTCATGGAGAGTTTTCATAAAGGAAATTGTTATTGTTGTCTGGGAGAGTTTCAAATATGAACACAAAAGCTGAAATGTTTCAAGATGACGGCATAGATGGAAAACTCTCCCGATCAATCTAATTAAAAAAAAGCACGATTGCTGCTCTTACAAGAAACTAAACTGGCCGAGAATAAGTTGGATTAGGTGCAAGAAAGTTTCAGGGACAACTAAAAAACTACGATGAGGGAAAAGAAAAGAACACAATGAACGACAACATGTGTGAAGAGGATGGAGGATGGCGGCAAGGAAGGGGATCCAAAAGCCTGGGCGGGGATATACCTGAACTATGAGCACAACTTGTACTTACACTGTCTGCACTTCTTAATACTTACCTGCACTGCTTACTATGTTCAACTGTAAATATCTTAGCATATTCATACCACTGGTATAACTGTTCATACTGTATATATTTCTGCATTCCAACCCCTGTATTCCACATTCTATTTATTCTTCATTTTATTACATACATTCTGCAATCCTACTCTGCAGTTTACTGCTTTTTTGCGCTTCTCGTTAGATGCTCTAACTGCATTTTGTTGTCTTAGTACCTGTACTAGTTCTAGTACATTACATTACATTACATGTCATTTAGCTGACGCTTTTATCCAAAGCGACATACAATTGCTATATACAGTATCTCACAAAAGTGAGAACACCCCTCACATTTTAGTAAATATTTCATTATATCTTTTAATGGGACAACACTGAAGAAATTACACTTTGCTACAATGTAAAGTATTAAGTGTACAGCTTGTATAACAGTGTAAATGTGCTGTTGCCTCAAAATAACTCAACACACAGCCATTAATGTCTAAACCGCTGGCAACAAAAGTGAGTACACCCCTATGTTAAATTCCCATAGAGGCAGGCAGATTTTTATTTTTAAAGGCCAGTTATTTCATGGATTCTAGGATACTATGCATCCTGATACTTAATCACATGGCTTTCACCATACCTAGAGATTGGCATGGGGTACTTTCCATAAAATTATCTCTCAATGCAAATCAAACCAGCTATTAGGCTAACCGATATAAAACCATGCCAACCATGACAACGCCGTTCAGCATGCCCACCAGTCAAATAGACCTAGTGCCAAATTAAGCTTTAGGAAACTTTGTAAACCATTTCATTTATTTTCTGACCCCACTAGATTAGAGGTCGACCGATTTATCGGCCGGCCGATTAATCGGCCGGCCGATTAATCGGACGATTTTTGGCCTTTTTTAACATAATCGGCATTGGCCAATATCCCAGTATATCAAGCCGATTAATAGGCAGGCGCATCTGCGGGCAGCCTAGTGTTAAAAACATGACTAGGCGACATTTTTTACAGCGCGCCCAGACCAGCTGCCTCCAGCCCCTCCTCTCTAGAAGTCTTGCTGTGAGCCGTGTGTCTCGCGCAGCCACTTCAGGCTCAGACGCTACCGTTAGTAGTAGCATGTTGCTGGTGTTCTTGCCTTGGGATTAACTGTACTAATAAAACCGTACAAAACACCGCGGCCACACCGCTGTGGAAGCTCCCCAAATGTCATTTATCAGAGTCTGGTTGTTACCCCTGTCCGTGGCAGTCTCATCCACTCCTATAACGGAGCTAACTGGAGCTAGCTAACCGCTAACGGAGCTAACCGCTAACGGAACTAATCGTTGCTAATAGAGCCTTCAGTTCTCCGTGGCTGTATCCATTAACTGCATCTATGGACTTGAGCACGAATAAAACCCTTAATTTTATTAAATTGGCTGGACGAGTTTTAAATTACAACTAAGAGTTGCTTGAATGACAGAAATCTGCTCAGATAAGATCCTAATGAGGTCAACAGGACATGTAACAGTAGGGTCCCCAAAACAGATAAAACACACACAACAAATGAACAATGATCTACAGTGTTGGGAGTAACGCGTTACAAAAGTAACGCAATTACAGTAATGTATTCCTTTTTGCTGTAACGCAGTAATATAACGCATTACTAATTCAATTTCGGTAATATTATACTCGTTACAATCTCAGTAACGCGAGTTACAACGCATTTTAACGCAACATTTAGTGGTGCATTGTTTTTTTAAAGAATTCACCAACACCGCACATTTCTTCACAGGAAAAAAAAGCCGTATTATTTTCCTGTCGCTGTATTCGATGGTTGAGATGACTGCAGAGACAGATACATTTGCGAGATGGATATTATTTTCAGGAGTTATTACGCTGCGTTGAAGTGAGCTGTCCTGTTTCTGTTCCCGTGGTCAGAGCCAGAACCAGAGACGGTACGGACAGCATGTATGTCCCAACAGGTGACGGTATGTCAGCGGTTGACAGATATAAACATGTCGGAATTAATGTTGAGGCTTGCTACATGTAAATATCATTGCATTTTATCAGCCGTGGAGAGTAACTCTGCCTGTAGTGGAATGGCTTCGAATGACGACCAAAAACGCTTGTCTTTTACTGTGATCATTTAATGTTCAATATGTTGCAGTTTTACAAACAAGAAAGTGAACAACTTGAGCCTGACGGACATGTTGCATCTCAGTAAGCTAGCAAGAGTAGGCTACACAACAGACAACTTCCGTGTAGCCTACTTCAAAATAAAAGCACTTCCTGTGACGTTTCGCAGTAAAACTAAATTACTGTTAAATAAGGTTGTGTAGGCTACCTTTTCACAAATCAGCTGTAAATCAAGTACTGTAAATAATGTAAATAGTGAGTTTTAATCACACTATAATTGAACATTTCCTTTAGAGTGTTTTAAACTAAACAACATGAATTTCTTATTCAAGTGCTATAAACAAACATTTTACAACAATGTCGTACTTTTAATTGAGTATTTTCATTTTCTCCTACTTGCCTGTTATACGTTTTACTTATCTATTTTTTATAGCTTTAGTTACTTTGCATATTTATATTGATTATACAAAATATGAATAATCTGTATTATAAGTGGATAAAGAGGAGACTTTATTGATCCGGTGGTGAAATTCACAAGCTAGCTGCCAAATCAAATTTCCCCTGTTATTTTGGTGAAAGTAACTCAAAAGTAATGCAAAAGTAGTGTAACGCATTACAATTCAGAGACAGTAATATTGTAATATAACTGATTGCTCTCAAATGACAGTAACTAGTAATCTATAATGTATTACATTTTGGAAGTAACTTGCCCAACACTGATGATCTAACAAACCAGGTGAACAAGAACTGACTTTAGAGAGCCCTAGTCTTATGTGATTCAACAGGAGTTAGGAGGAAATAGTGTTGAGATTAATAACATTTCACTTTCTGTGAAGCTTGCAGATTTGTATTCTCAGAAGTTTAATGCTGCTAAGTGCACTAAACTTTATTTTTTTCATTTAAAAGTTTGACAAAGTTTATTTTCTTCTTACCTGTTTCGTTTCATACGTTATTTATACAATATACAGTATGTTTTTACATTACATTTTTAATTGAAGTATACAAGTGTAGATTGGTGGTGTTCAATACATTTTTCTGTGTATATTAGTATTACATTTTATCTTTCAAATAGAGGTTTAAAAACAAGCACATATCGGCCAAATATCGGCCAAAATAAATCGGCAGCATTAATCGGCCATCGGCTGACCCTGATTTCTAAAGATCGGCATCGGCCGGAGAAAAACCATATCGGTCGACCTCTACACTAGATGGCGCTCTTGGTTTAAAAAAAAGGCTCAAGGAAAGGCAATTCAGTGTGCTTTCAAGTGGGCTCAGAAAATGAAGAATGTGGTTCATGAAGCTTCATGACACTTCATTTGGCCATCACAACTCATAGGCAATTTGTCTGGGTTTCACAATTGCTAAGACACATTTCTTGAAACCTTCACCCATAATCTCAAAACTTTAAACACAAAACCCAGTCTTTAAACTACATTCACAAAATCCCTGGCAAAATCTTGCCAGGGACTCTTCTGGCAAAATCAAACACTTGCCTCAAAACCATTTGATCTGTGCTCAAAATCAAACAATGCTTTCAAAACATAAACACAGCCAGTCAATATATAAACACTCATCAGCATTCATTAGACACTACATAAAAAAATTGAGAACACAGCGTCCAGGGCATGTAGTTACAGAGAAACAATGTTTATTGCATATAGAAAATAATTTTGCCATAAATAAAAGTAAATAATTCACAACTCAGTACAGCAAATATATTGCATACAGTAAGTAATGCAAGTAATACAGTATTGAATTTCTGTATTTTCAGCATGAAAATAAAGTAAGCCCAAAGAACAAAGACAACTCTAAATGAAAAGCGTATTACACAAAATACTGTGCAATTGCAAAATCAAAGTCAATGAGAGACTCATTCTGCCTCAGCATTCCGTCTTTGTGCTGGGTCCGGCCAGAGGACTTCGTCCACATCACATGCAATGTTGTCCCTTCCTAGGCAACGGGGGAAGAACCCTCTCGTGTGACGGATCCAGCCTTGACAACACTCCACACCTATGTCACCACAGGCCAATTCCATTGCCTGTAAAAGATTTACCCTTGTATATGGGTTATGGTCATAGACCTTCCATCGCCACGCAGAGAAAAACTCTTCTATTGGGTTGAGGAAAGGGCTGTATGGTGGAAGGCAAACATTCACGAATCGCTGGTTGATGTTGAACCACTCACGTATTCGGACACCACGGTGAAAGCTGACATTGTCCCAAACCACAACATAGACAGGATGCACTGCCTGCTGATGATCCTGCTGCTCACGTTCAAACAAAACATCCCGAAGACCACCCAGAAATGTAAGAAGATGGTCAGTGTTATATGGCCCCAGGGTTGCATGACGGTGGAGAACCCCCCCATTGCTTATGGCTGCACATAGGGTGACATTGCCACCACGCTGGCCAGGGACTTCCACAATGGCACGTTGGCCAATTATGTTCCAGCCTCTCCTTCTCCTCTTCGCCAGATTGAACCCTGCTTCATCTACAAAAATATATTCATGGGGCCTTTCCATGGAATCCATTTCAAACACCCTCTATATATAAAAGAGATAAATAAATAGTTTAGTAAGTGTTACAGAAAGACATACTTCTGCAAAAGTGTATGTATATGCACTCCTGATTTACATACACTATAATATAGTGCAGTTACAGTAACAGTATAGGACAATAACTGTAGGCTAGAAACTTGTACTGTAAGCATCGTTGCTGAAAGTGTACACTTACTTGCACATACTGATATCGTAGATCTTTGACCCTTTCTGAATTGCGCTCAAAGGGTACTCTGTACACTTGCTTCATGCGTACCCTGTTGCGATGGAGGACACGGGCAATGGTAGAAAGGCTGACACTGTTGATTCCTTCAAAGTTTACATTGTCTTCTACAACTCTTTGCTGTATTTCACGCAGTCGGATGGCATTGTTTTGACGGACCATATCAACAATGAGAGCCTCTTGCTGTTGGGAGAACAAAGGAGTCCTTCCACCCTCATTTGGTAGTCTTGCAATTCTACAAAAGGGAAAATGCTCTTACAATGCTCTTACAAATGTATACATACAGAAACAATAGTAATGGACATCACATTCATATGTAAAATGTATTGTAAATCTTTTTTTCTTTTTTCCCCAGTCCCCTTTCTATTGACAAACTGATGTACTATATCAAATGTATACAGTAAACTTTCAGTCGCACAAATTAGAAAAACAATACATTTACCTGTTCTCTTCTCTGAATGTCCTGATTATGGTGGCCACAGAGAATCTGGTCAAATTGGGTTGTACTCTTTGTCCTGCTTCCCTCATTGTCATTCCATGAACAAGAACATGGTCTATCACAGTTGCCCGAATTTGATCTGAAATTACTATTCTTGGTCTTGCTCTTTGTTGTCCTTGTACTCTTCCTCCTCATTCACCACCTCTTACACAAACTCTTCCTCCTCTTCCTCCTCTGCCTCTCACATTGTTTCCATCCATTGTGGTATCAACATTCAACGTACCTGGGCCACCTGTGTACTCTGAACTGGCTTATATTCTAGACAACTGATTTGATCACATCATTAGAAACAAGTGTGAACAATTTTGAGTTGTGTGTAAACGATGACAGCTGTGTTGTAGTTGTGTTTAACTTTTGCCACATGTATTTACCATTTTGCAACACAGTGCAAAATGTGTTTTAGTGAGTGAGAATGTGTTTAGAGTTTTGCAAAAAGAGTGGATGGGATTTGCAAACAGCGTCTTAACTACCTGAACTTGTTTAAGGTTTTGCCAACAAAGTGACTGATTCGACAAATGGGTTTAGGCCACTGAGCATTGGGTTCAGAGAATGGGGTTTAGTGTTTTAGCAATTGTGAAATACTGTAATAGAGGATTCTGATTACATAAAGGGTTGAGAAAAAATTTTTTTTTACTTTGGGGCTGATGACATTCAATGGCGTTGTCCATGGACCGAACCCTAATCCTCCCTGTGCTGTTGTTGTATCTGATGATTTACAACTTTGACTTATGTTTAATTATGCCGACATATATTCAAACACTGTATTTAAAAAAAAAAAAATTATGAAAACTCTGGTCATGGATCACATCTCTCGCCTTTGTCTTCTTTGTAATTTTTGTTTTTTTTGCTGAGGCAGCCCGCTCTGTCTCAAATAGACACATCGCAAAGCTTTATGGCACAGGTGCTACTGCGGTAATTCCATTCATTGCGCATACCATTTTTTTTCAGAGCACGTGTGACCTAGGCCGTATATTGCACTGGTGTACGGTAAGCTACAGTTTGATCCTCCGGGCCCTATTTTAACGATCTAAGAGCATGGCGTGAAGCGCATGGCGCAGGTGCGTTTAGGGCGTATCCAAATCCACTTTTGCTAGTTTAACGGCAGAAAAAAGGGACTGTGCACCGGGCGCATGGTTCAAAAGGGTTATACTGTCTTGATTAATTCATAGGTGTGTTTTGGGCGTAACATGCAATAAACCAATCAGAGTGGCATCTCCAATTCCCTTTAAAAGCCAGGCGCGTTTGTACCATGGCGCATTGCTATAATGATGGCGTATTTGCACCGTGATATTTTTATCTGTAATTTTTTGCATGTGTGTGTGCTGCTGCGCTTCCCTGTGTGTGTGTAACAAGCATAGTGTGTGCGCGCTGTGCACGAGCCTAGGCGCATTTTACTAATTCGCTGTTAAAATAACAATGAAATGCTGCGCTATAGACCAGGTTTTTGTGCCTCAAGATAGCAATATGGCAAGAATGCACCTGAACACACCTCCCTGTAAGACCAGCACGCCCATGGGTGCAAAGATGGGCACAGGTGCATTTTCTTTGCGCTGTGCTGCGCCAGGTGCAAGATAGGGCCGTTCAGGTAAAGGTTAAAGGAGAAACACACATCCTGCTGTCTTCAAAGTCCTGGGAGAATTTCATCAGCTGAAAGAGAAGCACTCTGAATAAGACTACTCAAATGCAGCATTAGAGCAGCAAGACATGTTTGCCTGGCTTGTGTGCAGGTGAGGGCGTTTTAGCCACTTTCAATCCCTGAAGGATTTCAGGTTTCTCCTCTAAATGTATTCAGCAGAGGGAGAATTGGCTGCTGGCTTTGAAGGTTTAGAGCCGTCAGTTCTGCCAGTATGTTGCCATTGAAACACCTGCATCTGGTTTGTTTTTCTGTGCTGACAAAACGAATAATCTTGCACTACTCTCACATGCAGTATAATGCAAAAGGACCACTGCAGCTGATATAGGAGTCTCTAGTTACACTAACTCAACACAAACAGAAATCAAATTTTGGACTGAGTTTTAACACAATTGATATCAGTTGTATTTGTGAGATGCATTTGGTAATTAAGCAGTGGTGCCCTTGAACCAGAGCATAATCTGGATAGGGATAGATAAGAAAGGACCATAAACATAACAAATAAATGATTCCTAATATCTAAACGGCAGATATATTGGTGACATGGTGGTTTAAGGGTAACATGTGCCAAGCTGTTACAGCTACATAATGTAAATGAATTATTTTACACCAGTTTTCCACTTGTTGTTTACTGGTTTAGCAATAAACCCATGAAGTGTCTGCCAAGTTGGTTCATTCGTGAAAGATTTGCAGCCTGGCTTTTGGGATTTTGTTGATGGACGTAAAATTACTTGCTGACAGTTTTGATCCAATTCCTTATTCATGTCATTTAATACGTGATGAAAATCCTAAACAATGACTGCAGAGTAGCAGCTTCTCTAATGCAAACATATGCTTGCTTTTCTGTGCTCTAACTGAATAGCCTTAACGCTGTTGATCAGATGGAGTAAGCAATGTCAAAGACTTGCTTTGGGCTTTGGTAGCGTGTGATGACATTGATTGACAAAATTATTCTATCAGCTGTTGTTGATGTTTAAAATCGGTATCATTTTAACATAGCTTCTTTATAGCTTCTTTGTCTTTATTTATTGTTTGCCGCATCCTACTCAATTTCATCTATCTTGCCTTTTATGTTTCTGCTTCCGTTTTAGCTGTTTATAAAGCACTTTATAACTATTGTAGGGCTGAATGATTTGGGGGCAAAAATCGAATTGCGATTTTTCTTTAAGCATAGTTAAAGTTCAATATTCACTGTGTAACAGATCAAACATATCATGGAACGTTCTAACATGAGACACCATCAAAACTTATGCAAGGATGAGAACATAGATATGAATTGCCAGTAATACGTGTTATTTTTTTAATAAGCAAACACAGAACATTTATCACAAAAGCTAAAGTTATAATAACAATAAAGAGAGAGACAACGGGTTGAATAAACCCTCCTTTAAGAATGGGTGATTATTGCTGATTGCTGGGAAATGTTGTTTTTGTTCTCTTGTTTTCCTCATTAAACATCTATCAGAGAGTCCGACTTCATTGACTAACCCATTAACACTGTGAAATGTGTTTGTCCTTAGAGGTCTGAATATCATTATCTTATCAAGACAACTCTTAGCAGTGAGTCGTCGTAACAGAGCTGAAACAGTATAAAAAGCCAATCTTCATCTCCGTTTCCATCACTGTCTGTTATTTTTCTCGCTAGCATAGCACGGTTAAAATAGACACAATTTGCCACTGCTCTGGGATTGAGAGGAGCTCTTGACAGATAGTATTGCTGGTTGAAGTGTGCTGGTTAATGGCATGTGGGCAAACAACCTTTACATTGGTCGCTTCAGAGAGACGCTGCTGGTGTGCTGTGGGAGCGCTGCATCACATGAGGACTGCCTCCTCTGCCGTGCACCCAGAGGACCTCTCTGTATTAGCAAAGCTGCATTCATGAATATAAATGTGTTCTCGCTATTATGACACTTAAACACCTGAAGTCACACACAGAAAGCAATTGCTAAGTGCTGGCCATTAGCCACAGGCATACTGCATGACATTGAAGAAATGGTGTACTTGCCCACATAAATAGGAGTCAAGATAAATATCCAGAATCTCAAATTAGATGTTTTTTTTACTATGACTTAATGTAACTTAAGTCTAGATGAAAATTGAAGTAAAGGGACAGTTCACCAACTTACAACTCTAGCCACAAAATGTTTAATTTTCTTTGCTAATTTTTTGAGTTCGCAACAGTTCAGCTCACTATTTTTAATCTTTTCTAGGAAATAAATGCAATATTCTGTGCAGTTGGATTTTTTTGTTTGTGATTTTGTCCCAAAGGTGTCCATAGAAGCATGCTCAAGGGTCGCCGCATTCAGCAGGGTTTGAGTTTCATGAATATAAGTAAATGTCATGGCAATCTGATCAATCAAGAAATGTTGGTATTTTGTTTTTGTAAATATTCTTAGCTTTCTACAGTAACATAATAAAAAATAACTGCCAAAATAATAAACCTAACCAAACCTAACATTATAACCTAGTAGAGTCAGTTTGTTGTTCTTAATAGTAAAGGCTCCCAAGCTTTATATACCTGTGATGCTGATGGTTGTTGATGCAAACTCAACCCTTCCTCAATGTTTGGGTTTTGGTCATGGCTTATTTCAATATTCTAATACATTTATAGAAAGTACAACATTTTAGACATTCATTGATAGAAAGATAAAGTCATCATAAATGGTGGTCTTAACACAGTCCACCAACCTTCATCAAGACAGAGACCGGCATTCAATGATACACATACAATTAGTGAACATAGTAATTAATATATAATATACAGTTGCAATACACAGTACACACATACAACATTTACAGAATGTTAAACAACTCAAAGTGCACATGCACATTCAGAATACATGGACTCCTAAAGAAGACATTTAAAGTGATTCAATGGAAGGCTGTTTAATTTCATTAGAATCTGCAGGTTATTCCATTTACATGGAGCATAATATTCAAATGCAGTTTTGCCTAATTCTGTCCTAACAAATGGAATATGTAGGACCAAGGAATCACTAGTGCGAGTGCCATAGTGATATGATTTAAAAATCCAGCAAGCTTGTTAAATATACAGGCAATTATTTAAGCAAGGCGTTGTAAATAAATAGAATGCAGTGCTAGAGACTTCCGAGCCGGATATCTAGGTCTGGCAGATTACCTGTTCTCTTGATAACTCTTGTCATACTCACCACTCTGCTGCTCTATAATAATAATAATAATAATAATAATAATAATAATAATAATACAATGATTATAAGATAGGAAAAACGTAGGAAGAACATAAAAGATACATATACAAACAGTGTAAAAAACATTGACCGTACAGACATGTGGTGGCTTGAGATCTCCATTTTTGAACAAAATTGAAATTTTTAGCATATCAAACACTTCCTTTCCTGCATTCTAGTGATTTTCTGCAACAATTTGTGCCTTTTCTGCATCAGCTTCTGGTGCAAATGTCTTTAATTATGTAAAGGAAATTATTATTAGATATTTGGGGGTGGTTGCACTGGCCAGTTTTGATTATTGGGGGGGTTGTAACAAAAAAAAAGAAGAAGAGGGGGGGCAGGTCACTGTGAGGAGTGATATTTTTGACTATTAAAGCTGACTCTGCATTTCCACAACAGAATCTAGACACACACACACACATACACACACACACACACACACACACACACACACACACACACACACACATGGACACAAATAATGCCCCATTTGGCACAGCATTGCATTTAACAGTACTGAATGATAGGACTGACACAATAGAAAAGAGAAAGTCATGTCACTGAACAAACACAAAAAATAAACTTATTGAAACTAATATAAAAATACCATTAAATACAAAATATGAAATGTAAGAAACCTATTTGTGATTCGTTAAGCAGGTGAGGGCTGAGCAGTGTCACATTACAGCACTAACATGTGTTTTGTATTGGGGCTGGAGATCGATGAGGGCATCCGGAACACATCCTTCATCAGCTGCTGTTGGGAGAGTTTATTGAGCGGCGCTCGTAGCAGAGGACATTAATTTGACAGGTGTCGGCCTCCCGGCCACACCGCTCTGTCCTCATACCTGTCTTCTCCCTGCCAGCTGCCTTGTTAGACACCTCACCGATGACGGATCACAGGAGGTGACATGACCAACACCAGGACAATGACCTTGTCTCGGTTCCCTCTGTTGTTATCTCTGTCTCAACCACCTCGCTTCAGCTCTGTCTACAGGAATGGGGGGTTTAAGGTCTGAGTCCGGGGGGGAATCCTATTTCAGGGGGGGCTGGTGCCACCCTGTGCCCCACCCCTGCAGTGCTTATATACTATACAAATTGTAAATACTGGATCTGAGTTGGGATTAATGATATACAATTCTAACTGTCACGGTATGGGGGTTACGATCCGGTGCACGCAGCCGCATGCAGAATATATGTATGTAGATTAATACATGTAATACAAAACCAAAGTTCACAAGCGTGAGTTAGAAGCTGTGATAGTGTCGTGGTTACCACAGCAAGCTGATTGACGTGTGATGAAACACTGGAGCTGGAAGACTCAGTCAGCTTCAACAGTGACGGAGAGAGACAGTGTGTAGGGTTGCTCCACTGCTGTAGGGTATGTGAATGGAAACACATACTAACACACATTAGATGGCATCAGCCAGCTGTGCCGATCACACGGACAAGGGAAAAGCAACCCGTATTTACAATTTCATAGGATAAAATAATAGGATCAAAACATTGTTTACCAAAGTTGCCAGTGGGCAAAATGCTACCTCAGTTAGCTCTTACTGCTGTACCAAACTCGCACCAATCTGTGACTCCTAAACCGGAGTATGAACCGAAACGTGACTTCTGTGTACTGTTACAACTCTACTAGAAATTGATGTGAATTGCTTGCTGATTGCTCTCAGTACCTGGTGCAATAACTTCAAACAAACATTTTCTGTATCTGTTGATCAGTCCCACACATCTGTTTGGAGGAATTTTGTCCTATTCATCCTCATAAAACTTCTTCAACTCAAGTATGTCAGTGGGCTTCCATGCATGAACTGCTCTCTTCAGGTCTTTTCACAACATTTCTACTGGAATAAGGTCTGGACTAGAGGACTGCATTGGGATTGGAAAACCGCAAGACCCAACACAAATCGTGTAGGAGCGTGTGGTTTTAAACGTAATTTTAGTACTTATTACCGACAGGTATTCAGGTAAAATATTTTTTTCCCTGCGGGAGGGGAGAAGTCTCTAAATCAATTGGTCAATCTAATAAATGTTTGCGGGAACAGGAAGGAACAGACATATACGGGAGCAGTAGCGGGTGGTAATGGTCAGGAATCCACCGGAAGAGCAGGAGAAGGATTAAGAAAACAGTGAAAATGTAATTTTCTTCAGATTTAACTATTCTTGAGTCTCACATTGCCAGACCTTCCTCCACGGTGCTGAGGAGGAAGGTCTGGCTAGTCAACACAGCATTCTGGGATGGGAGAAAAATGTGCTCTGGTTTACCAATCACAATCGTCTTGGGCGTCGATAAAAACTCGGACGGAGTTACGGTGCTGCTGCGAAATAGCCTCGGGAAGGAACTTGTTTTGGTGGAACGTGTACGTTCAAAAGTTGTTTTAGTGCAACAGAAAACTCAGATTGGACAGATAGTCTAGCTAGCTGTCTGGATTTACCCTGCAGAGATCTGAGGAGCAGTTAACCATAGTCCTCATAAATCCACCGGAGTTTAGAACGCCAACACAAAGAAAGAGGAAGGTGATGAACATCCAGCCAAAATGAGGGACATTTGGCGGAATTTTCCGGCGGCACTTGAACAATCCCGGAAATGAAAAGTTGTCGATATAGACTAGTGGGCAGTTAACATTGCACTGCCATTTAGTCTTATTTTATTTCTTTCATTGGATGGATTCCAACAGAAGGTAGAGCAGGTTTAACATCAACAAAAGCCTTCATCTGTCTCACACTGACATGCAAGTTTAATGTAAGATTTGTTTTCACGTTGGTTGCATCTATAAAGCGTAATGTCAGTAATCAGCAGCAGTACAGAAACATCCCCTGGAATATGCTTTACAGCTGCAGCTGCTCTTGTCATTAGATCTCATTTTGTTGCTGATAAACACAGCTTCTCTCATGGTGGGGCAGATAGCCAAGACAGGTGTGTGTAGACGTGAAGCCTACTCTGACTTTGCCTACCTGCAGCGTCAGCTCTTGCAAACATGTGGGTTGTTATCGCCTCATTATTGTGGCCCCCTGGGATGGCACATCCATGGACTATGTGGGTGTTATGAAGCACTATAAAATATGATCAGCACAGATCATCAGGCGTGTTGTGTCGAGGGGGCTGCTGATTGCCACTGATGAACACATTCAGATTCCTGTGGATATTAGGAGTGTTTTTGACTGTGTGAGAAGAATTATACAGGAGCCTGCTGTGTCCGTCATGTAGCAGGTTATGGGCTTAGATTGTGAGCATTAGTGGTGGAACACTAATCTGCCGCTTCCTCCCTACCCATCAAGACTCTCATCAGGCTTATGGCCATCACTCTGTTGGTTTCCATCGCCCCTCACATGTGCTGACATTTAGATTTTCTAAATATGAATACTCACAACTGACACACACAGAGCACAAATATGCTGAATATCAGATTGTCTCATGCTGAGGTCAGGTTTACATTAGGGAATAATTACCTTGCATGAGGAAATCAAGACGTTAAAAAAAAAAAAAAAATCCAACCTGGACCAGTGAGAGCTGGCTGACTGTAGTCTACACTGGATAGAAAATGTCTGATGCTGATTATGGTATGTAAATGAGATCACATATGCTATCAACTGGTCCTAATGTAGTCAATAACAAAATTCATGGTCACACCACCAGCATCAGCTTCACCTGCTGAACTCCCATTGACCAGTTTATAGCATGTCTTGGCAGTGCTTTGTTTTGTTTATGCTGATAGAGCATCTAGATCAAGCTGGTTGATTATAGGTTGACCTGCTTAAGCACGTTTCAATTCACATCCACTGCCAATGTCAATGTGTCCTATATGTAGCAAAGCTATAAGTTAGGCTGGAGAGGTCAGGGTGGTGGATGGATGTGTAGCGTTTCTGACTTTTATGCAGGAGATCAGTGTTTTGTGTCACACCTCAGACCTGCAGTTAATGTTCTATTTTAAACCTTAACCACATCTCCTTCCCCTTAGTGTTTTAGTTGCCTAACCATATCTGAACCAAGGTTGTTTTTTTATGTCTTAAGTCTTTCACAATCAATCAATCTATATTTGCCACACACAGACAGATCTTGCAGAAAGAAAGAATCTTTTAAAAGGTGGCATTGCACATAAAAAAATCTTGTCACTGAACACAGCCTAGACTTTCACAGAATCGTCCAGTATCAATGTTCTGTCTTGCGACAGGGCTAGGGTTGATATTTGGGAATCTGATATATCTGAAAATCAAGCCTTAAACTGGAATGCTGGACTAACACTACGTTATATTCAAGCAAAAACCCATCAAAATGGATGTCTGGAAAAGCCAGAGAATGGTGATCACTCAACCAACCAACTCAAGTCAAAGTGTCAAAGCTGGGAAATCAAGGTCTAGTGTAGAGGCGTAGTTGCCATTCACAGAAATTGGAGGTAGAATTAATTTTAAAGAAATTCTAATTGAACGTAATCCAGGGTATTGTAGACTAGTTTAATATTGACACTTTTGTGAGTTGGACCAGCACATAAGCATCAAACCTCTGCTTGGATTATCAACAATAGGTTTACACAATCGTAAACCTGCAACCCATCTTAAACTGGTTTCAGAGCATGGTTTAGAGGAAAAGGAAGTTTAATTTTCCAGTTATCGCAACATAGATGTTATGGAGACAAAAACAATACTGATTAGTGTCAACATTGATCAATTCAACTTCATCAGATGGATTTGTTCAGTCTCTTTCAGTGAGACAATGAAGTAGGCTACAATGTAGAACGGTTGGTTTGGCTAGTAGATCCAAGAGTTTGAAGGCTAATTAGCCAAAGAACTGCAGAAGTGTATAATACTTGGAGACAGAATTATACAACTTACAGGATAAATCATGACAGCAATCATTTTGACATTTGTTGCAATTATCACCAGCTTTTTCAAAGCAATCTACCACGTTCCTATATTTGACTGGCCAACTCACAGGGTTCGCTGGATGACATGGATCACATTATGTGGTGCTTAAATTTGAGCCAGCTTCAACATTTTGCAGTTTTCTGTTTGCTTTCACAGTACGTCTCACTAACTGACTAACTGAGTTACATAGTACAGTCATTAGGTTTGGGTATCGACAGTGATTTCCCAAATTGATTTGATTCCAATTCACAAGTTGCCAATTTGTTTCCGTTTCTAATTTTCTGATTAATTAGGTTAGAGAAATTTCCATTACAATACCAATTTAGCTTGGATATAAAAGAGATTCTCAGAGAACTTATGCTGTAAATTGAACAAGCAAGAAGCATTTTTTTTTTTTATAATGCACAAGGTTAATGTTTACAAGAATTGACCCCCAAAATGTCTGTTGTGGGTTATACAGTACATCCATGGTGAAAAAGTTGTGGTTTTATTAATAGATATCAGACCATTAAAACAAAGATCGATTTTTATTTGGAGAATCGATTATTTAACCCAGCCCTACCAGTCATTGTCAATAGCATGTGTCTTCAAAGTGACACCTGCCTTTTTTTTTTCCGAACCTCTGTGGTTTTTAATTGGCTGCAGTCCAGAGTGTCCATGTCCATGTAAAACAGCTATTGATTGCTCAGAAAAAAATCACCAAAAGCAGCATAGGGGTATCATATGCATGTTATGTGGTTATGTCCAGAGCAGCTCTTTCTCCAACAAATTCTTGTAGAACTACTGTACCATCTGTGGGAAGCAAAGTGTTTGAAAAAGCAGGTGTGATGGGACAGATTGTCAAGTCTCCCTGGATTGAACAGCAGCACACGGAGCGTTGTGTGCGGCTGTCAGAGAGCCAACGGGAAACCTTTAAACAGACCTTTAGTTATCCGCTGATGAACAGAGGCTGTATTTGTAATTAGAGAAAGAAAATGTTAATGCATTCTATGGAGTTAAATGGCACTCAGAGCATCACGGTGCCCTGGCATAAATCTCCAGAGTCTGAATTCACTAATCTCACAAGGCAACACAAGCACACTGATTACTGTTAGCATGTCCGCACTGCAGAATGTCTTCCATACAATTGGGGAGCCTGACATTGTGTTCATGGTAGCAGATTTTTATTTGGGAGGGGGGGTATTTTGTTTTGACATATGACATGTGTCTGGCCAACCAGTGGTTACTGGTGGATTTATTTCAGGTGTGGCAATGCCAAAAACACTGCTAATACTAAAATGTAACCTGTAACACTGAGAAAATTGCTTGTCAATGTAATGTACACAGACACAGAACAGCTCATATTGTCCCTATTTGGTTCCTATCAATAACCACAAAAACAAATTTTGTTAAGTAATAATTGACACGTTTGTTACTGAACATGCATTTTATGTTCTTTCAGATGTTTACAAGTTTTCAATAAGATAAGATAAGATATACTTTATTGTCCTCGAAGGGAAATTTGTTTTGGACTCTGTCCGTTCCACAGAAAATAAGCATCTCTCAACACATACTCTAATGCAGCACAAAACATGCTTTCATATACATTAGACAGGTACCTATATAGTAAGCACATTAACTCCTCCTTTCATTGGCAGTTTCTAATTGAACGACCCTGTATGTATTGCACAAAATGATACAGTGCACTGACATAATGCACAACCCAAATAGCCTACGTATTGCCCAACTAACATATTGCACAACCCCAATAGCCTACGTATTGCACAATGTGGTTTTTGTTTTTTCAGATTTTCTTTCATTATTATTTTAGATATGTGCTTTATGACAGACAGCTTACACAGGGTAATGAACTCACAAGTGCTTGATTGTTCACATGTGTCAAAGTCCACCAGTTTATTCTCAAACTGTCAACAAACACAGGCGAAAGTACCAAAACACAGAGGCAGGGCTCAAAAACCAGAAGACGAGGCAGGGTCATCAAACTCAACTCAACAGGACAACATGGCATCATGACTTTGCGTAAACATACACGCCACTTTCCTAAAGCCAAATGGCGTGTTATTTGTATGCATTTTGAGCTATCCACGTGTATGTCTACGCTGTATACAGCGGATGTAAACATACACACCACGTGGCGTGTTATCGTGAGAACGTGCCGTGCTATTGCGAGAACGTCACACGCTTAGGAAAACAATAAACGGTTGGATTTAGGAAAAGAACATTGGGGAAGGATTTATTTAAAAAATACGGTTGATAAACACCACACGTGGGATGCTATCCCGGCTCTTCTGGGTGAGAGTCCTGTGTTTTACCTATCCGCCACCACCTCAACCAACCTCCATCCTTTCATACTACTCGCTACGGCGATAATTCACATGTAATGTAGGTCAATGGAGGCCAAACGGCGTTGATAAACACGCTAAAAAACAATCATGCATCTTCATAACACGCAAAAATGGCATATGAATTGGCGTGTTATACATACTCCACTTAAGTGAGATCAGTCTGCACTGGAAGCACGCAGGGAAAACAGGCTGGAACGCTGACCCAAACGGTACAAGACCAACTGAATGAAAACTGACACAATCTCACCACGTCTGTGGTAAGATCTATGAATAAACATTTCATTATCATGCATTTCCAAAAGTGATGAGTTGAAACCATTAAAGCTGTTGCATGGACTGTAGTTTTGTGAAACAAAAGAGCTTGAATCAGACTGTACAAAATTGCAATTGACTTTTATTTTCCAAGCCTGTGGAGGGCTCGATAGAAGCCTGCACGTTGTCTGAGTCAGCATTTCCAGAGCGGAAATTGATTTGTAAAAGAAATGAAATGCATCAGTGTATTGACATTTTTGACTAAAATCTTTTATGTCATATTCATGTGATGTTCTTCTGGAACAAATAGAGACAGTGTATACATACTTGGACTTGGATTTTAAAAGGGACAAGTAGATAAACTCTGTAATAAAATCGAGCTTTTTCCAACTAAGGCCATTAAGATATGGGGCCCTATCTTGCACCCGGCGTAGCAAGGCGCAAAACCCGACTCAAGTGTCTTGACTATTTTAAGACCGTCCAGCGCCCACGTCGTTTAAATAGCAAATGCACCTGCGCCCATCTGTGCGCCCATGGTGCGTGCTGGTCTTACAGGGAGGTGTGTTCAGGTGCATTCTTGGCATATTGCTATCTTGAGGCAGCGGGAAGTGATCGTGCCATTGACCAACAAAAACTATAGTCTATAGTCTATAGTCAATAGCGCAGCATTTCATTGTTATTTTAACAGCAAATTAGTAAAATACGCCATTCATATTTTAATAATAAAAACATTAATAATTACAATATTATGGTGCAAATCCACCATCATTATAGCAATGCGCCAAGGTACAAACGCGCCTGGCTTTTAAAGGGAATGGGAGATGACACTCTGATTGGTTTATTGCATGTTACGCCCAAAACACACCTATGAATTAATGAAGACACTAAGAACAACCCTTTTGAACCATGTGCCCGGTACACGGACACTTTTTTCCGCCGTCAAACTAGCAAAGTGGATTTGGACACGCCCTAAACGCACCTGCGCAGGCGCTTCACGCTGTGCGCTTAGATCGTGATAGTGATACTTTATTAACTGTATCCCGCAAGAGGAAATACAAAATGTTGTCACCAGTGTTGGGCAAGTTACTTTTAAAAAGTAATTAGTTACAGTTACTAGTTACTTCTTCCAAAAAGTAATTAAATTAGTTATAGTACAAATTATGAAAGTAACTAGTCACTTCAGAAAGTAACTATTGCGTTACTTTCAAGTACATTTTTAAATGCTCAAATGTGACCCCACCTCCACCCCTCTTTAATGGAACTTAAAATACATGTGCATGTTCAATTATTTATAATAAATCTGAATATTATAATGAAATGGACACTCAATACAATACATTATTAACAGAAACAATGTACACAAATCTAAACTATTTTAATGTTGCTGTGGGACAAAGTGAGGCTAGCCTCCAATCAAATGCCATGTATGTAGATATTATGTTTATATAGTGGATCGATACAAATAACACAACACCTCAACAGGCCACAACTAAGCAAAATTAAATTATGCTTGTTAAGCACTATACCAAAAATAAATAACAAATATATACACTCTTTGTAGTGCAAATAACGTAAGTGGCGTGATGTTTATACTTGTGTGCTGGTGTGTGCGTCGATCCGGCATGTGTGTGTGTGTGTGTGTGTGGGGAGTAGGTGATAGAGCAAGGAAGAAGTGAGAGAGTGACAGCGATTAGCTTTCGAGCGAGTACCGACTCTAGAGTCATAGTGAGAGAAACAAAGTGTCTCCTCTGTTCTTTCTGACCACGGTGGAAAATCTGTAGCAGGAAAAGTTAACCCTCTCCTTGATTTCATAATGCCATACCTGTCTCTCTCTCGTTGACTGACTCGCTTGTGTTGTTCTTGCAACATGTCTTGCGTGTCCGACTATGCGTGCTTTCGAACACCCGCCCAACTCAACCTCTGATTGGCTCACCATGACATTTTACTCAACCATTTTTATGCGCTTGCGTCGTGCACTGCCCACTAACCAAGGAAGAACAGTAAAAAAAAGTATTTGCCTCTCGGCTCAGACTCAGAGATCTAGTTGGTCTGTCGAAAAAAACAGCTTCAAATATAGTAACACGCCGCATTTTTTGGCAGTAACGGTAACGGCGTTATTAAGATGGGAAGAGTAATCAATTAGATTACTCATTACTTAAAAAAAGTAACGCCGTTAGTAATGCCGTTATTCCCATCACTGGTTGTCACTCTGTTAGTCATTCATATTACACACAGGCCTGAATTACACACACATGCGCAAACAGGATTTATACATGCACTAATGGAGAGATATCAGAGTGAGGGGGGCTGTCCATTAAAGGCGCCCCGAGCAGTTGGGAGTTCGGTGCCTTGCTCAAGGTAAACTGACACCTCTCCAGCTACCAATCCACTCTCTGTACTTGGTCTGCCCGGAGACTTGAACCGGTGACCCTCCGATTCCCCAGCCAAGTCCCTACAGACTGAGCGCAGCCACCCCCAGCTGCCTCTTATCTAAGGTCAAACTCTTTTTATCTTTTAGTCCTTTTGGAAGGGTTATACATGCTATTATCTCTACCTGACTTGACTACTGTAATGCCCTTTCTGTTGGTGTAAACCAGGCCTCCCTCTCACGCTTAGTTGGTACAGAACGCTGCAGCTCGTCTTTT
Organism: Sander lucioperca; assembly: GCF_008315115.2. Classification (NCBI taxonomy): domain Eukaryota; kingdom Metazoa; phylum Chordata; class Actinopteri; order Perciformes; family Percidae; genus Sander; species Sander lucioperca. The sequence goes on from NC_050183.1 coordinate 29,424,814, forward strand.
AACAGGATCAGGCAGGCGAGAGCACATTTCCGCCATACTGGACTCCCTTAACTTAACTGTGTTATAGAACTGGTTTTAAATTAACTGATTTTTATTGTTTACGTACAAATCACTAAATGGGCTAGCTCCAACCTACCTCTCCGACCTTTTGCAACCTTACGCCCCTCCAAGGTCACTCAGGTCAGCTTACCAGTTGCTCCTTTTGGTCCCAAAATCAAGGCTGAAGCATGGGTGGGATCGCACCTTTACAGTTGTAGCCCCCAAATTCTGTAATGAGTTGCCTCTACACGTTAAGGCGGATTTATGGTTGTGCGGATGCACGACGCAGAGCCTACGTCTTAGCCTACGTAAGTGGCCTACACCGTTGTGAGGTTTATACTTGTGCACTGGTGTGTTCGTTCTAGTGTATCTCTTTAATAGAAAAGCAGAGCTGGTGTGTGTGCTTAGAGGGAGTGAGAGAGTGACGAGGATTAGCTTTCGGAGCGAGTACCGACTTCAGCGGCGAAGACAGAGAAACAAAGTGTCTCCCCTGTTCTTTCTGACCACGATCGGAAATCTGTAGCAGGAAAAGTTAACCCTCTCCTTGATTTCATGTTGTTTATGGAGAAGGAGAATCCGGAAATGAGTAGGGGGAAATGCAAGGCTACCAAACCCAGGCAACAGGACCAATCCCAGTTGTTGCGCTCTGCGTTGCTGCGACGTGTAGTTAGATTTCTGGAAAGCTGCTCGTCAGGCTACGCATACCTACGCAGTAGGTACCTACGTACTTACGTACCTACGGCGTAGATTCAACACAGAACCATAAAGCCTTGACTTAGACTGGCCCCTACACTGCCTGTTTTTAAATCCTGTCTCGATCACTTGAGCTAAAAAATAAAGTGCAGAAGAGCTTGATAAAAATGAGGCAAATAGATTATACCTCTTTTATTGCTAGTAATCTCATATCTAGGATCTCATAATGTATAGATTTGCAGAGTGGAACAGACTTACTTACTTCCTTAGAACTCCACTGAATCATGCTCAATTACAAAAGCAGCAGCCAGCATTCAAAAGAGTTGAGCACATAATGTTTCAGATCACTCCCCTGATAAGTACTGTGGTTCAGTCTGGTGTTTCAAGTTTTTTTTAAACTCATTTCTCACACTGGCATTTAGCTACACTAGTACAGTGCCCGTTCAAAATGTGCCTGTCTGGAACGGGCTGCTGCTTGACCTGTGGTATTGCTGCTTGTAGCTGTACCCCAAAGCACGTAATGTGCAACCACACTATATAGTCTACTACTGCCTTCTACTACTTCTATTTTGATGGAACACATTGTACTACTACATTTACTTGACAGAGAACATTGTAGATTCAGTTTTTACTCACAAAAAAATCACAATTAAAATGTGGAGTAGTCAGACCTTTCAGAATTCAATATCAGCATTCCCTAAATTGGGGCCTATTTCTAAGGACCATATTTTTTATGGTGGAGTAAACCCAACAGCAACTTCAGGGTCTGAAAAGTGAAGCCAATGCTGAAGTGCCTTAAAGCTGCATTCTATCTAATATCCAGCACGGGGCGACTTCACTGGCTCCAATAAGAAGTCTGTTTCTGTAGAGGTTTATGGGAAAATGAGCCTACTTCTCAATTGATTTATTACCTCAGTAAACATTTTCATCTATGGTCTCAATCGCTGGTTTCAAGTCTCCTTCAATGAAGCCTGATGTTCATTTAGTAAATTATGGTCCCATTTATTTTAAAATTGACAATAACGTAGGGGATGCTTTAGGACCTGTCAATCAGGACAATCTTGATTATTTTTTTTAAATGTTTTGTATTGATTTGACTTGTTTGGTGGCAGTTTGGTGTATAGCCCGACCTCTACTGGATTTTTAAGGCTGATATCTAAAATATATGGTATATCGGCACAGAGTACTTTTTTAACATAAACAATCTTAGAGATCCAGATCCCTTTGATTTTCTGATTTTTCAAGATGCGTACTAAGCCGGACATTTTAAATTGTAAAAATAAACTCGCCATGCTCTCCGGTGGACAAACTCTGTAATTAAGACACTTTCTAAATAACCTCAGACCTAGTTTGGCATTTCTATTACTTATTGGCCGCTTATAAACTAGATACTGATATATGCAAAAAGATCATTTCAGCGTGGCTGATTTATCAGTCTAGCTCTAGTTTGGTTATCTATTTTTATTCGAGAATTAGGTGATTATTTTTAATGATAATGTTATTGACCTTTATATATTTGCATGCAATATTAACTCCTGAGTAGTGATGTCCAAAAAAAGCTCTATGAACCATTATCTTTATTCTCTGAGCCCACTAGATGGCGCTCTCTGTTCAACAAAGAGTTTAAAGCACACTGAATTGCCATTCCTTCAGTCTTTTTCTTTAAACCAAGAGTGCAATCTAGACACAGTTTAACAGATTATTTTCAACCTGAAACATTTTACACAGCAACAGTCATACAAAGAATATGACTACAATAAGAAAAGTGCAGTGAACCCTGCAAAAACAAAAAACTGCATTATATACAATATATCAACCAATGAAATATTGTCGGCAAGTTTAATATTGACCAATAATCACATGGAGTAGGTGGGGTTAACCCTTTAAGCAGAATGGAGACTGATCATTTTTTCTCAGTCAGTTCTGGGGTTTACACAAAGAACTTTCCACTTACAAATTTACTTGTCAGAGTTTCGTGTGGAGCAGTCTCTCATTATATGAATAATGTGCTTATTTTACGAGATCGTAGATGTTTTGGAGAAGAGAGTGTGTGTGTGTGTGTGTGTGTGTGTGTGTGTGTGTTCTTGAAATGCCGTCAGAAGTCTCCTACGAGCAGCCCGCCCCTAAAAGGGGTGTTCCTGGAGGAGAAGAGTGATGCGTCCTGCACCACAGCAAACTCAAGACTCTAACCAATTTCTTGAAGTTCAGGGATCAGTTCACTTACAGTATTATTGTATTTCGGCCTGACACATTGTGTTTCTGAATCTATGATTTCAGAAGGTTATTAACAGCCAGCTCACGTCACTAATCACAGACTCCAAGCGGCTCTTTGTAACTGAATGACGGGAAAGGAATTACATCCAGTTTCCTCTACCAGGTGGCCGCTCACTTTCAGGGGGAACTACAGCTTGTTTGATGTGTCTTTTGACCCTGTGAAATTGCGCGAGTTCATTCTGCTGAAATGATAAATCTTTATGAGAAACATGAGCTGGCAGGCTTTTGAAAATGTGCTCTGTGATGTTACGTTGAAATGGATACCCCCCGTCAAAGCGGCCACAGCAGAGGCAAAGAGAGATGCTCTTTGTTGCAGATGGATTTAATGTCACTGACTTTCTTGTTTGTATTGAACAGGGTCCTGCTGTGGTAAAAGCCTTCCTCCCTTCCTTAAAATGGAAGGGGCAAGCTTATTCATAAATGCCTTGGCACTGGGACTCGATTAATCCTCTTACACTTCATTGCGATGTTGATGTAAACCATTTTATCCATATGACTTTTTGGCTTTAGTTCTACCCAAGTCATCAGCTGCTACACTGCAACACTCCCTGCCAACAGTAAAAGGGACCAACACACACACACACACACACATAGTCCCACCTACCTGCGTCAATCGCATCATTTTGATTTGTTGTTTTCACCGAATGTACACGATAGTTATTTGTATTGGGCTTACAAATTGTCATTTTACATGAGAAAACATGACTTGAATGTAAAATAAAACTATGTTCTTCAATACATAATATAAAATATTTCATAATTTTCATCAGAGGGGGCACAATTATATAATAAATATTAAATTAATAGGGTGCGCAAAAAGCTCATTTGGACAGGCATCTCCCCCCCATGGCAATCCTATTTACCTTTTACAAAGTCTAACTGATCACTCAATTATTATTAACAATTTACCTATTAACTATAGATAGCCAAATACCTATGTCTAACATTAATTACCCAATACTCAATAGTCAGTTACTGTTAATATCACAGTACTTCATTGTTAACCAACAGAGGTGTCAAAAGTATTCACATTCATTACTCAGGTAGAAGTATAGATACTAGGGTTTAAAAAGACTTCTGTAGAAGTTGAAGTATCAACTCGAGCTTTTTACTCAAGTAAAAGTGTAAAAGTATTGGTTTCAAAACTACTTAAAGTATAAAAGTAAAAAAATGCCATTAAGGACAAAAGCTTAGGCCATGCCACAGGGGCCTATAGTGTACTACCCCACCTCCACAAAAAAACATTTTTCTGAAGGCCATAATGACTATAATGTTATATTAAAATGTTAATGTTAAAAAATTTGGGATGCACCTGTTTCAGCCACATTTATGCCCATTGAAAATGAACGCATTTTAGTACAATGCAAATACATTAAAGAACCATATATGTGTACTACTGAGCATTAGCATGTGTTTCATGGAGCGGAAGATATGATGACAAGTTGCCTATAAGTATTGTCAAACTTCAGAGGCATGTTATCAATAGCCTTTATTGGAATGCAAATGTACATCCAAGCTTAGCTGCAGGAATCTGTAAGGGCAACGGATGTACGATAACAAAACTGGACAAGAAAATGGGTGTACCCAAGGCAGGCTTAGTAACAATTACCCTTGTATGGTTGTCTATATAGGAGTAACGAGGCTATTTTTTAAATGTAAGGAGTAGAAAGTACAGATAATTGTATGAAAATGTAAGGGGTAGAAGTAAAAAGTCTGCTGTAAAATAATTACTCCAGTAAAGTATAGAGACCCAAGATTTCTACTTAAGTAAGGTAACAAAGTATTTGTACTTTGTTACTTGACACCTCTGTTAACCAATAATAACCTAAAATCAAATCATCAATAACCATTTACAACATAGTAGTATTGACCTAATGTGAAATTATGACAAGATTTGACTGTCACCACAGTTATTTATTATTGGTTCAGTCCGTATGAATATGACTTTGTAATTATTGGGTGTCAGTCTACACGTGATGACTTTACACTAAATCTGGATAAAACATGCATTGTATGCACATATTTCAGATAATAAAGTCTACTTCCATGGTGATCAAATAGGCATATAGTTTGTTTTGTAAATGTTTTATATTCTGCCCTTTTTGTTGGGATTTTATCTTGCATTTGTGGTTAGGACACGAGGTAGAAAATAATTGTAGTTCCTATCTTGATCTCCGCCTCTCACATTCCAAGTTAATGGAAGTAATTATAGCTGATTTATTTTGTAAGCTGTGGATATTTAATTGTCAGGAAAATATGTGCCCATACTGTGCCCCTTTTGTTCTTTGCTTTTGAGCTCTGTTCTTGTGAGAAAACCTCTGTGACTCCAAACTCAGTGTATTTTTCTTTTCCTGCTGGATTTGACAACTTACATGCTGCTCCATTTGTAAAGGAAAGGTTGTGACCATTAAAAAACATTAAAACCCACTGTGTAAACTGAAAAAAGTTTTGGGAGTTCATAAGTTTGTGCGAGTTTTATTGTTATGGGATGGAATCCTCACAAAGTCAGACAGAAATGTGCGGTGATCTGGATTTGGAACAAGATCTTGAATTGGAAGATTTTGCATGGACATCTCTAGACTTTTTGAGCTGAAATCTTTATTTTGTGTGATTGATTTACTTTTTCTTTATTAAAACAGATTGCAGTGTAATAATATGTACTCCTTATGTATATGGAAAGATGCTAAACCTACCTGTTGCATCAGCCATAGTAACAGTAAGGCCTTATTTTTATTGGATGATTATTAAAGAGTTTGGAAGACGAAACCAATTTCTTCTGTTTTATGTAAGTTTAAGTTCTTTTTAGTTAACTTTCTCTCGTTGATTTACGACTGCAATGGTATATTTTGTATTTCCCAGAAATTATGTTTACACATTATTTGTATATTTGTCTGAGAATAAGTCATTGCTGGCTCTATTATGTTCATTGGCAACATTTTTCCAATCCATAAGGGTGGGCGATATGGCCCTAAAATAATATCACAATATTTCAGGGTATTTCTGCGATAATGATATGTTGATATCAATGACATCAAACAAGCCAGAGCAGTTGCCAAATTAGCGGGCAATTTCAGCCTTTATTAAGAAAGTACTACTAAGCTTGTCATGGTAACAATACTCCATAACATGCCAAAACAGACTCCTAGGCACACAAAATGAATTAATGAGGTCCACCTGAATGCACTACGATTTTACGAGGCACACCTGAATGCACCGTAAGTTAACGATGTGCACCTGAATGCACCATGAAGTGCCGTCGGTGCCCATACCCTTTACCATTCGTTGTTTGGCATACAAAATGTTGTCACAACGGTGACTTCAGGGAAGCAGGAGGATTTTCCAGCTCTGTTGTCGTGGTCCGACATAACGCATGAGGTCATGTTTGAATTGGAGAAAAATTTCACTAATATACTAAATGTTGTGAAGTGTGATGAGCTTTCACGTGCCCCTGGTTCCAGAAGTATAAGTTCCACTCATTTTCTCCATAGGACCGTGTTATGTGACTCACAGTAGGAGCTCCTTAAGTCTTGAATGGACATTAGTACGTTACGTTATATTGATTAAAAACAGGCGTTTGGCGTCTGTCGCACTTTATTTGACTTTTTATGTTTTACCTTGTGATTCTAATTGTGCACTGTGTTTAATATATCTGTATCATATAGCACTTAGTGATTTTTATCTGTGAAAAGCCCTATATAAATACATTTTACTTACTTGTTAAAAAACGTTAGCAAATATCTGCATTTTTGACAAAAAGTCAAAAGTACAACCCCGTGGACATAAAAATGCAATGTGAGACATTAACCATGACTCCCAAGGTGCATTTTCGTTAGAAACACACAATCACAAAGCTCAACATTTGTTTTTGCTCTGCTAATTTTGCCGCTGTGGGTTAATTTTGAGTGAATCAGTAACTAGGGTGCAGTGTATTGTTCCCAACATTTTAAATTCACTACAGCTCTGATTCACACCTCTGACTGACTTAAAGATATTGCAGTATTTAGAGCTGTGAGAGTCCCTTGTCCCGTATGTTACATTGAGGATCAATAAAAGGAAAAAAAATTGGGGGAGACCCTCTAGACCCGCCCCTGCTGTGAAGCGGCTGTGTTGTGTGTCCTGTTATTGACCTTGTTGTCAAAGGCTTTTTGGTGCTAATGGCTCTAAATACCCCGTCTGACCCATTAAACACTGACTGTTTCCATGCAAACAAACAAAGCAGCCCCCCCCCCTCCTTTGCGCTCCCCTCTGCTCTGACGCCAGGTAAAGCATGGAGGAGGAGTCTGTCTCACCTGCGCTGCATGGGTCAAACCCTCCGCATAGCTTCCCACCGGAGCAGAGCCCGCCTCTCAGCCTCCAGCTGAAACCCAACACCTGTGACATCATGCACGTAGACATTGGCTGCTGGCTGACTGGCTGACTGGCTGGCTGGCTGGCCGGCCCTGCTCACAGCGCTGCAGGCTGTTCACTGCTCTTCACTCCCAGGAGAGATCAGCAGCTCTGACCCGCGCTACCCTTCGAACGGAGCTGATCTGTGTTCAGATCAATCACGCTGCTGCAGAGCTCTGAAGCCTCTACCTGTGGCTGACCTGAGCGGCTGCACACCTCCCCCAGGCTCAGCGCTCCGTCGGCTTGCAGGGGGATTGTTTTACAGGCTTTGTAGGGGAATTGCTCAGTTATACCTCTGAGGAACAGCACTAATTCTCAGGATACTCTTGTTTTCTCCATGGAGCTTGACAGGTAAGCACTTGCCTTTCAGCAACTTGTGAAGTTTTCATGCTGAACGTGGCCACCTGATCATGTGCCTTCTGAGACATTGGTTTTTTTTTATAACTTTGTGGCTCTGAAGTATCAATTTAAGGCCTCTCTGAATATCATGATGTCAAAGATTTAATTGTAGGATTCATGGATTGCACTGAACAACTAAAGTGAGTTATTGGCTACGGATGCGGGTCTGTGCACTCACACACACATGCACACTCACACAAATACCAAACTAGAGGAGACAGAGAGAAAAGAATGGACAAACAAGACAAAGTGCACCGAAGACTTCAATTTGCCTGCGGAGTGAAACTTTTGAGCGTTCTACTTACTGTCCGTCTTTGATGCTTTTAACCTCCTGCACGTTTCACCCAGCCTCCACTTTGAGAGTTCAACTGAAACAGATATTCATTAACAAAGCCTTGCAGTTAAAAGTTATGAAATTCATCTTATTTGTTGAGACATTTTTCTAAATAAGTGCTTCAGGGAAAATTGACACAATCCACAAATGCTTAAGATCCACATTACATGAAGCCTGTAAGCAAAAATCAAGATGATGAAGTAATATGGAACTCTACAAGTTACACAAGTTCATAAAACTAACTAACTTTACTAAGTGTGAAAAATTTAAACTTCAAGCGAAGTTAATACAGTCTGCCAGTCTGTACAATGTCAGAGAAGAGTGAAACATGTCCATCAGACTTTCCTAGAGTCCAAGGTGGCATCTTCTAATGTCTTGTTTATATTATATTATAGATGTATTATTACTGATGCATTGATCAACTAGGAACTGCAGCTGTCACATCAAGTAGTAGTGGAGTGCAAGTATGGTACCTCAAAATTGGACGCGAGTACAGTACTTGAGTTAATGTATGTTCTCAGCCAATGTTACTTTACCTCACTACAAGTCTTTTGTTTGTTTACAGTAAAATTTGGTTGGTTTAGTTTTTTTTTATAACTGAGAAAAATTTAAGTTTGAAGCCAAAGAGGGTTTCCTTGGAGAAAATGTGTTCTTTATCAGAGAGTTTTACAGACGTTTTAGAATATCATAGTTCATTTTTTTACTTTCAAACTGAATGGAAGAAATTCAAATGAAAGAAAGAAATGGAATCTTAGCTACCAATTTGTACAGAAATCTGCACTAAAAACAGCTGTAATATTTTGAAACTCACGCAAGGACATATCAGTTCTGATTATATTTTACGTATTCAGTTCAACAAACAGAAAAATAAGTTAGAAGTAGGCCAACAGTGCCGTACGGGTCAGCTTCCCTGGAGTGATGTGTTCTGGTCACAAATCACTGAGCAACTTGTCTGAAGTCATAGGCGTAACTTTGAGTTCAACCTTTTTTTGGGTGGGGGAAGGGGGAATGGGTTGAGATCGTAGGGGGTTGAGATCTCCACCTTTTAGCAAAATAGAAATTTTGAGCACATCTAACACTTCATTTTCTGCATTGTGGTGAATTTTTCTGCAACAATGTTTGCCTTTTCTGCATCAAGTTATGGTGCAAATGTGTGTGTGTGTGTGTGTGTGTGTGTGTGTGTGTGTGTGGGGGGGGGGGGGGAAGTTACGCCTATGTCTGAAGTTGTTGAGCAGAGAGCTGGCCGGTCTTTGGGGAGTGCTAACATTTCAGGCAGCTCGGCTTATGTCTTTCAACCACGCTATCATCAGCAGCTAATCCCACAGTCCTCTGCAGCCGCTAAATTGTTAGTTTAGAGAAGCCACCATTTTATCAAATCTGGCTGTCCAACATGTCACTACATCTCATTTCACCATGTGTCCTTTCGTATCGAAGGAATTTACCTGCTCCAAAATACTGGTTACTGTTAATAATTAACATGAGGCAGTACTTGTATTGTAAATATCACAAGAAGTTGATGTCATGTGATGGACATGGATAGTTGTTCAATTGTTTTCCCCCTAAAGAACTGTATGATGATTTGTGTTTGTGGTGCTCTAGTAAATCCTAACACCAAACAGAAATCCAGCTGTGTTGACTTGACTTGTTACTTCTGCAAGGCTTTGTCATTATAATTGCTATTGTTGTGATAGATAGATATATATTTATTGTCCCATGAGGGACATTTGTCTTCACAGTCTGTTTCATGCACATGGCAAAATACAGGGACAAATATATCAACAGATAACATAAGTACAGGTATATGTAGAAACATAGAAACGTGTAGACACGTAGAAACAACCACATTTACAACGACACCAGTACTATACAAAGTCGCGATATAGTTTGTTCAGCAGTGCTATGGCAGAAGCGACAATGTAACATTACCACAATGATGTGAAGTTACAATTCTGAGTATATGAATATAAATATTCTAATGGGGACACACTTTTAAAAAACACATCATCTTCTCACGTTTTCACTCTATAACCATACTAAACTGGTACCCAGGCCAACTGGTCTGGCCAGGAACGTGATAACAATAGTCCTAAGACCCGAACAGATGCACATTTTCTGGCTCCAAAATATTTGAGCTTTTTCCTTCATAGTTAACTTTTTTTGCTTCTTTTCTTTTTAATAATAATAATTCGTCAAATGTGGCAAAGAAGACACATTTCCCATCATGTGTATCATAGTATATCTTGTCTGAATGATATTGCTGTGGACAGAATGATACTTCCCTGTACTCCTAAAACCCTGTTCCTTTCCAGATTAGTGGTTGTGATGCAGTTTTACTTTCTTATTGTTTTGGTAGTTCAGGTCAAAGTAAAAATGGGAATGGAAAATGTTTGGAATATTATGTTAAGGAGACTGCATGCTCCAACCGAGTTTGGGCTGGTTTGGTAGTTATCGCTATAATGGCTTGCAGGCACTGGGAAGGGTTCTTTTAACATTTCAACACTCGTGTACTCTGGTACTATACTGCAGTCTCTAACTGTGAGTGAGTGATGCTGCGCGCTGTCAAGCCATAATTACGCATGGCAGATCCGCTGGTTACATTTTGTGCAACAAGCCTCAGAATGTTGTAAAATAACCACAGACCCTCCGTGCTTATGTGCACATCAAACATGTCTTTTAAATGTATTATTCTACACAGTTTCTTATGCACATCAACAGGCGTGTTGACACCTGAAAGAAAACAAAAAATCTAGTTGTTCCCCCTTATTCCAGCGCCAGTAGCCCTCAGTGGTAGTGCTTTAAAGAAACAAAGAGAAAGCATGGGACATGAGCGTGTAGAGCGGTGGAACTTCCCTCTCCCACTAGGTATATGCGGGCCAGCGTTAGCTGTTGGAATAGGTCCTCACCTCATCACTGCTTTCCATACCAATCACATGCTGCTTTTGACCCCCAGCATTGAGAGCTTACTCTTCCGTCACTCGCCCCCCCCATGCGCTCTGCCGCCACATAATGGAATCTGAGAGAGGGCTTTGCTTGCGGCAGGTTAATTGCCTCTGAGATTCCTGCGCTAATGGAGCTAATCCCGCCATTGTGTAGTTTGCGCTCCAGATTTGAGCTTGTTTGCCAGGTTATTGTGCGAGGTCGCATGTATTAATTGATTAGCACTCAGGCTCTGTGTGCTCTTGTCTTTCTGATGAATACTTCATGGAGCTCAGGGAACTGTCGGGTTCTCTCTAATACACAAAACATTTACTGAAGACGAAACACAGGGAAAATATATGCTTACACACATTTTCAATCTGATGTCTGATGTCTATTTGAAACCTTTCTTACCACAGCTGGATGGAGATGAAACTGAGGTTGCCATTAAAACTGGCAATTTAGTTGCCTTATGAAGGGAGCATTGCACTGTACTCCTTCCCTCTTTGATGTAGGAATTCAAAGTCCCCTCCGTCTTCCACAAGCTTCAAAAGCAGAGTTTAAAATATGTTCTACCATTTCATTTTCCCTGCTTCAGTTATTTAGCGTGACATGTATAACTGGGGTCTGTGTGGAACTTAATCCCTCTGACGTCTTGCTCTTTGTGGATTGACATTGCAAAATTTTAAACTCATTTTTTTAGTATTTTTTTTTAATTTTCACAATTAACCCTGTGAAAACAGCATTTTTGCTCCTGTCACATTATTACTCACTTTTGGCAAATTTTTCACTTTATCTGCAATTCTTGCATCTCGAATTAACAAACACAACCATGGCCAGAAGCAGGAATAGCTCCTAAATGTCTTTTGAGCAATATAACACAGTTATAATGACAAAAAACGTAACAAAAAGGAAAGTTAAATTCCTTTGATAATTTATTATTTTTAAATAGAAAAACAATTGAATCAGATAATACAACATTTCCCTAAGGGAACACATGTATATACAATACACGAAAAAAAATATTTTGGCTGCACATCATTCACACAAAGAATTAGTGAAATCTTTATAAACTTAACACCAGTGGTGAAATGTTACTAAGTAACTTTTGGAGTAGTCTCGCTTTGCCAGACCCTCCTCCGAAGCTCTCTGAAGGAAGGTCTGGCTACTCCACATAGCATTCGGGGATGGGAGGAAAACGTGCTCTGGTTTATTGCCATTTCTTTAAACCAATCACAATCATCTTGGGCGGTGCTAAGCACCGGAGAAAAGCCGCAATGCCGCTGCAAAATAGGCTCGGGAAGGAACTTGTTTTGATGGAACATACTGTATGTTTAAAAGTTGTTTTAGTCTTTCAACAGAAATCTCAGATTGGACAGATAGTCTAGCTAACTGTGGATTTTAGGGATGTCCCGATCAGGTTTTTTTGCCCTTGAGTCCAAATCCGAGTCATTTGATTTTGAGTATCTACCAATACCGAGTCCCGATCCGATACTTCTGTAAAATATAACAAAAGAATAAAGAAGAGCTAAAAAACAGATCCAGGATGTTCCTTATTTTTTATTTAATTCACCTTATTTTAACATTCAACAACTCTGTTAACAAACAGAGCACTTCTGTTACATATCTCACAGTTTGCTATAGCAATGTTGTTGTCATCAACTTTATAATACCTCCAGACCGCAGACATACTTGCGCGTGTTCTACTTTGCCGGCATTTAACCAATAGCGTCTCTGCAACAAAGTGATGTCATGCCGCACGCGTTGCTGTTTCTGTGTGGAGTCAAAAGGGTCTAACTCTGTGCCACCGCATAACTATAGATGTGTTAAAAAATAATGAGAATATATATACGTATATATCCGAGTCCTGATCGGGAGGTAACGTCCGATTCCGATCGAGTCTGAAACCACGTGATCGGGCCCGATTTCCGATCACGTGATCGGATCTGGACGATCACGTGATCGGATCTGGACGTCCTTAGTGGATAGACCCTGCAGAGATCTGAGGAGCAGTTAACCATAGTCTTCATAAATCCACCAGAGTTTAAAATGCCAACACAAAGGAAACCCAAGGCAATGGATATCCGGCCTAAATGAGTGAAATCCGGCGGATTATCTGGCGGCAACGGAGCAATCGTGGAAGTGGAACGTCAAGGATATAGACTACTTTTGGTGATTTTTACATATGTTGTCGGGTTCTACTGAGACACATTCATGGATGGTCAGAATTTTGAGAATCTAACGAACAATTCGGTTATTTCAGTTTCTTTCTAAGGAAAGGGGTTTTTCTTTGGATATCTTTTAAACAAAACATGCTTTAAACTTAGACAGAGCCCCGAGGAGATACTACTTTCAAATTTTGCTAGCTTTTCAACATTACCAACTAGGGGTGATAAATCACAGCTTTTATCACAATACAATATTATATTGATTCTTTGGACAACGATAGGATATTTGCTGATATCTTAAAGCAGCGCTAAATAACTTTTCCCGCTTCGGTCCCCCTACAGGTTGGAAGCGGAATTGTCCATTACATTACATTGTCCAGTTCATTCGAACTACAGGATCTGTACCAGAGTTTTGCTACCCAATCTGGCAAACTTGCATAATGTAATGTAATGGACAATTACGCTTCCAACCTGTAGGGGGGCCGAAGCGGGAAAAGTTCTTAAAGTGCCCATATTATGAAAAAATCACTTTTTCTGGGATTTGGGGTGTTATGTTGTGTCTCTGGTGCTTCCACACACATACAAACTTTGAAAAAAATCCACCCATGCTGTTTAGAGTGAGATACGGTTTCTGAATGTGTCCTGCCTTCAGTCTCCGGGTGAGCTGTTCAAAATCAGCACGGCTTGTGACGTCACAAGCCGAAACTAGCAGGCTAACCGCAACCATTAGCTCGTAGCGTTAGCATGCTAACGCTATGGCTAACGCTAGCATGCTAACGCTAGCATGCTACCTCGTTCTCAATAGCAAAGCACTGCTACAACACACATAAGTTCACCATAATCTACAAAAGAACTACTTACATGTGCGCCCTCATTTAGAAGTCTCCCAGCTAATCCTGCCTTGTATCTGAGCAAAGTTGTAGAAACAGCCTTTCTTTTACTGTCTATGGAGCTAGCTAGCTGACATGATCTACATCTGAGCTACTGGGCATGTGCAGTGCAATCAAAGATAGTACAGAAGAAGAAGAAGAAAAGAGGTCTCACTCTGTAGCTAAAACAGAGACCAGCTGAAAAGAGGATCTGCAGCAGTGAGAGAGAGCTGTGCAGTACAACACAAATATGGTGTTTTTTGAAAATTAAACCATGTAAACCTATTCTGGTACAACCTTAAAATACAATTATGAACCTGAAAATGAGCATAATATGGCTGCTTTAAGTGTTGCTTTAAAATCTGTCAAGGTATGATTTCAATTCAATTTCATTCAGGAACCTGTGACCGAGACGATATCATATGCCAATTTAACAATTACATTTATATCCACTCTAAAAAGAAACTAAATATGATTTATCAGTTTTGTAACTGAGCTCTTCCAGGCATTTAAATAAAAAACTAACTATTATTTTTAATTAAAAAAGAATAAATATAAAGTGGGAATCTAAAATAAAGGGGAATCTTAAAGACGATATGTAGCGATATTTTCACTTTGCATCGATAATATTGGATCGTGGATTTTTGAATCGATATATCGATCCAGACCGATGTATCGTTACACGCCTATTACCAACCCTGTCTTTAACTGTTAGCTACAGGAAGCGATTTATAGCTGTTCATAAAAACAGAGATGTGAACATTCCTTTGAAGGAATCTTTTGCTGTGAAGCAGTCAGTGATATGCTGCCTTTAGGGGCCATTTACAGGCTCCCCACATTGTCAAGGCAACTGCTCATCAAGGTGCCTCTCTGATTCAGCAGCTGCAAAGAAAATCCATCAAGGGATTGTTCTGGCTTTTGCAAAGCCTATCTGATTCATAATGTATGTCAGCCTTTTTCAAAGATCTGCTGAAGCCTTGTCATCTTTAGCCTTATGTCAGTCAACTGTGATGAAAACCATTTCTTTTACAAGACTTCTGTACGTCGTAGCACAAATTGGATTTCTGCACATATTTCTTGTTCAGTCAAAAAACAATTAGCAGCTACTGCCTCTGGTGGCACACCAACATTAAGCAACCAGTGCTGGGTCACACCAGAGTTACAGCAAGATGTTGTGGTTAGTTTTGTTCATGGAAAAATGCATTTGGCATTTCTGTTGCCATTGCATTCATTTCGGACTCTCCAGTTCTCTGTTCCCTCAAAGGTCATTACTTTTACTTTATACTAGGTGGTGTAGTTGCATAGCCTTAACCACACCTCTCCATAGTGTATTTGCCACAACCACTATATTTCCCTAACATCAGCCATACTGTAATAGCAGTGTTTCCCCTAGGGCTGGGACGATATACTTTTGATTCGATTTGATTCTTTACGATACATGAGTGCCGATTGGATTTGTATTGCCATTTTAATTTATTGCGCATCTAGATGTATTGTGATTCCATAGTATTGAGTATTGTAATTTTCTTGACATTTATTTTGTTCTGCTTGAAACAGATGTAAGAGCCATTTTCATTTGTTTTGGGTGTAGGACACAAATTGTCCACTGGTGTCACTAGTGTGCTTTGAGTGATGTCTATTTAGGTAGGAACCTTTCAACAGGTAACGGGGATGCTGTTAATCAGAGGAGCACAAATAGTTTTTGACCGCATCAAATCGCTACACACCGCAACGCTCATGTGGATGTGTAAATGTTTGTTGATGGAGCTTAATGGACACATGGATTCTTGCACGTTCATTCAAAGAACATTGTGATCAATAAATCAAAACGCAACAATAACTATTGGAGTCAGTGATTTCAACAGTAGGCTACCGAGCGGTGTAAGGTAGACGAGAGCTCATCAGCTAGTTTACTAGCCATAGACTGTTAGTTTCAAGTCCATATAGCAGCCCTTCAGTGGCTTTAAATTTTTAGGCTTAGCCATTATAACGTATATGACGTAGTCGCTGTCGGTGGTAACGTATAAACATAAAATATCCAGGTGAATTATTGGTGAAAATAGAGAAATATTAAATCTGGGGAAAAGAATCGTCACAAAAAAATCACGATCCATACGATTTTCGATTCGAGGTTGTTGGCAGCCGAGCCGCTTAGTGAACGAAATGCTAATAGGCTGACGGTTTCGGTGTTTTTAGCTGATGTTATTCGGTTAAAACAGATCGGTGATGCTGTTTTGCCCTTGTTATTCCCTGTGAGCTGGAAGGGATGTAATGCAGTTTTTTATGTGGAGTGAGCACTGCGCCTTAGCCTTTTTAATTGCTGCATGGAAGGAACTAACAGAAGTAAAAGGTGAACCAGCTTTAAAAGTGATGTATTTGTTTTTTTTAATAAATGCTGTGCGGTGGATTCAATTCATGCCAATGTAAGGAGTGGTTCATGTGGATTTTGTAAAAGTAACTGATGACTAAATCCCCCCCCCCCAATCTGCCAGGCTAAAGCAGGCAACCTAGGGTAAACTCAAGAGCCATGCACAGATATTGTAGAAAGGAAGAATTCATCACCACATAAGACAGTAACTACGTTTACATGCAAATAATATTCTGCATATTTGCACTTTTATAAAAAAAGACAATATTCCGACTAAGTTGTTCACATGGCTAATAAAAGTTAATAGTCCACTAATATTCCCGTTTACATGCAGCCGTGCAAAACAGGTTTTTTTCAAAGTTTGCCACCGGTGGAGGACTGGTTCGACCATGTGAACACAGCCTCCCTCTTTCATTCCTTCAATCAGCTTCTTGAAATGGTCGGCGTTGCAATGTTTGGGCATATCCTAAAACCTGTTGATATCCAAATCTTCCATAACGTTTAAAAGTTGCTGTGTTTGTTTTCTTTTGAGCATGCATCTCTACCGCAGCCGGACTCAATTGAACTGTTGGCTCGTTGGTTTGTGTACAACAACCGTAGCATCGAACAGAGCTGACCGTAAGCCGTGAACTGGCCGTAAACTGTTGAAAACTGTTGAAAACTGCGGTAACAACCCCGTTTGAGACGCATATTCCGAATGCGCTGTATACATATCCAAAGAATGCCTCTAAAACCAGAATAATACCAGCATATTCCACATGTCCTAATTGGAAAACACTAAATTCTGAAATAAAGGCCTTATTTGGAATATCCAAATGAAACATGCTGTTTACATGACCTGAGGCTACATTTACATTGCTACATTTTGGTTTAAAAAGGAATATCTTTTGCTACATTTACACCTCTCCTTCCCCCTGCTCTGGCTTTTCCGAGCCCCTAAACCGGAGACATTTGGAAACACTTCTGACCCGTTTTGGTTTGGAATCTGCAGAGTTGTGTTTCGGTCTCAACGGCCGCAAACGGAGACCTTTGGCAACACCGACACTGACGCCAACGTTTCACCCTCTGATTGGGTCATGGCGTCTCGTTCTCTGAGACTAAGCTACTAACATTACCATGGCAACTACCAGCAACGGGCGGAGTATACATGTAGCCTCCTGTTTATGCCCAGTATACGAGAATGTTGATGAGATATGAGGTTTGGGCGTGTTAGTTTAAATGCAGATTAGTTCTTCTACTGGAGCTAAAAACACTTTTGGCTCAAGCAATGTAAATGTAGCCTTAATCAATTTCAGAATATTGCCATATTCGGAATAATAGTGGACTATTAGTGTGCATGTAAATGTACTCAGCAGCATGTGGAGCTCCAGAGCAGCTTTACAACACCGCCCGTGTGTAAAGTTTTAAGCAAAGGATGAGTGGCGACACACCTGCTGAATGCAGTGTGTGTGTGTGTGTGTGTATGTGTGTGTGTGGAGGGGGGGGGGGCTGTTATGACAGGAGTTATGCTGTAAGACAACCGCTCTTTGCCTTCATTTCACTGTGCCAGGCTGAATGGGACAATACAATGGAGAGCAGGGGAGGGCTGGGATTCTTTGAATATGTGTCATCATTCATACATGAAGGGGGGTATTTATCATCAGATTGAGCTGAAGAGCCGCCCTCCTCTCAGCCAGCCTGTCTGTCTACAGATACATTAGTATGCTGATAGCTGATGCAGAGGGAAATGATAAGTGACTCGGTGATACTGCAGGCTATGGGCAGGTATTTGTGCCGGCAGGCTTTGCATTTTAATTCTGTGAAGCTGGATTTATATTTTTTTTATAATTTGAACTGGTGGTTTTAGGTTTGAATTTAGATTAGATAGATAGTTAGAATAGATAGTTACAGTTTGTAAATTGTGATCATTCATGTCGTCATGAATAAATAGAGGCTGTTCCTTTTTCTGTTTTGTGTATTTGTATAAAAGACCATCTAGGCTATACATTCTGTGGTATGTGGCATCGGTCTGTGTTTGTAAGTGATGGTCATAGAATTAGGAAATGTCATGAAGTATCAAGCTGATAAAATAATATTTTGTGTGAACCTATGAAAATGTACGGAAGAGGATGGCCCTACCACATGTGAAAAAAACGTATTGAGTTTTGAGTTTAAAGTCAGAATTCTGAGATTAAAGTCAGGATTCAAAAACAAGTTAAGGCTATTTTGCAGAGGCACCACTGCTCTATCCGGTGCTTAACGCCGCCCAAGTCGATTGTGATTGGTTTAAAGAAATGACAATAAAGCAGAGCATGTTTTTCTCCCACCCCAGGATGCTGTGTGGACTAGCCAGACCTTCCTGTGCAGCGCTGTGGAGGAAGGTCTGGCAATGCGAGACTGGGTCACACTTCTGTCCCCATAGTGAAGGCGTGAGGGAATGTGACTCTGTCCATGCAGCTTGGAGCCATGACGGATCAGCAGCGTTCGTATTTAACAGTGTTTATGAAGGCAGTCAGTTAGCAGCTGTTGAGTCAGGAAGTGTCTCCTTAAAAAAGCTTTGTCTGTGGCCTTTGCTATGGTGAAAGCATTGACTGGAACACAATGTGGTGATGTGTGAGGAGACAACTTGTTGATAGAGTACGTTACATACATTGGAATGTAGCAAAGAGTGTTTTGCAGCCAGAGAGCCTGTCATTAAGATTTCAGATAATTTAGACATCTACAGCAAATAGAGACAACAAATGGACTTTTTAACCCCCATGCATTAATGGTTGCTTACTGACTTGTAATGTGCTATAATATACTTTATTGTTGCTGTCTAATTGCACCATAATTATAGAAAATAGAGAGTAATTTAAGACCAAATGTAATCAGCAGCTCTGCCAGAGGAACATTTTGATTTTACCCTTTCTAACAGTAATACCAACCTATCCTGGTGTCAGTAAAAAGGCTGTCATTTTTATTTATTTATTTCATTTCATTTTTGCTGCTAAAATTGTTGTTTAAATGCAGCAATGCTGATTGCTTCAGCATTTTTTGAAAATGTTCTGTCTAATAGCAGGACCTAAAGCTGTAAATACTGGATGCTGCTCTTTCAATGACCTCATAGCACTTGGTCACATAATCACTTCAACTATTTTATTTCTTTTTGCAGACACTGAGATACATGTAATATTTCTTCAAGAGTACTTCACACTTCTCAGGGTTCTTGAGTTTTATTGGCTCAGAGCTAAAAAGGTTTTGTTTTCTTTCTTTGGTTATAGCTGTGTTTCTTGTAGCCATGGATACGTAGAGCACTGTAATGTAATGTGTAGTATAATTGCTGCATTTGGTCATTGCAAATAAAATATTTGGCTCCAAGTCAGGACATTTTAAGGCTTATTATGCAATTCAAACTGAATCTTTTGTCACCTACTCTATGTCCACACAGTTCTCTATACAGAGGCATACTTAAGTAAAAGTAAAAGTACAGATTTTAAAAACTACTTTAAAAAGTAAAAGTACACCAAAAACTACTCAATTAGCCTTTCGCCGAGCCCCGCCCTCCTTAGTTACTGTTGCTACGTCCGACAAACAAATGGTCAAACACGACCAGCGCGACAGATTGCCATGACGGGAAGAGGTATACCCGTGCGTGTCAGTGACCTTTTTTGGGGCAATACCTCCGCAATATCCTCCAGATCGAGGCAAAAGGGGTTACAGTATGCAGTGGAGGGATATATTCAAAATATAAAAATACGCAATGAAGGAGACACGACTACTATCGAGGCTAATGCTTACCGGTCTCAAGCGAAATCTGAGAAACCCCATGACCTGTACCTCAAATGCGGGATTGGGGAACTCAGGGGTAGGTTTTCCGTTCATAAAATTCTACATGAAAGATAAAAACAAAATTATTTAAAGTTGCTTGTTGGGGCGCTATGTTCGACTTTGTTGTAAACTGACGAAAAATAAAGTTGGGGAGCTCAAAGACCCAACACAACAGCAGCTAGCAATGTAGCTAGCGTTAGCTAACATGTTAACTCATGTTGGCTAAAGCTAAAGGGCTCGTTAAACTTAGCTTAGAGAGTAGGTTAACATTCTGGCAATGATATCCATGGTAATCATAACTTTGGTCCAATTTGTGTTCTTGCCTCTAGTTAGTAGATCTAGACAACACGGTAACTAGTTAGCTGTTAGCCTTACCTTTGAGCAGACGCATTTATGCTTCGTAATGTTCGACACATTTGACTGGGAGTGGGACCGTCCACACTGTTTTATCCATTGTAGGCACCGCTCACGTTGTGTTTTCGGCTTTGGGAATGGAAAGAACACAACTCCTCCAGACAATCTCTCGGGGTATCTAGTGTCCGATTTACAAACGCCGTGGGCGCACCGCTTCACCATCTTGCTTGGAGTCAATGTTTGTCGGACCTACTCACATAGTAACGGTTGCTATGATGTGTGATTGGACAATGGCCGTTTTGGGGAGGGGCCGGCGAGAGGTCAATTACAGTGACGTGAGTACATGTAATTTGTTACTTTCCACCTCTGGTTGGCTTGGAGAGCTAATGTTCCTGTTGGGCCACAGACTAAAGTACATGACACCACCCACACTAGCAGTTAGTCCGAGCATCGGTGACATGTTGCTGTTCCTAACGTTAGATTTGGTTTATCAATGACGCTAGCAAAGCAACACAGGACATAAAATAAACACAGCAGAGACAACAGATAGGCCGGACCTCCATGTGTAACTATATATCTTTAACTTTTACAGTTACGGCTGAAAATGACAACAGAAATAAACAAGTTTGATGATTTCACATATCTCCGCAATTCAAATAAACTGCAGTTTGTCTACCCGGAAGTTAATTTTGTGTTAGCGCAGCGGCACGGTGAGAAGGGCCAACAAACCGAGGTTAGTCACTTAAAGAGGAAGACCCACATCAGACCCAAAGCTGCACATGGGGTCAGAATTTTAAACAACGGCTGTATTGTATGTTATGTGTAACACTGATGCTATGTTTGGGATGCTGGAGACACTGGGCCCTCTTTAACAGCTCAAACTACATCATATTATTTTATCAGCTTCATACTTCACATTTTTTTCTATTTCTATGAGAATTACTTACAGTATAAACATGATTTAAAACATGTTAACATTTTCATATGCTCTATATCTCTCTAGTTATATCTATAGTTAGTTAGTTTGATTTGTTGTAATTGTGTGACGTTTTAATTTTCAACCTGATCTCACAGCAGTCCGTGAAATGAACACGGCCCCTTAACTCAAAATCTGTGGCAGTTTCACGGAATTGCAAAAAATTCCATGATGGGCCCACGGAAGAATTCCGTGAAATGAACACGGATTGCCGAAAATTCCATGATGGGCCCACGGAAGAATTTCCGAGAAATGAAAGGTCGTGGGTGGGCTTACGTTTCCATGACACGAGGGACAACAACGGGACGGTTGGGTTTAGGAAAAAAAGAACGGGATGGTTGGGTTTAGGAAAATAATAAACGGTTGGGTTTAGGAAAACAATAACGGGACGCAGGACAACAACGGGACAGTTGGGTTTAGGAAAAGAAGACCGGGACGGTTACGGTTGAGTTTAGGAAACGTGATATGCGGGACACAATCCCCGGTCTCCTGGGTAAAAGTCCTGTGTTTGACCCATCCACCACCCCGACCAACCTCCCTACACGGATTTTCGGGCTTTCATACTACTTGCTACCGTAGTCACTCCTAATGCTACGTCATCCTCTCATTGACTTTACATTGGCATTGTTTTCCGTGGTGGCCACACGGAATTTTCACACATTCCATGCCACCACCACTTAACGCAGTGTTAACAGTTTGTGATCATTTCACGGAATTCTGTGAGACCAGGCTGTAATTTTCCAGCGTACTTCAGGGCGTGGTAAGAACTCTCAGGTTGCATTCTTCTGCATTTAATATCCACTTTGCTTTGCTAACTTCACTCAAGCTATTGTAGCCGAATGTAACTGAACTCCATACTGTCTCTTGAGTAACAGGCTCAAATGTCTTTAGTCGACTGGTTATTATTTTTGGATCAGGTGCATTATCCTTTCAATGTTCAAACAGTGGCAGCTAACAAATTAGCCCAAACACTTTAAGCTTAAACTGTAATCACTCTTCTCACACGCAAACATAGGCTCACTTTCCTTCTTCCCTTAATACTTATATTACATATATTACAGTGCCCACATGTAACACAGGTGTCAATAAAGCAGTAGTGCAAATGCATCACTGAATGCTGCTGAGTGATAATCCACAATACGCCTAGGATTGAAAACTGTTTTCTGATTTTAGCTTAAAAACATTTACTGTATGTGATATGAAGCCCATCATTTAATATTGGGATGACTGGCCCTGTAAGGTTCCAGGCCCCACCTCTGTTTCCATATGTTGTTGGTGGCCATGCTGCTGTGCAGTGTTACACAAAAGTTTAGGAATGCAGAGGTTTTGGGTTGACAGCACACTGGCCCTCGAGGAAATTGGGCTGCTCTGGCAGTAATTGGCTGAAAGATGGCTTTTAGAAGGACATAAATTATTCACCCAAGCCATCTCTTTCCATCCTCGAGATACGAAGGAAATTGACTCATGTTGTACTGAAAAAACATAGCTGTGTTTGTTTGTCCAAACTTTTCTCAGCACGACATGTTCTTACTTGGTTGCACTTTGATGGGGACCATCTCACACTGAGTCATGAGACCCAAATTTGTCTCTATGACCCAATGCTAATTTTATCAACTATGATTAAAATGTATTACAATTAACGTCCTGTCTCTGCCAGCTAACTACCAGATTCATGAAGTCGAATTGCAACCATGAATATGATAAAAAAAGAAGGAACGCATGATATGCAAATCAAATATGCATGACACGCATTTATAAAAAGCTAAGCAAATTTTAACAGTACATTATCACGTTAGCTAATAACATTAACTTTACTTTCAGTTACCTCATTTAGCTTTCATGTGGAATGACAACAGGATTGATGTTTTCTGTTAACCAGTGATGGCCAAATGAAGCCTTATGAAGCTTCATGAACCATTTTATCTATTTTCTGAGCCCACTAGATGGCGCCCTTGGTGTAAAGTAAAAGACACATGGAATGGCAATTCAGTGTGCTCTTAACGCTTTGTTGAACAGAGAGCGCCATCTGGTGGGCTCAGAGAATAAAGAAAACGCTTTACAAAGCTTTATGAGGCTTCATTTGGCTGTCACTACTGTTAACCATCGAAATTGTCAACAAATGAAAACTAATCAATAATGTGAAAGATCAATGAACACAAACTATATACTCTTTTAATGCAAAACAAAACAGTGAACAAATCTCAAAATATTTAGGTATATGTATAACAGGTAAGCTAATGCTAAAATAACATTCTGTTAATGTTGCTTTGGCTATTTTATATCTGTGTGTAGGCAGGAAATAGCTCAGTATTAATGCAGGTTGTCTTCTAATTGTATGCTGTTTTTTTCTAAAACCAGCCTAAACTGAACAATTATCAAATGAATAAAATGTGTCTAATATAAGTTTTCGCCAAAAGACAAGTAAAATGCCAAAATCAACGCTGCTGGTCCAATGGGCCTGTGTGCATGTGCTGTGTTGGGTACTTGTGAGTTCTAATACTTAATCAATATTTGAGTGTAACAGGAATGAGGTCCTTGCAGATTTAGAGAAGAGTGTCACTACCCGATGTGAGTCGAGTGCAGATGTGAGTTGCGCATGCGTAAGGCATCACATTTTCACAGCATGATCCCTGATGTCAGTTCTAGATTAGAGACTGAAGTAGCCTACAAGAACCTTCTAACGAGAGACTTCTGTAATGTCAATACAATAAAAATGGACCTACATAATGATGTTCGTTCACTGCTGGCTACAAGTTGTCAATCAAACACAACAAAGGCTGTCACTTGAATGCCGTTTTGAGCTAACGTTAGCAATCAAACAATCATAGATAGCTAAAACGTTTACAAGTTAGAAATCCAACACAACAAAGGCTGTCACTTAAATGGCGTTTTGACCTAACGTTAGCAATCAAACAATCATCGATAGCTGCATGCGCAACTCACATCTGCACTCGACTCACATCGGGTAGTGACAAAGAGGCTGTTTCATTAGTGTATCCGAAAATGAGTAATATTGTTACATACATGGCTATAACTTATTACGAAATCATCATGCATGTTTAATAGGAATCTGTGTTGATCCCATTGTTGCATAATCACAGTAAAAACCCTACAGTGAATACAGAGGTTTTTTTTCTAGAATTGATTAGAGCGACATGGTGGATTAATGATTTGATTGGTGATTGATGAGTGCAGTGCTTCATCTCACTGCATTGATGTATCAAAGCTCTCTGAAGGTTGCTTCTCATCTATTTGCTGTGGCTGCCAGCCAGTCTTTCTTCCTGCCAGCTGTCTGGGCCATCAGTCAGTGAATAACCCCGTCGACAAATAGCCTGGATAGTATCTCTCAGTGTCCACAGAGTGATGAGAGGGACTAATCAGTGTCTGCAGAGGAGCATTCTGGGGCTGCAGGGAGAGCCATGACAGGAGATAGGCTAGGTATCGACTGTAGGCTCATCTCCCTTCTCACATCACGTATCATTTAACAGCTCACAGTGGACTATTATTTAGTGTAAATCACTGCAGCGGGTTCCAACGACCACACCGATGCTTTGCTCTCTCTCTCCGGCTTGTTGGCATTTCAGATGTATTGTCTAATGCAGATTAGTTATGTTTATCCAGTGATAGACTTCATCTCCATCCATTGGGTAAATATATTTCCCTCTTGGATAGACTCTAGTACCCGATAACTCTGCATGAGTCTGAAACAGACCTAAACCTGGCCCATACAGTACACTTCTTTAAGACCCCAATCAACTGGTAGTGCCACATTTCTCACCCAACCTGATGGCATATGCAGCTTTATTTCATCTCTTACTGGGTGTTAGCTGACTCATAGGACACTACTAAATAAACATATACATGAATGAATGGACGCAATGAAAGGTGGAGATCATTTCCAGATTACACAATTAATAATAAACAGTAAATGATGTAGTTGGCAAAATAGATGAATTGTTAGAGGACTTATTACATCTTCAACCGCTGAGACTACTGAGAGCTAAGAGAATACTGATGGGAGACCCTACTCTGAGCGCGCTTTCACACCTTTAGTTGCAATTTTCTTTGCAAAATTCCAATTGTTGCATTGTTCATTCAGTTCGGTAAGCAATCATATTGCACTTTGTCAAACGCCCCAAACATTGTAAACAAATGCTAGACGGTCGAAATGGTCGCTGGTCTATTGGACAGAATATCCAAGTGAAACTCGCCGACACTTTTGGTCTCAGAAATAATTTATGCAGTCTTGGGTTTTCTTTTTAAGGTAAAGGTACTTTATTGTCACATACACATACATGTAGCGAAATTCATTTTCTGCAATTAACCCATCCCTCAAGGGAGCAGTGGACAGCCATTTACAGCCCCCAGGGACCAACTCCAGATCTGAGCCAGTGCTTTGATCAAGGGCACTGACTGGAGAACCTAGTACATGTTTTTTGATGGTGGGGAGAAACCAGAGCACCTGGAGAAAACCAACGCAAACATGGGGAGAACATACAAACTCCACACAGATAGGGCCGGAACGACCTGGATTCGAACCCAGAACCTTCCTTCTTGCTTTGAGGCCACAGTGCTAACCATTGGGCCACCATCCTGATGAGAGAGAGACGATAATGTATTGTCACACAGACAGCAAGCAATGTATGATCATAATAGGTTATGGATTTGGAGTTATCCATAAACTGTGTGCAGGGTTGAAATTAGAGGTTAATAAACGTTCTGTTTTTGGTCCACTTCCTGTATTTGGGTCCGATTGCTTTGTCACCTGAAGTGAACCGAACTCTAGTGAATATGGAAGCGAACAGAGACCCCCGGTTCTAGGCGGACCAGAGTTCGGTTGTTTGGTCCACACCAGAGTTTGAATGAGCTTTTACATCGCCACAAACGAACCGGACTATCCAACAAAACTCGGCAGGGTGTCGGTTAAAAGAGACCAAACTGCTCAGGTGTGAAGGCAACCTTAACCTTCCTTGCTCCCTTGTTATTTGTTTTTAAATTATGGGATTTTACTATTGATGACCAAATAAAGCCTCATGAAGCTTCATGAACCATTTTATCTATTTTCTGAGCCCACTAGATGGCGCTCTTGGTTTAAAGAAAAAGGCTCAAGGAATGGCAACTCAGTGTGCTTTCAGCACTTCGTTGAACAAAGAGCGCCATCTAATGGGCTCAGAAGATAAAGAAAATGATTCATGAAGCTTCATGGGGCTTCATTTGACCATTATTTGATTTTACATCTCTGGAAAGTAATCATGGCAGCAGTAATTTCATCTTTGGTCGTGATGATCACCAGTAATCTTTTAGAAATGTGTTTTACACGCACATTTGACCAGCCATCGCAGTGCATTGTCAGACGACATCGCATTGCTTGCAGCTAAAGTTGAGGACAGTTTTCTATCTTGATTTTATTTCTGCTGATGGAATTAAATGACTTGGATGTGGATTTTTTTCACACAGCACAGTTCTCAAAGAGAAAGAGGATTGTAGAATTTAATGATTGCATTTTTGCCCTGACATAAAGGGTAATTTCCTTTTTTTTTTTCAACCTGGACACTGTAACTGGCAGCCACAGACCGGGCTGCAATGTAACCCTATGGGGCAAATGTGCATCGTCAATTTGGTCGACTAAAAGTGCTGTTTTTTCCCCTGACAGGCTAAGATTATTTTAAGTGTCTGACAACATTATGTAAAGGATCCCTACAGAGACAGACCTTTTTAAAACCTCTTTAAGACCTCTGTTTAACCAGTAACAGCTCTGAAGCCACTAGCGCTAAACCCACCATACTCCATTTAAAAAAAAAAAAAAAACTTTTAGCATGTACATAGTAAATCGGTAAACTATGTGTTTGTTTCAACAAAAACTTGAGATGTGATTGTTGGAAAAGTGGAAAGAGGACCCAAAACTACTTTTCATAGTTTCATTTTGTTTCTGTCGACTTTGAATGAATTGTATTTTACGATGCTAAAATTACTGTTTATTTACATGGAGTCTGGTGGCTTTAGCAAACGCAATTTGGGGATATTTTTATGTTTAAAAAAAGGATCTTACTCTTTAACAGAAAGGTCAACCTCCTTCGAAATCCTTCAAATAATGTTGTCAGACACTTAGAATATTAATCTGAGCCTGTCAGTGGGAAACAAGCACTTTTGTGAATGTAAACAAGCTGCACGATTGCCATATTAACTTACATTGTAGCTTGTTTCGCCACTGCCGACTGCAGCGATCTGGCTTAACACTGGACCAATTTCAAAGATTGTTGTTCCCATCAGTCACTTATTGTCACAAAATAGGCTCCAGGTTGAAAAATAAAAAAATGAAGTTACCCTTTAATTGTTCTGATCATCATGTTCATATGATACCAGTAACATGCAGCAGGTTGTGTTGCATATTTCACTGTGGACCTTATCCATACGTCACATGTCATGCTTTGTCCTCTTTTATTTACTTCTTATAGAGAGTTACTGTAATGATTAGCTGATCAATTTTCCAGTGTGTAACTGGCTTAAAGGACACAGCTCAGTGAACTCACAGCTTTCAGCTTTGTTCAGTCCGGCTAGTGGTGTCAGCAGCTCGGTACAAACCCCCACCCTGGACACCTACAGCAGCTCCTCCCCCCTCCATCCTGTCTGAATGACTGCCGCCCTTATCTCTGTGGACTTCGGAATCGAAGTGAGAAAGGGCCGACTAAGACAAAATAAAGGAAAGCTTTTAAGAGTGCACTAAAGCTTTGGGGATTTAGACGTCAACACAACTGCTGAATACACATCACCAGTGCACAATAAACCCATTCAGCAACTGCTCTTTCTTCAATCTCTCTTTTTGTCTCTGTGATTGCGTATCTGTGTTCTTCTCTTTTGTTGTTTGTGTCAACTCAATGGATCCGGCTGAGGGGTCAGGCTGAGGTCAATTAGATTGCAAGATTCTAATGTCTGTCCCCAACACCGTTGATGCAGATCTGATAACGTTTAAGTTTTAAAGAAACCACTTTCAATCTGTAGTTTTAGGGGATCAGTTACTTCACAGTAACAATTACAGTCAAAGCTAGCCTCAGACGGGTTTAGTTCTAAGTAAGTAAAACAAATATATGCATTAATATAGCTGCTGTTCCATACAGTGTGATACAACTGGAGCTGGATAGTTCCTTTGTTGGCTGGTTTTGGTGATTTTAAAGGTCCTATGACATGCTGCTTTTTTATACTTTTATATAGGCCTTAGTGGTCCCCTAATACTGTATCTGAAGTCTCTTTCCCAAAATTCAGCCTTGGTGCAGAATTACAGCCACTAGAGCCAGTCCCACAATGAGCTTTCCTTAGAACGTGCCATTTCTGTGTTTGTAGCTTGAAATGCTATTGAGGAGGAGAGGGGGGGGGGGCAAGGTGGAGGGTGGGGGTGTGGCCTTGACCAACTGCCATGCTTCGCTTGTTTGCAAGCCATGATGTCTCTCTCTTTCTCATGGGCGGGTCAAATTCTCTGGGCGGGCAAAGCAGAGAAAGGGGCGGTAACCTTTCCCCTGACATCATAAAGGGAAGATTCCAGATCGGCCCATCTGAGCTTTCATTTTCTCAAATCCAGAGCAGGATACCCAGGGCTTGGTTTACACCTATCGCCATTTCTAGCCACTGGGTGACCATAGGCAGGCTAGGGGGACTCATATTAATGTTAAAAAACCTCATAAAGTGAAATTTTCATGGCATGGGACCTTTAAAGCTGTTACTTTTTGTTTACTACTAGATAAAATAGTTACATAATGTTGCTTTTAAAAGTGAATAGAAATATACCTTATGCCTAACTAACAACATATTCTTACCTTGATTTAGTTGATTAAGAAAATGCAGCCTATATATATATATATATATATATATATATATATATATATATATATATATATATATATATATATATGTAATAAGTAATAATAGTACTGGCAACACCGCAATACATTCACAACCAAATAGATAATTTTCTGAAATTCCTAAAAAAAACAACAGTTTTTGAGCTATTTTTATGACTTTTTTTAATCTTCAATTGGCTTTGACTGCCAGAAGAGTGGAACAAGTATCCAAAGAGAGAGTTAGGAAGTCCAGGCAACCAGTGAACATGTATTCCCTTTCTCTGTCAACTCACTGTAAGCTTCATTCTGAATTCACCATAATCTCAACAGTTTCAACCGATACAATTCACTTGCTGCTCTTCCTTCCTTTCTTTCCTCTTTTCTCTGAGACTGAACACATCATTTCCCCTTCAGAGCTGATTGAATTGAATTAACCCAAATGAAGCCCATTTCTGTGATTTGCCACTGATGGTTTTAGCATAATTACGGAAAGAGTACAATAGCAGTCCAACGGCACTTTGTGTAAAGTATTCTGCATCTGCAGCTAATTGCCATTCCTGTCGAAAAAAAGACAAATCCAAACACTTTGGGTAATTATCTCTTATTCAGAATCAGAGTGGATGGATAGAACAAAGCTTCAAACAATGTCTCATCAAGTTAAAAATCTTTTGAAGGAGAACTATTATGCTTTTCAGAATTTTCTGTCATAGCTATAATGTTACAATGTCAGGTGATCATATTAAACGTGACCAAAGCTTGAAATAATGAGGTAAACGTATGTGAAATAAATCCCTTTGAGCCAAAACCCTCACGTCAGACCGTCCCGAACGCCATCAGTTTTTTTTCTACTCTCGGCTGAAGCTGACATCTACTCGTGCCAGATTTCTTTACATGGTCATCCGCTCCAGGCACGTTACACGTAGCTACATGCTAAGGGTCAGGGAAACCTGTCATCTTGATTGCAGATGTTGTTAATTTCTCCCCAAATTTCGGATCACATTCCTGCTGGAACATGTCCGCTCATGTAGTTTTTGGTTAAGAAGCCTTTATCGGTGATTTTTCACAGTAGAAAGCGCTGCTATACTTCGTTACAGTCAGTAACGGACGGTACAGACACAGCGAGAGCGGAGCACGGATGCCGAGACCCTGAAACGCTGACCAATCAGAGCAGACTGGGCTTTTGGGTTCATGGGTGTTCTTTATTGTTTCTGATGCTGCTCCTGTTATCGTGCACCGAATAGTAGGGCTGGCTACCGAATTCAATACGTTTTAGGCAACGATCTAAACTTGGGGCTATCGGAAAAATGCCTCGTCATTCAATACCTATATCAATATATTTGGAACAAAAACACAACTTTCACTCTTAGCTGTCCAACCCGTGTCTTATTACTAAATCAGAGGGAGTCTCAATGTTTCCTGCTGGAGTTTATGTTAATATGGCATAATGCCATAACTCCCTGGATAGGTTGTGTCCGAAATCGTCTCTGCACTACAGACTCAATATGTGTACTACTGTACAATATACTTTTGTGTAAATAAACAGTAGTGTGGATCTCTTCGGACGCACTGAATTTCAATAGTTAATCGCGATTAATGGCATGTTTTATTACATGATTAAAATTCAATTATTTTGCATTTCATAACTGTTTTTAAGTCTGTATTATCAATAAAAAATAATTCTTACCAGTGTATCTTGATTAGGTATCAAATGAATGCAAAGAAAGTTACTTTATGAACTTGATTTTTAGATTTATTTGCTCATATCAAATAAAAAAATGTGCAACGCTACTGAGGTGACACAATGTCTAGGAATATAGCTTGCCTTACTTGCTTTTTAAAAATAAATGATACAGCAAGTGCATGCACAAGATGTCAAGATGGTCTGCAGTTAGTTGCCACCCATTTCGCAAGCGCTTTAGTTAATTTTTTTCAATTTGGTTTCATCCACAGGTCTGTGGCGACTTGCATTCTCCAAAATAGAGCTTTGCCTGAGTCCGCTAGCATCAACCTGATTAGCTGTACTAGCTGCACGCTTACACCGGCTACACACTGGCTGTGTGGCGTGAGCGTGGCGTTTCTGTTGCGTGTCAATTGCGTGTTGGCTGCGTGGATTTTTCTGTCTTTACACACCAGAAACGTGTCTGACGCAGCGCTGCTGCTAGCCCTGTACACATGTATGTTTCCCATTGATTTACTGCACTCAAGCAGTAGTATACTTCATGTTAAACATAAATATATACTGATTTGATTACAGCAAAGACAACGTTGGCAGCATTGATGGCAAAATAGGCAACAGAATATTTCGTTCTGTATTGACAGGTGCAATATTTGAAAATCGATAATTATTTATTATTTTTTCTTAAATTACATTTATATCTGCATTTATGTCAAAACCTAGAGACTTTCAAACATCAACATGTCATTTATTAATATGTATTTGTGTCAAAATGACATATAAACATCTTTTCCGATCTTTTTCATGATTTTCGAACGTTACCATTTCACGAACTGCCATGACACTGGGCTGCTCTGGAGGACGCAATAACGGGGAAATTAAACGCCAAAACGGGGAAATTAAACGCCACACGCCGGCGACAACAACGGGACGGACTGCCACACAGGGATGCGATCCCCAGGCGCAGGGACACGATCCGCGGTCTCTGTGGCACGCAACAACGGGGACATGAAACGCCACAACAACGGGACAGTTGAGGTAGGAAAAGAAGAACTGAGAACGGTACCGTCACACACAGGACACACCGACAACAACGGGACGGTTGTGGTTAGGAAGAGAATAACGCGGAAAGGAACTACAACACGCAGGACGCGATTCCCGGTCTCCGGGGTAAAAGTCCTGTATTGTTTGACCCATCCACCACCCCGACCAACCTCCCTACGCAGAGTTTCTGCTTTTCATACTACTCCCTACCTTTGTCGTGCTGTGATTACGAAACATGCTTCCCATTTAAATACATAAAATTAAAATTCGTAATCACCACACAAAAAAACGACATAATCGTGTCCTGTTCACGAATCAATAGATTCAATAACGTAACCATTTCACGAACTGCCATGAGACTGGGCTGGCAGGCAGTGTGTAAGCTCTAACCTGTTAACATGGGAGCCGAAATAAAAACGGACACCCCACGCAGCCAGTGTGTAGCCGGCCTTAGCTTGTAGATGGTAGCCAGTCTTGTATAAAGTACTTGAAAGCAATACTTGAGTAAAAGTACAAGTATCTTACCAGAAAATTACTTTGGTAGAAGTTAAAGTCACCTATTAGAATATTACTTGAGTAAAAGTCTTAAAGTATCTGATATTTACTGTACCTAAGTATTAAAAGTAATTTCCTGAAAAGAGATATACTAAAGTATTAGAAGTAAAAGTAAAAAAAAAACTTTGATTATGAACTTTATGGCCAAAGATGTGTAACGTTATCTTCATCACCACTGTCGTCGGGGTGGTCATGGAGCAATGATTCGCCAAACCTGCTTTTTTTCAGTGTAACAAATTTCTTCTGATTTTATTTTGTAGTAACGAGTAACTAAGATACTAAGGGGAAATGTAGTGGAGTAAAAGTATACATTTTATTTAGGAAATGTAATGGGGTAAAAGTTTCTGTAAATATAAATAACAAAGTAAAAACAAAAATTCTACTTAAGTACAGTAGTGAAGTATTTGTACTTCGTTACATTACAACACTGATGGTAGCTTAAACTTGAAGTGCTTCAGTTTTTTGTAACCCTCATGTTGTCTTCCTGTCCACCATGAATGTGTTGTCCTTCCGAGTCAAAATTGAAAATGAATTTTTTTTGGCACTTTTTCCAATGTTTTTGACACTTCACACACATGTTTTTGGCACTTTTCTCAACGCTTTTTTAAATTCATGGTCATTAAACCTAATTTAAATGACATTATACCCATTATTTGAGTTAAAAAAAGCAGAAATTATGCATTGTTTTCACTAATAGTTAAGATCAGGGGATGTTGAATGAATCACAGACTGTTTTATGTCAAACTTTAGTCTTGACACTGTTTTGAAAACATAATTTGTTTTTTTCAAATGCTATGAAATTGAATAAAACACCCAAAATTCAATGAAAGTAATCATTAATTGCATCTTGGAAGATTGTTATATGGGTTCCATACAATGTACATCATGCACTTATTTTTGGGTAATTTGGTTGTAAGAAACCCATATTTCTGATATAACAAACTTTGAAAACGGGTGAAATTTGACCCTAGGACAACACAAGGGTAAAGTAAAATGCGCCATTTAGAACTGTGTTGTGTCATCTCCATGGCTGCAGCAGGAGGTTGGAAGTGTCAGTGGCAGCTTGACAACAAGTAAAGGTGCCTCAAAGGGTCAACATTTTAGCAGCCAAAGATTCTAGAGCGTAGTGATTCTTCGTAGCAAAGATTATTTGGTTACAGCACCAGTGACGGTGTCAAATGAAGAATCTTTGGTGCACGCGATTAACGTGATGAACACAATTATTAGGGACTGTTCGTTATTTAATTAAGGGGCCACCAGAGGAGTTTTGTGGCCTCTAACCTAAAAAGACTTGACCCTCCCCTCGTCAGTAATAATTTTCCTATGACCCTCCAAAATGATTTGAAAAAGAGGAATGACCCTCCCCTTGCGTGCAAGTTTGTACTTAGCAAAGAAGTACAGATACTGTTTGATTTTTACAGCCATGACGTGCAGGAGTTAACCTCTGTTATGGTGTGGTGGCCATTTCAGTGGATTTACTCACTAACATAGTTGTGGAAATATAATAAGCACTGGAAACTAAATGCACACTTCATGCATTACCGCAT
Source organism: Sander lucioperca (assembly GCF_008315115.2). Classification (NCBI taxonomy): domain Eukaryota; kingdom Metazoa; phylum Chordata; class Actinopteri; order Perciformes; family Percidae; genus Sander; species Sander lucioperca. The sequence continues at coordinate 29,459,032 of NC_050183.1, forward strand.
TACTTCAAATACTAAGTTACTCCTCTAGTAAACTAGTATTCACATGAAATAAGACAATAAAACATTGAGACCATTCAGCAAAGGACACTGGGATATAGGCTAACCAATTCAACACTGGTTGCTATGGACTTGTCACTAGGCTTCGTCATTGTATATTTTAGCACATAGGTAAAGCTGCCGAAGCTGAACATTACATTCCAAAACACATATGTTTATTTTTAAAGTTTTTAAGTTACATTGTAACAATTTAACAATTCGCTCTTATGAAATCCAATCGAGGCACGGCTGTTTTGGAACGCAATAGACAGACGCTTAAATTCAACTAAAATGTAACAGTGAACAATCAGTGTTGGACCTACATTCTGTTGAGATGCCTCTCCAAACTCACCATAAAACGTTAAGACACGTTGAGAAAAAAGATCCGTATTTTGCCGTAATCCAATGACACGAAAAAAAAAGTAATCCACAGAGATCAGTAGATCCACAAAAAGGTAAATGACACGGTGTATCCAGCAAGGCCGATACGAGTGTCACATTCAGTGAGAATAAACGTATAAAAGTCTAAATCTACACAAAACCTGCAATCAATTAGTAAGCTGACATCACATGTATATACATGGCATTTAGGAAACCTTTATTGCAAGGTTGGCACGGCAAGATGTCCAGACTAGTGCAACAGTAACTTTCGTTTTTTGCGTCCTGCTGCTCCCATCGTCAGCCAGGTAATATTTTTTTTACTAAAGCAGTATATGAAATCAGATGTATTACCTATCACCATTTAGTTGTTTTGTGTTATTTAAGATATTTATAAAATATCTGGTCATGCTAGATGTAATTATTCCACTCATTTTTTAAACAATGCAATTACCTGTTTGAGCCACCAGGGGGGCAGTGCTCCTCCTGCCCCCCCAGCAAACTCCTCGTATGCGGTCAGAACCATCTGCTGGGGGGCCGAGACTGAGAGCTACATGGATAAATATGCACCAAACAAGCCACTTTGAAATTTTGCTCTTTTCATGAATAAAAAAATTGGGTGACCCCCCCACCCAGACTAAAACATGTTGGATGACCCTCCCCTCAGCATAAAATAAAAAGACATGACCCTCCCCTATTTTCCTCCGGTGGTCCATTCCATAAATACCGAATGGTCCCTTACGCGTTATGCTCTGTCTTTAATCTCATCGCGATTAACGCATTAATGCTGACAGCCCTAGCAGAAATATAAATTAAAGTGTTTTAACGTTACAGAGCTCCTTGGTTTCTGTCCGTCTCTCCGTTTAGAACGTTGTCGTTACTACCGCATTGCATTGTGGGATACCTTTGCCAGGATAGTGTCCAGTGTTTGCATACTGTAATATTTTTTCAATAGTATGCAATTCATGTACTATCGTTTTCATACTAATGATTTCGGACTTAATAAAAAAATCGAACACACTGTTTTAGCTACTAAATAGCGTGTTAGTATGGAATTTCGGATACAACCTTTATTTATGGAATTGTCAAAAACCTGACGGACGGCTAAATGAGATGAGCTGACTGTAGCATTCCACACATTTATCAATGTATTGGCCCTCGTTGCTCCAAGAATGCACAGCATTTATTGGTTTCTTTTTTACAGCCCAGACATACAGGAGTCTGGAGACTTATAAAGCAGTTAGCACATACAGTACATGTAGATAATGTAGTGACGTTATCTCACACATATACTGTAGTTACCCTCAACCTTTCACACTCCGTAGCTATAGGAGTGCATCTGTGGCTGCTGCACATAACACCCTCTTTCTGTGCTTCATTTGAACTACTGTTGGTAGTTGGTAGTACCGTTATAATCTTGTGTGTGTACGTAGAAGCTCCAGTAAATGTCATTAAACTGAAGATCACTGCCACTGTCAAACAAGCATAATCATTCAAAAAGGACACAGGTGCACTTAGAGTGGCTATAATAATAAAAAAAAATGTAATCACATTATCCTCCGTCATTATGTTATGCACAGCTACAATATTATAATATCAGTTTCTACACAACCTAAAGGTTTGTTGTTGGGACATTACCTTTTACATTTACATTATGGTAGCCTGTTTTACGAGTCTATTTTTGTGCCGGTACAATAATGTACCCATAAACAATGATCCAGTATATCATCAAGTTAAATGTGGGGTTTACATGAATACTGAATATCTATGGAACATTCAAAGACATCACCTTGGGCACTGTCAAATTGCGATGGCCATTTCTTTCACTATTTTTGTACATTATATAGACTAAACAACTATTAAATAGCAAAGAAATCATCAGATGAATCAACAATATAATCAGTTTAGTTACAGTCCTACAACTTCTCATATATGTCTTTATTTAATAGGTAGAATCCTTTGGTTTTGCTATTTTAGTACAGTATGTGTTCCCATAATCCCCACTGATGTGGGGATTATAGGAACATACTGTATACTGTACAGTGTGTACCCTAACTCAGCGCTCCTGCCAGTGTTCACAATGAATTGTCAGAAATATGCAATGCTACCTTCCAGGCACTCCTCACAACAAATACTTCTGCTAATGGTTGTCTGGAATTTGAAATCACTCAGCAGCAGTGTATCGTCTCTCTGCTATCGTACCATATCACTCTGAATTCTTTGGGATGTCTCAGCATGTGCCCCACGTGTTACTTCCTAAGCCAGACTACTGAGCTGTGAGGCTTTGCTGTTATTGCCTCAGTTCCACAGTAGACCACAGTAAGTTTTCCTCTGGGCCTTTACAGGGAACATGTATGGGGCACTTCTGGTGTCGCACCATTACTGTGACTGTAGCCAAACTGGGCCTACAGTAAAGCTTAGATTGGGCCCAAAAAATCAAGCCCGACCCTACCCGACCCCATGCACGTTGTGTCCGAGCCCGGCCCGGCCCGACACATTAACTGTAATTATGAGCCCAAGCCCGATTTAAACCTGACAATTTTTTAATACGTGGGCCGTTATAACTGACGTTCTCAACTACAATTCCGAGTTGTTTGAACTACAGAAATCTGTTTAGAATTACCTTAATGAATAATGCAACAAGGACGAAGCATGTATACTGCGTTGTATGTTTATTCAGAATGGAATGGGTTGCAAATGGATCCGAATGAAGAAACGTAAAAAAAAAACCTCGACCCTAGCTCCCTCAGCCGAATACTGTGGGTAACAGATCAAGGCAGCAACATAATTAAAGGCATGCCAATGCACTGGCCGACATCTGAAAAAATCTGGCCTGGTTGTGCAATTATCGAAGACAGTGCTACAGATGGGGGAGACACGATTTAGCACAGTTTACCTCACACTCAAGTCAGTGCAGGACATACACCCAGAGCTACGGGAGAAGCTGGAGAGGCATAGCTTTCTCCCCACCCAATTAGGCAAATAAAGTAATGATTAAAAAAAATACAAATGCTTGATCAAGGGCCCCGCCCAGCCCGAGGATAGTGGCGGGACGTATCGGCCAAGTTCGGTCAAGTTCGGGCTCAGGCAGAGAATCTAAATTCTAGCCTACAGGGACGGAAAACAGACAGGTGGCTTCTTTTCAGTGATCATGCTCACAGTCTTTGCCAGTGTACTATTACAGTTAAAATATTTTAAAAAAGGTAGGAGGGGTTTAAACTTCTCCCTCAAACTTTATTTTTTCATTCTTCACACAACTATATCTCCAAGGATGCTGGGAGATAAGTGTGGGAGGGTGTGCTTCCTTCTGGGGGAGTCACATCATCCCAACCTCACACTGTTAAGGTGCCGCCGGAAGATCCCTCTTTTTTGGTTGGATGTCCGACACCTTCCTCCTTCTATGTGTTGGCGTTCTATACTCCTGTTATGATGTCTGCAGGTTAAATCCAGACAGCTAGCTAGACTATCTGTCCAATCTGAGTTTTCTGTTGCAAGACTAAAACAACAAGTTCCTTCCCGAGACTTGCAATTGGTTTAAAGAAATACCAATAAACCAGAGCATATTTTTTTCCCATCTCAGAAAACTGTGTGGACTAGCCAGACCTTCCTCCGCAGCGCTGTGGAGGAAGGTCTGGCAATGCAAGACTAGTAATCGACTATTCTACCAACTATTGCAGCGATTAATCGAGCAATCGGATGAGAAATACCTTTACTTTATTGAAGAGCAATACTAAATACACAAAAGAGAGTTGTTTTCTTTTTAGAAAAAGCTACATTTTCATTGCTTAAATTGCATGTAATATTATCCTTCAAAAAACTAAACCCATTAAATGCATTGAAGTATCATATTACAGTCTGGTTTTTAAAGAAAATATTTTCTGAAATGCTAAAACAACCTAAAACTAAGGCATAGATTAAAATTACAATAATAATAATAATAATAATAATAATAATAATTAAAGCTGCAAGCAGCGATGGACGGGCCCTCGCTCCTCTGCGCGCGTCGGGGTCACCAGCGGTCGCCGCTCCTTGCGACCGTGCATTTGCGCGGCACTCAGACACCGCAAATCGTCACCAATGAAAAGGGAACTCCCTGCTGCGTTCAATGATACCTCACACAAGACTCTACCTTAGATGGTTCAAATGTTATGAAAGGGGGCGTGGCTTAAGCATAGGGGGCGGGCCAAACCATCACCAATGAAGAAGCAACTCTCTGCTGAGTTCAATGACACCTCACACAAGACTCTTCCTTAAATGGGTCACCAGTTATAAAAAGGGGCGTGACTAAATTATAGGGGCCAGGTCAACCCATCACCAATTAAAAAGGAAGTCTCTGCTGAGTTCAATGATACCTCACACAAGGGTCTACCTTAATCGGTTCAAATGTTATGAAAGGGGGCGTGGCTTAAGCATAGGGGGCGGGGCAAAACATCACCAATGAAGAAGGAACTCTCTGCTGAGTTCATTGATACCTCACACAATGGTCAACCTTAAATCGTTCAAATGTTATGAAAGGGGGCGTGGCTTAACCATAGGGGGCGGGCCTAACCATCACCAATGAAGAAGCAACTCTCTGCTGAGTTCACTGATACCTCACACAATGGTCAACCTTAAATCGTTCAAATGTTATGAAAGGGGGCGTGGCTTAAGCATAGGGGGCGGGCCAAACCATCACCAATGAAGAAGGAACTCTCTGCTGATTTCATTGATACCTCACACAATGGTCAACCTTAAATCGTTCAAATGTTATGAAAGGGGGTGTGGCTTAAGCATAGGGGGCGGGCCAAACATCACCAATGAAGAAGCAACTCTCTGCTGAGTTCAATGACACCTCACACAAGACCCTACCTTAAACGGTTCAAATGTTATGAAAGGGGGCGTGGCTTAAGCATAGGGGGCGGGACAAACGATCACCAATGAAGAAGGAACTCTCTGCTGAGTTCAATGACACCTCACACAAGACTCTACCTTAGATGGATCAGCATTCATGAAAGGGGGCGTGGCTTAAGCATAGGGGGCGGGCCAAACCATCACCAATGAAGAAGCAACTCTCTGCTGAGTTCAATGACTCCTAACACAAGACTCTTCCTTAAATGGGTCACCAGTTATAAAAAGGGGCGTGGCTAAATTATAGGGGCCGGGTCAACCATCACCAATTAAAAAGGAAGTCTCTGCTGAGTTCAAGGATACCTCACACAAGGGTCTACCTTAATCGGTTCAAATGTTATGAAAGGGGGCGTGGCTTAAGCATAGGGGGCGGGCCTAACCATCACCAATGAAGAAGCAACTCTCTGCTGAGTTCACTGATACCTCACACAATGGTCAACCTTAAATCGTTCAAATGTTATGAAAGGGGGCGTGGCTTAAGCATAGGGGGCGGGCCAAACCATCACCAATGAAGAAGGAACTCTCTGCTGATTTCATTGATACCTCACACAATGGTCAACCTTAAATCGTTCAAATGTTATGAAGGTGGGTGTGGCTTAAGCATAGGGGGCGGGCCAAACATCACCAATGAAGAAGCAACTCTCTGCTGAGTTCAATGACACCTCACACAAGACCCTACCTTAAACGGTTCAAATGTTATGAAAGGGGGCGTGGCTTAAGCATAGGGGGCGGGCCAAACGATCACCAATGAAGAAGGAACTCTCTGCTGAGTTCAATGACACCTCACACAAGACTCTACCTTAGATGGATCAGCATTCATGAAAGGGGGCGTGGCTTAAGCATAGGGGGTGGGCCAAACCATCACCAATGAAGAAGCAACTCTCTGCTGAGTTCAATGACACCTCACACAAGACTCTACCTTAAACGGTGCAAATGTTATGAAAGGGGGTGTGGCCTGAGTAAGTGGGCATGGTTATATTATAGGGGCCGGCTCATTATCACATGTAGACCACACATTCTAAGTTTCATGTAAATCGGATGATGTTTGTCATATAAGGCTCATTTCCTGTTGCCAGCGGGGGGCGCTATGACCAAAAGTCAAATTTGGCCTGTAGGTGTCCTCAGGCCTGGACCCTTGTCAATCGTGAGAATTTTCGGGCAGATACGACAACGTACACTCAAGTTACAACAATTTATTTGTTCATCGCTCAACACTCAAAATGGCCGCCACGCCACGCCCACACCGTCAGACGAAAAGTTTTTCTTTTAATACCTTTTCATCTTTAAGGTGTTGGGATGATAGAGACCAAGTTTGAAGTACATCGGATGAAATCTCTAGGAGGAGTTCGTTAAAGTATAGCACCTTGACTTTTAGGCCTACTTCCTGTTGTCACTAGGGGGCGCTATGACTTTAAGTAAATATCGGCCTTTATTTGTCCTCAGGGTTGGACTCTTATGAATCCTGAAAAGTTTCGAGCCAATCGGACAATGTACACTCGAGTTACACCCACTTCCTGTTTCGGCGGCGAAATGCACAAAATGGCCGCCCCGCCACGGCCACGCCCTATGACAAAAAGTTTTTCTTTTAACAACTTTTCATCTCTCATGTCTTAAGATGGCACAGACCGAATTTGAAGTTGATCGGATGAAATCTCTAGGAGGAGTGGAGGATGTGGAAATGGCCAAAATCGCACTAATTTTGAACTTTGAAATCAAAATGGCGGACTTCCTGTTGGGCTTAGGGTATGGCTTCAATGACGTTTTTTGTACATCTTGACATGATACATATGTGTACCAAGTTTCGTGAGTCTACGTTAAACACACTGCAGGTGCTCAATTGTTTTAACATTGTAGGGGGCGCTAGCGAGCCATTTTTGCGCGCCTATTCCCGAAACCCTTAAAATACGTAAATTTTCACCAGACTTGATGCGACCGCCAAATTTGGTGAGTTTTTGAATATGTTAAGCCCCTCAAAAAGCCAATTCATTTGCCGGGAAAAGAATAATAATAATTCCTTCAGTTTCAATAGGGCCTTCGCCGCTGTCGGCGCTCGGGCCCTAATAATAATAATAATAATACATAAACCTGCCTTTTACAACTACAAGTCTCAAACCTAACTACAGCTCAGGCATTACGTAAGCCTTAACTGTCATGTGTAGGAGGAAAAACGAGAGGACAGATGGGTTGGAACAAGAGTCTTCTCTGAGTGCTTTTTCAAAGCAAAGATGTAATGATATACAACTTCTTAGTCTAGTATGTCTGTCTACATACTGTGTTTGTGTGTGTGTGTGTGTGTGTGTGTGTGTGTGTGTGTATTTTATTTTCTGTGGTCATTTTCTTTCAGTTTTGTCCTATTACAGATACAAAACTCTGCAGTGCAGCAATGTCAGAAATAACCGAGCCAGGATGTAACTCGGATCCCACTGGTTGGTGATTAAACAGTTTGAGCTGTAGAATGGATGCGTTGTGATTTGTGAGACGGGTGAGCACACATGAAAGGGTTTTTGCAGCTGTCTCTACACCACTGTTGGCAGACAATAGTAATGGTATGGAGAAATGCTGTTGATCCAGGAAGACTGTGGAAATCCAGCACTTAGTCACCTCCCTGTCTTCCTGTCAAAGCACAGCTAATGACACGTCAAAGATGTTGGAAATTGTCCCCAAACTTTCTCTGAACCCTTTCTAAAAGACTTTCTGTAATTGTTCAACCTGGGTGGGTTTTCAGGCACACTGTGGAAATATTCAAAGCTTTCATGAAATGTGTATGTGTGTGTGTGTGTGTGTGTGTGTGTGTGTGTGTGTGTGTGTGTGTGTGTATTTTCTTTTGAATATATTTCAGCAAAAAGTGTTTAGCTGTCACGCAGATTTAACATATCGTATATACTGAAAGGCAGATAAACTGAATATGCATTCGAGCTGTCGGCTGTGTGCATCTGCACGGATGGTGAAGTTGATGGGATTCATATTGTTCTGGATTTCATTTGAGAAAGGAGGAGGATCAGGGTAAAGTACAGCTGGACCACTGCTCTCTCTGTAAATTGCTGGTGTGCTGAGGCAGAAGGCAGTGGTTTGTATCGCTCTGATCCCTGGATTCACAGCGATCTATCTCAGCACATATTTGGCCTTGATGTGCAATCAGTGAAGTTGTAAAGACTGGGCTGGACTTGTTCCAGGTGCTTGCAGTTCAGTAACCACATGGAATCAGTGGAAACCACAAGAAACCTGTTTGGGATAATCCACAACAAGCTACAGCTTATTGTAGGGGTGCTTGTGCAGTGCATTATTTTTGATAACCGCAGGGGTTGGAGTGCATACATCTTTTTATTCCTGCTCAAGTATTGTTAAGTCATATTTCGGTTGGATTGTTCTGTTGGGGTGTCCCCATGGCCTAGTAGTGCTTATCATGTAAGCACACAATGACCCGGGTTAGATTTTTGTGTCCTGTCTACCTTTACACTCAATTGTCAAGTAAAGGCAAAACGACCAAAAATAAATAATGACGTGTTTTTTAATTAAAAAAGTCAGTACATGTGATACTTTGGCTACATTTGCATTGCTACGTTGTAGTTTAAAAACAAATATCTTTTTCCACGTTTCCCCCTCTTATTCCCCCTGCTCTGGCGTTTCCGAGCCCCTAATCCGGAGACATTTAGAAAAATTTATGACCCGTTTTGGTTTGGAATCTGCGGGGTTGTGTTGCAGTCTCAACGGCCACAAACGGAGACCTTTGGAGACACCGACACTGACGCTAACGTTTCGGCGTCATGACATCTTGTTCTCTCAGACTAAGCTACTAACGTTACCATGGCAATTACCAGCAACGGGCGGAGTATACACGCTGCCTCCTGTTGTATGCCCCAATGTAAATGTAGCCTAAACTGCAGTATGAAATAATCATAAGTACTTTGTGGTGCCTCTGGGTGGGGGCCACTGCCCCTGTTGCAACAAGCCTAGGGCCCCCTTGTGGCCCTCCTGAAATGCTATGGGGTTTTTATCTCAGGAACCAAGACATAATCCATTTGAAATGTCTCATAATGCTTGATTATTCAGGAACCTGTTGGTGTGATTTGTGAAGGAGCCTGTGAAGTAGGTCTGTTACTTGCTTGTGAGAATTCCTCCATCTTTGTTTTGTTTGTACACTGTGCTGTATTATGAGCAATGGGCTTAAAGTTTCTAGAACACTAGAGGCCTTGTAGGCTATATTGTGTATGCATACCAATACGAGTGTGTAGATAATTCATTTCATACATGCATTGGTAATTTTTCATCAACATAAACTTTTAGATCCGTCAGTGTTTTCAGTATTCACTGGTCTGTATGTGTCACAATATAGTCACTCCACTGTAAGAAAATAAACAGGAAATGCATGTAAGTCATGGATCCATGAAAAGCGCATTGCTTCTTTTTGATGCAAATGTAAATGTATTGAGAGTGAGAGAGTTTACTTATTGACTGTTTAGGTTTTTTGTAGTTTAGTTTATAGGTTTACACATATACAAATACTACAGAATAATATACTCATAATCAATAAAAGATGTGATAAAGAGATGCAAAAAAAAAAGAAAGAAACTAAAATACTGAAAAGAAAAGAAAAGAGAGAGAGAAAAAGGCCCAAACTAAAATTACAAACAACATCAAATCAACAGAATGAATACGAAAGGTAAAATAATATTAGGAGTCGCATGGGTTGTTTACAAAGACATCCCATAGGGAGAACATTGCACAGACAAAAACAAACCTTTAACAGCTACTTAAATTGGACAGGTGTTAGCTTTGAAAAATCTGATGGTAAAGCATTCCACATCACTGAACCTCTGTAATTTAAACCAAACTCAAGTTGAAATGTTCGACAGATAGAAGGCCTGAGTTTGTAGTTATTTCAAGTGGTATGATTATGAAGTTACTAACATTAAGGGCCCTATTTTAACGATATAAGCACACGGCGTGAAGTGCATGGCGCAGGTGCGTTTAGGGTGTGTCCAAATCCACTTTTGCTAGTTTGACGGCGGAAAAAAGGGTCTGTGCGCCGGGCGCATGGTTCAAAAGGGTTGTACTTAGTGTCTTCATTAATCATAGGTGTCTTTTGGGCGTAACATGCAATAAACCAATCAGAGTGTCATCTCCCATTCCCTTTAAAAGCCAGGCACGTTTGTACCTTGGAGCATTGCCATTATGATGAAGGATTTGCAGTAATATTTTTATTTGTAATCTTTTGCATGTTTGTGTGCTGCTGCGCTTCCCTGTGTGTCTGTAACAAGCATAGTGTGCACGTGCTGTGCACGAGCCTAGGCACATTTTACTAATGCTCTGTTAAAAAAACAATGAAATGCTGCGCCTTTAGACCAGGTTTTTGTTGGTCAATGGTGCAATCACTTCCCACTGCCTCAAGATAGCAATACGCCAAGAATTCACCTGAACACACCTCCCTGTAAGACCAGCACGTCCATGGGCGCAAAGATGTGCACATGTGCACTTGCTATTTAAACGATGTTGGCGCTGGATGGGAAATTGACAACTGCGTCGGTCATAAACTAGCAAAGACACTTGTGTCTGGCTTTGTGCAGTGCTGCGCCGAGTGCAAGATAGGGCCCTAACAATAGAGTTCATTATAGAATGAAGGAAGTATCTTGTATACAAATAAAGCAATCTGTAGTTGATTGACTTGTAATGTCATGTGGTTTGTTGTATTACTTCACTACGGAACAGATTTAGCTGGCCCCTTAAACACCAGCTGGCACCGGCCAGGCCCCTGTGGTTTACATGGGCTGGAAGCGTTGCTGCTTTAGTTCATGTTTGGCTCAGGACGATTTTGACTAATAGCAGGAACATGAGAGTGGAGCCAGGTGCTTTCACTTACTACAGGTGCACTTCACTGCTGAGCGCTGCATTCTCAAAGATACTGTATTTCTCTGGCTGAAAATGAAAGTTGTAATATGCGCCATAATCTTGCAATGTTCTTGTCTCAAATCAGGTACCCACCTACAGACTTTATTTCAGGTGATGGGTTTAGTGCTTCGCTCATTTTGCATGCCGAGTCCGTGTCGCGTATAATTTTTTTAAGTTACAGAAAACTTGATTTAGGATCGCATTTCTTACAGTATGTGTAGGGTTGGGCGTCATTTGGATTTTAACAATTCTGATTCCTATTACGATTCTTCCTTTGATTCTAGTTCTTATCCATTCAGATTTTTTGAGGGGTTGGGTTCACATGTTTATTTCACAGATCAGAGAAACATGTTGTTTTGATTCAAAATAAAATAAAGCCACACATTAGATTGCCACTTACTGAGCTCCATGGAAGTACAGTGGCTGCTACGGAAAACCAAAACTTGCGCATGTTAAATTTGGAACCAATGATCGTATTTGAAACCAAATTTTCCATTTCCAAGCATTTATAATAAAAATAAGATTCCATTGGGATCGTAATTTTTGAAACAATTCCAAATTGTAAATCAATTCTCGATGCCCAATCCTAAGTATCACTAGCCTCGTGAGACCGTCCTGATCTCGTGATCTCCAGTTTTCCACTCGCAGATCAGTCTGGCATCTTGAGACAAAGAAAATTTGGAGCCGTTCGCCAAACGACCGACCAATCAGCGTTGGTTTTGAGGCGGGTTTAGGTGTGACGCAACGAGAAGCGACTGTTCAACATGGTGGCTTCCACGGATGAGATGAGCGTAGCTATCGAGCAAGTTTTATCCAAATTAGAAAGTATTCCTTCATTGAAAGAAGAGCAAAAAACGGCACCAGAGACTTTTCTCGGAGGAAAAGATGTTTTTGCTCTTCTCCCGACTGGTTTCGGCAAGAGTCTGATATATTGTTGATCTGATTGGTTGATTTGGTCCGACCAACATAGGTGGTGATAGACAGATAGTTTATCCAATCAGCTAACCAGTATTCTCACCCCTTCCCAAAAGTTCCCAGTTGGATATGCCGAGCAAATGTGAAGCAATCCATCTGGTGGAGTCAGGTTAAAGTATCACATGTACTGTCTAAATGACGACTCAAAACCACCAGGGTTATTAATGATTTTTTGCGGTCCAAGACTGTATGGGCGTTTCAGTTAGAAATAAACCATTGTTTTCGCCGATTCATCACTAGAAATGTAACTGTAGCAAGCATCTCAATATTATAAACGTTATCCACATTCATATTTAGACGAAACAAATGATATATCCAGCTACAAAAAAGCCTAAAAGTTGGAACATGTTCGCTCCAACAGCTGTAACAGACGTGAATGTAGCAAATATACACCCAGTTGCCAGTTTATTAGCTATAACTTGCAGAAACTAATTCAGTCTGCAGTAGGTCCTGCCTTTATGAAAGATGAAACATTCAGTGTTTCCTGATCTCCTTACCCTACATCACTCCTACAGGAACCTAAGATCGTCTAATCAGTTCCTTTTAGCTATTCCACAGTCTCGGATGAAAACAAAGGGTGATCGTGCCTTCTCCGTTGTCACCCTGAGACTCTGGAACAAACTTCCCATTCATATTAGGTCCTACTCTACTGCCGAGATCTTTATGTCTTGTCTTAAAACACATTTTTATTCTTTGGCATATGATTTAGTTTAGGGACATTTGTATAGAAGTGTGTTTGTATGATGTCCATTGTGTCTATATTTGTATTGTCTTCCTTTGTTTTTATAACATCATATGACTTTGTACAGCACTTTGTTCAGCCTAGGTTGGTTTTAAATGTGCTCTATAAATACATTGACTTGACTTTGTCAAAAGTGTTTTAGAGAGGAGGTGATTCAACTGTATGATGTTTTGCAGTGCTGTTGAATTGTGTTGTGTTTTACCTTGTGGTTTTTCTAATATTCAGTCTACCCTTATTGATGTAAATGGGGTGGACAAAATATACATATATTTGTACATATAATGCCACTTCTAAGTGTTGATCGGTAAAATTCAACAGTACTCTATCTGTGGCTGCTAAAATGATACACACAATTCAAAGTCAAAACTTCTTTGAAACAGTTTGATCAAAACGGAACATTATAAACTTCTTGAAGGTGCAACGTATGGCTTTTGTATTAGAATGCAATACTACCAAACTCAGTGGCAACTATTAATGTTTTCACATGCCAGATGAGATGAGAGAAACGTGGGTTTGCTCTGGGTGCTCTGGTTTCCTTCCACCATAAACCCATGCATGCTGGGCTAGGACTACAGTTGAAAATTAGCCGTCTGGCTAGCACTGGTGCATTTACAGAAATGTTGATTAATGTGCATTGTCCTAATACAATTAATAATATTTTTTTTACAGAACCTCTATCGTTAACATCAGTTCTTTTTGCAGGTGTCACTCTGTGAATGTGTGAGGTGGTAGCCAATCAGCAGCAGCGTCAGGACCAACAGTCAGACCATGGACCTTAGATTTAGACGGCTGTCGCCTCTTGCCGGGGGAGCTCTTCATCTGGTGCTGCTGGCCGGACTGGTGCTGCCGTCTCACACAGAGAGTGAGTACTCATATTCTTCACACAGCTCCGAGCTCTGCCCATATGTCAGCAGTGTTACAGACAGCTAGGATTCATTAGCTGCAATGGAGGCTGCAGAGTAGGGCTGGGTATCCAATTCAATACTTTTTAGGCACGAACCGAATTACCTCCTTAGTACTGAGTATCGAAAAATGCCTTGTCATTCAATACTCAATTTCAATACCTAAGGAGTAAATCTCATCAGAGTCAGTGAGCCAATAAGCATGCAGCATGCTTCTACCAAGATCTAATTATTCGGGTGATTGGCTGTCTAACGTCGTAGAAACACGGCGGAAAAACTCTACGCTATATAGCTACGGGACGCACGTAGTAGGAGCTGAACAATAAATTTGTACCATAATGTGTAATGTTGTAATTTATTTTTGTTAAAGGGCAACTATTATATAGCATTTTCAGGATTAAACTTGCATTTTGTGTTTGTACTAGAACATGTTTACATGCTTTAATGTAAAGTATTTTTCTCATACTGCCCATGGCTGCTGCACCTGTATTCACCCTCTGTAGGAGCGCCTGTCTCTTTAATCCCTCCTCCCAAAAAAGCCCAGTCTGCTCTGATCGGCAAGCGTGCTTCGTGGAATGTCCGGAACCTCCGCTCCACGTTTCACTAGTTGAAGCTGGAGCTACTGCAATGGAGTATATAGCAGCACTTTGTACCGTGAAAAATTACCAATAATGTCTTTTTAACCAAATATTACACAACCAGACATGTCCAAGTAGTAAAGTGACCGGAATTTGGGGAGAAATGACCAGCATTGGCCGAGATTACAGCTATGTTTCGTTAGCATGCAGCTACTTAATAGTTAGCAGTATGCTAATGTTAGATTGTAGTGGAACGAAGCAGCACTTTCTACTGTCAAAAATCGCAGATAAAGGCTTCTGAACCAAACACTACCAAATCAGACATGTTTCAGCAGTAATGCAACCCGGAATTGGGGAGAATTTAATGACATTGGCAGCCCAGATGACATTGTTTACTGCCGTTAGCCATGTAGCTACTTTAGTTAGCAGTTGACACTAAAATAAAGGCTTTTAAACCAAATACTACTAACAGAAAATGTTTCAGCACTAATGTGACCCAAATTGGGGAGAATTTAACGACACTAGCAGCCAAGGTGACATTGTTTACTGCTGTTAGCATGTAATTACATGGGACAATGTTAACACCGCAGTAGCGTAGTAAAAAAAACACTCCAGTCCTGCCTAGCTGGATCAGATGACCAATCAGAGCAGGCCGGCTTAGTTAGCCGAGAGTAGAAAAAACTGTTGAAACCGTAGCGTTCAGTGTTTTAGCTCACAGGGATTTGTCAACAGGGATTTGTCTAAAAGAAGTTTACCTCATTATTTGGCCACGTTTAACATTAAAATTCAACATTATAACATTGTATATGTGACAGCAAACATGGACAAGCATAATATGTGACCTTTAAAATAGATTTAATAGAATTGGTATCGAAAATAAGTATTGTTTAGGAACCGGTATCAAAGTCACAGCATTGGTATCAGAATCAATCAAACATTTTTTAACGATACCCAGCCCTACTGCAGAGAGCTTTTTTATGTGACTGGAACACAGCACTACTTCCATAGAAACATTTTGACTTCAGTACATTACCTTTGCATTTGTTTTTTAAACAGATTACTGTTTGTTGATTACAAGGGGGTCAATGAGAATATTGTAATTGACACCTACCTTCTTCTGCGTTGATAATTCAAAGACGTGTTCCGAAGATTTATCAAATCCAAAGTGGAATGTAGATGTCAAGGCTGCGTTCAGACTGGGAAACAGTCTCTTTTGAAAATGTTCAGAAAAGAAATATAGTTTGGTCGTGGCTTCGTGATGATTCTGTCCGTGTAGTTACTAAGATACTCTCCACAGCTGTACCCTGCATCCGGTAATGTGAGGAGAAAAAACTGTAAAAAGGTCAACAACATGTAGCGCCCGTTAAGAGCACTGAGTCAGGGTTCATGGCTGGGTTTGGAGACTAAAAAATGATCTGCATGCATTGACCAGAGCCTTGCTAATGCAATGATGGTTCTTTACGTCTCCCATGAGAATTCCATTGAACCAAGTCAGCTATGTTTAATGAGCACAACATCAATTTTGGGGATGGCAAATGCAGTAGAGGTGAAAGGCTGAGTAGGAACATGGAAAATGTAATTTCATATTAGTCTAGTCAGTAAGGGAAATGAGTTTAACATTATATACAGCTGACAGGAGTTAGTTAATCAAGCCTTGAGACAGATATTCAAACATGACCATTGATCTCTGGCAGTTAAATAAATACTTTCAGGCTACATTTACATTGTTACATTTTGGTTTAAAAAGGGATATCTTTTGCTACGTTTACACCTCTCATTCCCCCTGCTCTGGCGTTTCCGAGCCCCTAAACCGGAGACATTTGGAAACACTTCTGACCCGTTTTGGTTTGGAATCTGCGGGGTTGTGTTGCAGTCTCAACGGCCGCAAACGGAGACCTTTGGAAACGACACTGACGCCAATGTTTCGCCGCCTGATTGGGTCTTATCGATCACAACGTCTCGCTACTAACGTTACCAAGGCAACTACCAGCAGTGGGCAGAGTCTACACGCTGCCTCCTGTTTATGCCCAGTATACGACAATGTTGATGAGATATTGAAGTTTGGGCGTCCTCCTGAAAGTAACCTGTCAATCATTTAAAGCATTGTATGCCCTCTTTTTTATAATGCATTGCTCATTGTCCTGACAACAGCAAAATATAAGTCAGTTTCTTTGTGTCTATGTATTTATGTGTATTGTGTGTTAGTAAAACCAAACACCAGGTGCAGATGACTTTAGAAACACTGCTGATGCATGCTGGGAGCAGTTCTCAGTAAGTAGGCCAGGCAGAGGCAGGGCGAAGCCTTAAACCCTCAGAGGTCCTCGGAGGGCAATGTTTCTAATCAACAGGTTCATTATCGGGACTAGTTGCTTTATGGCTGCAATGAACACATTGTGTAATTTCCTTTATAATTTAGCAGATAGCAATTCATCAGAGGGGCTGTGTCAGCAATTACCTTCCTGTGTGAGCACTGCACTCCAGAGAAAATGAGAATCATCAATTTCTCACTAAGAGTTGAGATTTTCGGAGATTCTTATAGAAACCAAACCCTTTGAACCTAAATGGAACCAAAAGCTTATGACAAAAATTGCACAGACATCATACACATAGTGCTGGAAGTAGCAGAATGAACTTTTTTAATTCCCAAAGACCAAACCAGTTGGCCAATATAGACAAAGACATACACACTATGTCGACAATAGGGCTGCAACGACCAGTTATTTTCATTGTCGATTAATCTATTTCTCGAATAATTAGTTGTTCGGTCTCTAAAATGTAATAAAATGCTAAAAAATATCGATCAGAGTTTTCCAAAGCCCAAGATGACGTCTGTAAATGTCTTGTTTTGTCCACAACTCAGTTTACTGTCGTAGAGTGAAGAAACTGGAAAATATTCACATTTAAGAAGCTAGAATCAGAGTTCATTTTTTTTTTTTTTTTTTAATAAAATCAAACAAATCGATTATCCAAATAGTTGGTGATTCATTTAATAGACCTTTCTCCAATAATGCATTTTATAATTTTCAATTTAATCCAATTACAATTGTAATTGTCACATACACAATCATACACAGTGCTGTTTGTGCACGTGTGTGTATTTCGGGCCTGTGCATAATGTGTAAAACAATAACAACAGAGTGAAAACAATGTAATTTCCCTTTGAGAATCATTAAAGTACTGTATGTCTTCTTCTGGACATTTTATCGATTAATCCATATATCTTTGCAGGTCTAGTCGACAACGGTCTCGCATTGCCAGACCTTCCTCCACAGCGCTGCAGAGAAGGGTCCGGCTAGTCCACACAACATTCCTGGATAGGAGAAAAACATGCTCTTTAAACCAATCACAACCGTCTTGGGCGGCGCTAAGCGCCGGACAGAGTCACGGTGCCTCTGCAAAGTAGCCTCAGGAAGGAACTTGTTTTGGTGGAACATGTGTACGTTCAAAAGTTGTTTAAGTCGTGCAACAGAAAACTAAAAAAATTGGACAGATAGTCTAGCTAGCTGTCTGGATTTACCCTGCAGAGATCTGAGGAGCAGTTAACCATAGTCCTCATAAATCCACCGGAGTTTAGAACGCCAACACAAAGAAAGAGGAAGGGGATGGACATCCGGCCGAAAATAAAAGGCATCTGGTGGAATTTCCGGCGACATCTGAACAATCCAGGAAATGAAACGTTGTCGAAATAGACTATGTCGACAAAGACATAGACACAGCAAAAACAAAAACAAAACAAACAAAATTCTACACAATAAATAACACCAGGCAGAGTCATTGAAGTGAAGTACATAGTTCCATTGCAACAACAATTAGAGGGTAAGTAAAAGCCAAGTATACAGTCAATAGGTTAGAAAACAAAATCATTAAAAACAAAAAGTCTAAATCTGTCAGTGTACAACGATGTAAACAGTATGCAGTCAATAACAGCATAAGTAATTGCCCCATACAAAGAATGAATGAATAGTGGAAAAGACATTGCATCAACATTGTTCATTAAAAAGCCTAACTGCTGCAGGAACAAGACGTCCTGGACCTTTCAGTGGATGAAGGTGCTGTGCAACACTCCAAATCTTCCTCCTGGGTCTTTGCTCTGTGATGGTCTCCAGGGAAACCTCAGTCTAGCCATAAAATAGATCCTGCCTTATTGGTCAGATTACTGATTCTGTTTATATCCACAGCCGTAAGGCCCGACAGACATCAGCAAAGATCTTGCCACATAATCATCAAATCTAGATGTTTGTTTAGCATAAAAATGAATTCAGTGGTGCTTGTCCATGTATCCTTGGTTACAGTACAAACCGGCAGACTCTCCTCTATCCATTCGTATACTGTGTAAAATCTGGTGGACATACAGGCAAATAACTCAAACATGTCAAATTATGTAAAACTCATCCTAGAACATGAATAGTACTACTGGTATGCCAATTGATGTAGGAGCCCAAAAAAAATCCACATTTAGCGTCTGTATGGAATGGACCGGGCAGAGCAGCAGCTCAACCGCGGCGCTGTAAGATGACGTAGTATTAGGGACGTTTTACAGTCGCCGCAGCCGAGCTGGCGTGCACGAATGTGACGTCAAAATGATGTAGATCTTACCCAAACACCCAAATTCGATGAAAGTAGTGAACTGATCATTTATTTTACTTGTGAAGAGGGTTGTATGGAACCATCCACGTTATTTTTTTTGACAATTTGGTTGAAAGAAACACACATTTCTGATATAGAAACTTGTTGAAAATGGGTCAAATTTGACCCGAGGACAACAGGAGGGTTAAGAAGAGAGTATTAGCACTTCAGATGCAGTGGATTTCCCTGCTGTGCAAATACAGAAATGTGGGATGTTGTGAATGAGATGGATGGATGGATGGCAATTTGGATTTGAATACAATTAATCACACAGACTCCATTACACACTGAACTCCACATGCTGAAGAAAACGAGCTCTTTCAGTGTAAAAAGCATCAACAAAGTGATGTCTGCGTGAGCCAGTTGCATGTTAAATGACGGCTCTCCACAGAGGGTCCCTGTCATAATGCTGTAGAGAAGAATTTTTACTAAATCACACAGAGTACAGCTCACACTCTTTTGGTTTACTCATTGTAAAAAAAAAGGGTCAGGCTAGATTTTAAAACAAAAGAATAACCCCTTTTCAGATATTTTAAAACAGTTGAGCACAGTTGATTTTAATATTTTTTCCAGCTTAGCTGAACCTGTAGACTTTTCAATAGAGCAGGGTTTTCAACAAACTTCTTTTCAAAAGGTATTTAATTATGCAATTCAATGTTCAAAATTGCCTGTAGTTCTTACCAAACTAAATACTAGATACAAATGATAAAACAATATATCATGCAATTAAATGATACAATGGTTGTTTTTTAGCCCCAAGCACTCTGGTCGCACCCTACTTTAGCTTGACAGCTTATGCAATTTCTTGGCACTTATTGCACTCTAAAAACACATACCAAGGCTCTTGAGGCAATGTTTTTATTTGTAATAATTGCCTATATAAACAACATTGACTTGACTTGACTTAACCCTGCTATTCACTTTATATTTGCTGCCCTTGGGTCAGATCATAAACAGATGTAATATAGCATACCAGTTATATGGGGATGATAGCTCCATTTCTCATTCAAACCCAGTGAGGCTTTTAGATAATCTAGGCTTCTGGACTGTCTCAACGTTATTGGAGAAGAATAAGATTTACAGCTCAATGCTAAGATGACTGGGGTTCTAGTTGTTGCTCTAGAAAAGCTCGTCCCCACGATCATGTATTGGGCCTCTTTTCTCTGCTGTCCGCTCCAACCTCTGTAATTTAGGGGTGATATTTGAGCAATCTTCGTTGTTCTACACACATGTAAAGCAGCTGAACAGATCCAGTGTTTTTCCACTTAAGCAATATTAGTAAACTGAGATCTGTAGTTTCAACTACTGAACATGAGATGCTTATACATGCATTTATCTCATCTCGCATTAGTCTACATCAATGACGTTTCATTTTCCGGGATTGCTCCGGTGCCGTCGGAAATTCCACCGGATGTCCCTCTTTTCGGACGGATGTCCCTCACCTTCCTTTTTCTTTGTGTTTGCAAACTCCGGTGGATTTATGTTAACTGCTCCTCAGATCTCTGCAGGGTAAATCCAGACAGCTAGCTAGACTATCTGTCCAATCTGAGTTTTCTGTTGCACGACTAAAACAACTTTTGAATGAGCACGTTCCACTAAAACAAGTTCCTTCCTGAGGCTATTTTGCAGCAGCACCGTCCAAGACAATTGTGATTGGTTGAAAGAAATGCCAATAAACCAGAGCATGTTTTTTTCCCATCTTGGAATGCTGTTTGGACTAGCCAGACCATCCTCCGCAGCGCTGTGGAGGAAGGTCTGGCAATCAGAGACTACTCTCACATTGACAATTGTAACGCACTTTTCTCCTCAGTAAGTCTAAAATTCTCGCTCTTACATACAGAGCATTGCGCGGTCAGGCACCTGCACATGTGGCTAAACAACTTCGCCAGCTCACTCTCTTAGGTCTAATATGTTAAATTAGCTTTCTGTTCCACACAGCCAGCATAGGAACAGTGGTGATCGATCTTTTGATTCCATAGCACCTAGACTATGGAACGCTCTGCCTCCTCCCATACTGCCTGCTGTTTCTGTGAACTCTTATAAAATCAGATAAAGACCTACCTTTTTAAACAGCCGTTTTGGTCTGGACTTCATGTATTATTATGTAAATGTAATTGTGTTTTTTATGCATTTAGAATAATAATATATTATGTTCTTGTGTAAGTTTTTTATATGCTTTTAAAGCATTTTTCACGGATAAAAAGTGCTTTTTGCATAAATGTCACTTATTTTACTTACCTTTCCCTGCAATATTAATGAATCCAACACAAGCTGCGGCTAACAACCATGCATACCGCAGACAAAAACATCCAACTTCCAAAAGTAACCATTTATCACAGCCTGCAGCCTGAGCATGTGAATACACAGCCATGTGCTTATTAAAAAATGACTCACAACTTCACTTTGAGATGACAGCTGAACCCTAGACAACCTCGACAAGATCCGTACCAGATACCAAAGTACTGACAACCGTTGAAATCCTCCAAGAATATAACCATGATGCAAACTCTTAAGAGAGTTAATAAAACAGCCAGAAAACAGCAAGAAAGATGAGAGAGAACCCTGTTTGGTAACACTTTATAGGGTTACTAATAAAAGGTAAACTGATAGTTAATTAAACTTTAGTTAATAGGTATTTTAACAACAAACAATGACATGCTAATTAATAATGTTTACCAATTATTAGTAATGCTATATTAACTTATTATAACTCATTATTTGGATGGGTATTATAAAGTTGCTACTGATCTAGGGATGGGCAATGGGTAAAGGCAAATAATAGAACAGTTACAACAGTCTGGTAAGTTCAGAAAATGACATCACTTTACTGTAATGCAGCCTTTAAAACCAGGAAAAGACAACACACATATTACGATATTAAGATATCCAAAATCTAAGATGATATCTAGTCTCATATCACGATATCGATATAATATCGATATATTGCCCAGCTCTATACTGATCATTACAATTCCTTGTTAATGGTTTATACATGCTTAAAGCAAAGCATCTATGAACATTATTTAGATAGCTATTATCAGTGCTCCAATAATTAAATATTCATCTCTTTTAAAGATCGCCGAAAGAGATTTGAGGGGCCCATTTTAAAGTTACTTGATGCTTTGTAATTTATTAACTTTAAGTAATTATTATAAGCAATACTTTATAATAGCATCCAAATAACATGTATATATGGTTTACAAAACAATTATCAACCATTGACAAAGTATTAACTATCTATTTGAATGAATAAACACATTATTTTATATTACACTAAACTAATTAAATAAAATAACAGATTGTAATATAACTATTAGTAAACATTATCAATCATCATTCAATTGTTTGTTAACAGCAAAATAATTCAACTAAAGTTTAATTCATTATGTATTATTATTATATTTACTATTTATTAATAATGGTTATTATAAAGCAGCAACATTCACGCTTAATGTTGGACCAGTGTCAAAGATTGTTGTTCCTATCAGTCACTTGCACACAAAAATGTAGGAAAATACGGTCCAGGTTGAAAAAAACAGTAGAAAAGACAGAAAATGGTATCAAATATTTGAGATGTTGGCGTTTTGGGGTCTGGTGGTAGGAATTTACATGAAGCCGATTCAAATATGGACTGTGAGAATTTTGAATGAGGCCTTACGTAGCTTTTTCAATTATCTCCTGAGTGTCAATAGTATAATGTCACACCGAAATTTGTATTCAAGGACTCACAATGTTCTTATCCAGGCAGGGCTAGTATGCAGTAACCTTCCGTTTCCACCTTACAGCTTGTACTTGTATTTGCAACTCCCCAGGGTCACATACACATAATGATTTGCAAAATAGAATCAGTTTATTCACTGTTTCTTTGCCTTCCAGCCTTCATGCTGCTACCATACTTGTGTGGGAGGCAATTGTGTGGGTCATGAACAAGGAGCAGGAGAACACAATGTATTATTTATATCAACAAACAAGTGGCAGCAGTGTCTCTGCATCCAGCTCTCCAAATGGAAGTTAAGATTACTGAGTCTCTGCTGGGCGGTCCAACTGCTTGTGGGTATTAGACTATGGGAGAAAGCAGGAAGTTGAAATTACCTGTTTTGTCTAGACTATTCCATATGGCTGTATGGACTTAATGCACATTGTAATGATGCAAAATTCTGCCTTGGTGTCTTCTCCTTACTAGTATGCGAACATTGTATGTGTATCACCAAGGATGCTTAGTGAGTGGAGATTTCCATGTAAACAAAGCTGTATGAGAACAGTCCACTGTAACTAAATATCACACAAACAAAAGGCTGCGAAGAACACCTTACAGGGAAACTCCACCCATAGATTTGACATTGTTATGTAACAACAATCACTCAGTTTGAGTTAATTGCAGAAATTATTTTGTAATGACTTATTGAACTGTTGTCATTTGCTTTTCTGCTCTCCATTCAGCCTGCCAGCTGGGCTCAGTTGAATTGATTGGATTTGCAGTGTCTGTGCTGGCAGGCTGCTATTGACAAGGCAGTGAATGGATTGGTCCATTATAATCTTGATAAAGATGTGCTGTTTTGGCAAGGGTTTGACATTTGGATTATCATGTCATGAGGAAGAATTGGAGAATGGCTTCTTTTTCTCTTTTGGAAAAATGCATTTTTCAGTCTAGACATGACTACAAACATACAGTTAGCTAGTTTGTTCCCTGTAAAAGGATTGAAAGAACCGTGTGATACAATCTCTGTAATTTATGGAATTTGCAAAAAAGGCCTATGGTTTTTGTTGTGCAACATTAGAAATTTCAGACTTTCATTAAATTTGTTTTTATTTGTCTTGTTGACTGTATTGGCCAGGACACCCTTGAAAAATATTTTTAATAACAATGTGTCTTTAATTCTGGTTAAATTAAGGTTAAAGGTCCCATATGATGCTCATTTTCAGGTTCATAATTGTACTTGGGGTTTCTACTAGAACAGGTTTACATTAGTGGTGTCAACAATAATCGATTCGCCGATGCATCGCAATGCGGGGCATACACGATTCAGCATGGATGCGGCAAAGTGCCATAATCGATTATTTCATTGTTTATTTTCTGGCCTTGAGTGGACAATAAAGTTGTGAAGTTTCAATTACTTCCGGGGGCATAACAACAACATTCAAGATGGCTGAGGCAGAGGGAGATGACCGCAATAGACGGGTAATTAAAAACACACCCAAAGCTTGGAAAGCGGACATCTGGGCACATTTCGGATTTTACGAAGTTAATGGGAAACTAGACAAGACTTACGCGGTGTGTAAAACCTGCCACACTAAAATCCAGCACTTTGGCAATACAACTAACTTCACGAACCATGTTGATTGTTGGCATCCTGAGTTGGCTTCAACAACAACAACACAAAAAGTCGACACATCCCAGCCAAGAATTGACGAGTCGCTAGCTCAACGTTGCCACACAACTCCGAGAGAGCAAAGAGGATCACACGATCGGTGGCATGTTTCATAGCGAAGGATCTACGACCCTATTCTGTGGTAGAAAATTGCGGGGTTTCGCCACATGCTTAAAACAATTGAACCCCGGTATAAGCTACCGACAAGAGCTACCTTCACTGATTCTGCGCTTCCCGCATTGTACAAAGAAACCAAAGCAAAGGTAATGGAATCAATGTGTAAAGCCAGTCGTGTAGCCATTACAAGTGACGCCTGGACTTCAGTCGCAACAGAGTCCTACGTAACCATAACGGCACATTATATTAGCGAGGATTGGTAGATTGTATCACATGTGCTGCAGACGAGAGCAGTTTATGAGAGCCACACTGGTGCTCATATGGCGAGGCTACTCTTGGATGTTGTGGAGGAATGGCAGCTAACAGATAAAAGTGTTGTGCTGGTATTAAATTTGGTAGTAGGCTAAGCCTACACACTTTATTTTTGGTTTACATTACAATGTATTTCACATCTTGATATTTTGTTGTATGCAGCTGATGTGATTGGTAGGATCAGGTATATAATTGTCATTGTCTTAAAGTTGCTAAGCTGCTGTTTTGTTGAGAGTAGTTGCACTTGACTTTACTACTTGAAAAAAGTTTCACAGTAATAAGTGGTTACTGTGTGTTGCACTGAATATTTTTATTGCTGGGTGCCTGGGTGGTTGTTGTTACAATAGTGTGACTGTGATTACTGATTAATATTTGCACAGGAGTTCAGGAAGTGCCCTGTCTTAGAGCTGCTATTTTACTGTGTGTAAAAAAACACTTATGGTCACTGCTGGAAAAAGTTGGCTGTTATTGGTCTATTTAATTTCAAATGGTTCTAAAGCAGAGAGAAGAGAAACATTTCTCATTCAAAGCACTGAAAGCAGTGATTTATGTTTTCTTTGACTGTATTATTGCATGTCTCATATTGCCTTCTTACTTACAGTTTGGTCGACATAAAGCCCTAAAAACGTCAGGAAAAAAGTTCCTTAGCCATCACAGAGTTTAGCAAATCAAGCAAAACAAAGATTACATTTTTAAAAGCAGGCTACCACACAGCCTCACAGCAACCGGTTTCACAGCCTGAAAATAAAAACTCTCTGCTTCTGGGGGAATTTCTTAGTCTCAAATTTGCCAAATTCTGTGTCACGTAATTGCAGTTTGAAAAACAGTTTTTGGTCTGGCACACAACTAGGCGGGCCAAAATCTATTGTTCACTAAAGCTGCCAGAGGGATAAATGTTACCTCAGTCCCCAATGGGAGTATTGTGTCCGTCTTTGGTACTAGCACTTTGGTCTGTTCAAAATAAATTAAAATAAATGGATCCTTATGCATTTTTTTCTCCACTGTACCAAAACCGTGACTCATAAACCAGAGTGTGAACCACATTGTGACATCTGTGTACAAATACACCTTGGACAATAAGGCAGTTTCCCGAAACGCACAGAGTTTTGCAAGGCGAGAGATATCTGGCGGCGATTATCCAGTAAATGAAATGTCGTCAATCCAGACTAGTGATGGACAAACCCTTTGTGCTATGTACTAGTGTATAACTAGCATAACTGCTGGTAGGGTTGACAAGCAACTTTTGACTTTACTGAAGACCAAATACATTGCCTGGCGACAAAAACTAAAAGTCAGAAATGTCAAGGTGTCCCTGTAAGTTGCTTTGGCACATCATCTTTCACTTTCTGTCCCTCTGTGCAGCCATGTATTAAACTTGTGCTTGCTCTCTCTTTCACACCACGGAAGCTGGAAGTTACCGGTGGTGCACGGCTGACAGGTTATGTTGACAGGCCCGTCAAAGAGCAGCACTGGGAAATTGGCAGGGTTTTCTGTATTATGGGGCAGGAGAGTTGTGCTGTGAAACTCAATGTGCAAACGTTGGCTCTTCCATCCTCTGTTCACTTGATAGGCAATGTAAACATGCTATTTCTGTTTACATAGGATTACTTTTCATAGTTTATGGGATAACATCATCATATTACACATTAAGAAGAGCATTCATTTAGACACTTTTTATTTAAATGATTATGAAAGGATAATTACGGGGTCTTCTTTTTTATATTTTTGGCCACCATTCCTATCAGTAAAGTAACATTGTAATCAACAATGATATTGGACTATTCTGCAAAAAAAGTAATCTCAATAAACTGTTGGCATGTTATCTGACTTCTGTCTTCATTGTAGCAATGTCAACATGTTCCCAGATCTCAATTATTTACTAAGGTAACCAGTTGTTATCACAACTGATAATAAAAAAGCCAAAATATTCTTTAAAGATTATTATTTTTCCATCTGAAATGTATCTCTAAGGATGTAGTAATACAAATAACTTCATATTAAATAAATTTAACTTTGAATGAAGCTGGTGACAAAGGGGGGTAATGTTACTTTTACAAGTCCAAGACAGCATTGGAGGCATTTTATTCTGCCTGTATCAGCATTAATGACTACTGTTTACTTCCTGCTAGAGGCAAAATTATCAACCTCTGCACGACTAGACTACCCAGGAGAAGGCTAGTAAGAGAACTGTGGAAGGCGTTGCAATGTTTCTACCTTGGGTGTCCAGAAGTAGGAAGCCAGATTGTTTATATGTCACTTTGACTTATAAGAGGTTGATTTACATGGCTGCTCCACAGCCTAATGAGTCTCTGCGAGGAGAAGACACTTTGTGTGAAACTGTTGTCACTTGTCACTGTGAATTGCCTCAGAAACACAGCTTTATTCCGCCTCACACAGCATTTGACTGCCTGGCTGCATGCCTAGACACCATTAAATTCTTGAGCCCAAATGAGAAACAGGCCTGTAAAACAAGTGTGCTGCCATGGGTGACAATGAGACGTGAGCCAATAGGCTGTCAACTTATGAGTTGAGGAATAGTTTTGTTGAAGAATAGTTGGGACCTAGGAATAGTATTACGGCCCAGCCATTTTTGGGATGTAATTTTCCACCTGCTTACCCTTCATCCAAGGCAGACTGATCTACAGTATAAGACTATATATACTGGCCTGCAAAGAGTAAATCTTTTTTTCTTTTATTGTTGGCTTAAAACACTAGTTGGCAACATGGAAAACACAAACTTGGAAATTAAAATGTGCAATAAGTGCGTTTCCAAAAAAAATTGTTTTTTGAAACCAAACTGTTTGATCAGTAAAGTGCCATTTATGGGTAGGGGAAAAAAATCAAAAATTGTATGTATCGTGATTTCTCTTTGCAATGTTTTTTTTAACAATGATTCCCCTAAATATTTGATATACGGTATCATTGAATGTGACTACATCACAATCACATCACAAATCGAATCGGCACCCATGTATCATGAAAGGATCGAATGGGGACAAAGGCATATCGTCCCAGCCCTAGTGCCAATACAGATTGCAACAGGTAGGGAGACAGGGGGGTTGTTAGGTTGGAGGTTGAGTTGAAAAGAAACCCACTGGCACTGCTTATTGAAGAACATGCTACAAACTAGGGGATAGCATCACAACACATTTAGCTTTGAGGCTAAACAGCCTTCTCTCTTGACTTTCTCTCTGACGAAAGTAGTCTTTGTGGTTGTTCTGCTGTAGTTAACCATGGCTGACTTATCTTAATCATACATAATCATACAGTATGTTAGCATAACTTCAACCACATAAAAAAGGTGTTGAAAAGACTAACTACATTCCACAGAATGGAGTGCAGCCAGATTAGGAAAGACCCCTGAAGACAATTTAGCATTTTTGCAAGGTCAGTTTTTAACCTCCCTCACCAATTATCCTGACCATAACCACTCCAAACTCATACCTTAATGTAACTATCTGTAGTCATCACCTGAACATAGACATTCCCAAACACTCCCAACTAACACATACTGTGTTGGCACGTACTGATGCTTGGTTGGATGCCCTTAGCATCAGATACCAACGCACAAGGCACCCACGGCTTTCTAAAATGACGTAGTATGAAGAGCGACAAAGGTAGGGAGTAGTATCAAATACAACACAAGACTTTCACCCAGGAAAAAAGGGTTTGTATCCTGTTCTTGTCCCGCATGTAACTTAAACGTTAATTTCTTAACCCTTTCCCTAACCCTAACTAAGTGGTTTACTCTGCATGTTGAAAAATGACCTGACCCAGAGCGTTAGAAAGTGACGCCAAGGGGTCCTGACCAAGTGTCAGTATTTGACGAGTTGAGAATGTCTAACTTCATACCTGAACTCGTGGCATCTGTTACATCAACCTTTAAAGATACACATAATACTGACGAGCATTTTATTTGACACACTGTAGTTGGAGATGCCTAACTTCTCGTTATGCGCATATGATATACGACTGCAGGAAAAAAGTCATGCACACCCATCCTCTTCCGGCTAACTCACTTGTCAGCAGAGTCACATGTCACAGGTATAAATTAATATTTCAAAGCAATAGCTTTAAGCTGTATTCACGCAGAACATTTCCAATGAACCTCATATGATTCGGAATATTTGGTGGTCATCCCTGTTACAATCCTTTCTGAAAGTGCCATGTCTGTAATCTATAAAGCAAAAGTTTCACCCTAAATTTACCCACCATATTTCAGGAAACACAGAGGTCCTTTGCTTATATCATTTCCATGTAGATTGCCATTATACTAGTCTCACATTGCCAGGCCTTCCTTCACAGTGCTGCGGAGGAAGGTCTGGCTAGTCCAGACAGCATTCTGGGATGGGAGAAAAACATGCTCTTGTTTATTGGCATTTCTTTAAACCAATCACAATCGTCTTGGGCAGTGCTAAGCACCGAGGGGAGCCATAGTGCAGCTGCAAAATAGCCTGGTGAAGGAACTTGTTTTGGTGGAACGTGTACGTTCAAAAGTTGTTTTAGTCCTGCATCAGAAAACTCAGATTGGACAGATAGTCTAGCTAGCTGTCTGGATTTACCCTGCAGAGATCTGAGGAGCAGTTAACCATAGTCCTCATAAAAACTCATAAAGAGTTTAGAACGCCAACACAAAGGAAGAGAAAGGTGACGGGACATCCGAAACGGACATCTGAAAAGAGAGACATCCGGCGGAATTTCCAGCAGAACGAGAGCAATCCTGGATGTGGAACATCGTGGATAAAAACCCATGTAATGTAAAGACTACCATTATTGTAATTTGTGATAGCAGCTTAACTTCCTCTGTTTGGTGGAGAGGATACAGTGGAAAATACTGATGAGAGCTTTTATAGCATTGTGGGTGCAAATTGATTAGGCTCATCTAGCAACTCAGCATGGAGACCCATTATGTTTTAATCATTGGCCTATCAAGAAATAGGATTAAGGTTTGGTTCACTAAATGTATGTGAAAGACAGACTTTGTGCAACACAAAGCACAGATTTAAGTAAATG
Source organism: Sander lucioperca (assembly GCF_008315115.2). Classification (NCBI taxonomy): domain Eukaryota; kingdom Metazoa; phylum Chordata; class Actinopteri; order Perciformes; family Percidae; genus Sander; species Sander lucioperca. The sequence continues at coordinate 29,488,853 of NC_050183.1, forward strand.
GGAAAATCATATGAAGTCTACGTGTAATTCTAGTCCAGCGTTGATCAGGATTATTCATTTGGAAAAGTCAGGTGTAGTATCAGAATCCCTCCCAGGAATCATGTAGATAGTGGACTCAGAGTGGGACTTTAGTTATTTTTAAAGCTTTAAACACTTACTCTCAGGCGGAGAGGGATTACTATCAGGCAGAGAGTGACATTGCTGTTTTATGACACTCTCAGCCCCAACGTTGAAGTTGATGATGTATTGTAGTTTTTTTTTAACAGTTGCCGTTTGGAGACTCAAACATGGCACCAGATTTTGGCTACATTTACATTGCTACGTTTTGGTTTAAAAAAAGAAATATCTTTTGCTACGTTTACATCTCGCATTCCCCCTGCTCTGGAGTTTCCGAGCCCCTAAACCGGAGACATTTGGAAACACTTCTGACACATTTTGGTTTGGAATCTGCGGGGTTGTGTTTCGGTCTCAACGGCTGCAAACAGAGACCTTTGGCAACGCCGACACTGATGCCAACGTTTTTCCTCCTGATTGGGACTTATTGATCATGACGTCTCGTTCTTTGAGACTGAGCTACAAACGGTACCATGGCAACTACCAGCAACGGGCAGAGTATACATGCTGCCTCCTGTTTATGCCCAGTATACAATAATGTTGTAGACTGGGTAAACCCAGCCCGATCTGCCGGCGATTTGATTTCGCCCTGCAGCTCAGGCTGGAAAACTGTACGTTTATCTATCCTGCTTCCGTTACAGTTTTACGGGGACCAATTACAAACTGGCTTATCCACCTGGCGCGCTATTGGCGGGTTTAACACGATGACGATAGAGACGCGACCAAGCAGCTTCTTATTTACATTCAACATAGCGGCCACCGAAGCGCAGCAACCCATTGACGCCGCTGTAGCTGCTACGTCACCCGGATCGTTGGTCTGATTGGTTGAAGGACTATCCAATTGCGTACAGAGTCATTTGAACTATGCCCGTTGATCACGCCTCTTGTGCAGTAGAAAATACAGAGCAGACTCCCCAGACTAATGTTCAATCTTAAAAGATTGAGCTTGGTCTGGTGATAGCCAGACTTATAATGTTGATGAGATATGCGGTCTGGGCGTGTTAGTTTTAACGGAGATTAGTTCTTCTACTGGAGCTAAAAACACTTGTGTGCACGGACATCGCATTTGGCTCAAAACTCCGCTTAAAAACCAAAACGTAGCAATGTAAATGTAGCCTTTGTCTTTCAGCAGATGCAGTCCATGAGCATGGGATGTGAGAAAGCCAGTAGGAAGTGACAAGGTTTTCACTGCGACTGGCACAGAGAGTGACAAGCACCTGTACAAGGCAGTCAGTGTAGCATGTAAGCAGCATAGAGTGCTGTGCGGATGGATTCCCTGGCTGGTGTCAGAGAACCATCAGGGTGGAGGAGGGCTCTGCTGCCACCGGCCTCTGCAGCACTGATTTAAAAGCCGTGTCTCCTGTTTACTGTGGCATCATTTACTGGAGTAATTGAATGAAGAATACACTCTGTTAAACCACCCATGAAGGGATGAGCTCATAACCAATACACTTTATTCCAACATTTATCCAGTAGCCCGGAGGATGTTGGATATACAAGACTGGTCTGAGGGATGCATTGGGTGCCAACCCGTTCTCACTCCCAACTCATAAAATACCGACGCTTGGTCTGTGGCTCTAAGCGTCGGATACTGATGAAAGTTTGTATGGAACGCACTGGGCAGAGCAGCAGCTTGACCGCGTTGCTGTAAGATGACTTAGTATTAGCAGGACTTTCACCCAGGAGACCCGGGTTCATGTCCCATTCTTGTCTCGCATGTCACTGAAACGTACATTTTGTAACCCCACCCACCATCTTTTCCTAAACCTAATCATCCCTTTCTTGTGCCGCTTGTCAGTGAAACGTACGTCCCGACCCAGAGCGTTGAAAGTGACGCCAAGAGTTCCGACCAAGCTCGTCTAAATATGACGCCAAAGGGCTAGACACAAGTCCCGAGAGCGTCAAATAGTGACGCCCAGGTTCCCGACCCAGAGCGTCAAAATATGATGCTTAAGGAGACTTTTTGCGTCAATAACAAACGTCAAAGGCACCTGACCAAGCATCGCTTTTTGGCGCGATGGGAGTGAGAATGTGTTGTGTGAGCTGGTGGGATTCCATCACACATGTCACCCGGTTACCATACTGTTTGTGCCAGACGTACGGTAGAGGAATCAGAATCAGAAAGAGAATTTCAGAATCACAGAGAAATTTATTGCCAGGTAAGTAGCACTTACTAGGAATTTGCCTTGGTTCATGGTGAATACATACAAACAATAATATGAAAAAATAAATAAATACAGAAACACATAACACATACATGTAACTATTTAACATTAAGAAAGACAAATGCAGGATGTACAAAAATGTAGAGGAATGTGCAAAAGTTCAGGATATATACAATGTGCAGGATGTAGAATATTGAATATTGATTTAGATGTTTACATTTTATCTTCTATCTTCTGATTTTGGTTTAGCAACAGGATAGACTGATGTATAAAAGAGTTCTTTAGCCTGTTGTATCTAAACGAAGGGACTCTAAATCGCCTGTTAGAAGGCAAAAGTTGGCATTCATAATTTAAAACATGCGCAGTCGAGACAGAAGAGATGCTGTTAGCAAGTCTGAGCATGCCTGGCACTTGGACTAAAACTTTGCATTTAAAGCTGTTTTTAGATATGTGTAATAATATAACATTACATGTATAAAAAACAGGATTCTTGATCGAGTTTCTTAAATAAAAACTTTGCAGGTTTACCCACAGTGATGTTTCATACACATAACGGGGATCATCTTCACATTGCAAAATATTAACATGCTTCTGTAATATCATTGATGGAGGTAGAGCCATTAATGAACGCAATACTATTATTATTCTAAATCCATTCACTTTTTATTTTATTTTCATGCAAGCAATTTAACCTGGCAGAAACCTAACCTCAATGTATTATTCACTAATGGATAATACAGTGAGCCATATGATTTGGTTGAAGGATTTCAATGTAGTTCTTTATTTCTTTTTCATCAAAAAAAAGATGAAATAAGCATAAAAGTCAGAAAGGATTTGCAGAGAACAATTACCCTAACAATGTCCCTGCTGCATTTCTGTACTTCCAACCACTTTTATTGGTTTGTCCAGTTGTAGGACAGTAAGTGCCATCATTCTCAATAAATACATGTTGAATGAGTTGAAAGGAATTTAATTGTATCCTCATTACTAATGGAAAGGCCGGACTCCAATCAATTTATTGATTTCCTGCTCCATATTGCCTCCTAATAATGTTTCTGGATGCAGAATATGTTTTCAGTTGCAGCTTTGCTGCTGCCTGGCCTTCAGCATATGGTTGAAGTTGTTTGGGCAGAGTCATGTCTTGGAGATGGTGGTGTTAGATCTGGCAGGGGAAAACATGTGGCATGTGTCCCTTCAAGCAAAATGAGCCAGACCCATTATAGCCTGATACAGAAGAGATACTAATATGAATACAGTATTTTTACCTTGGTACCAATCTGCTGCTGAAATCCTTTGTCAGTAGCCTGCAATTTAACTGTCAGAGCAGGCTAAGTTATAATTCCCGCTCTATGTCTATCAACGTAACAAACAAGCATCAGTCAGCTTTAAAGAAATCCATCACTGCCTCCAATTCTCTTCCATAATTTGCTGTAGACCATGCAATGCCTCACACACAGAAACTAACATAATGTAACCCAAGTGTGTTGGTGCTGATGAACACTACTGGAGTGATGGGTCACTATTGAACAATGGGAACAATGTATAAACACTAATAACACAGCTTTGAAAAGATGGCATACAAATGCCACGTCATTTAAATGGTCAGCATTCACAATCATGGCCTTCAGGCTTTGGTTGAGATTTACTTTGACAAGTCTTGAGACTTGAAGTTGTCTCCATTAACTTGAGACTTGACTTGGACTTGTCTCCATTGAGTTGGACTTGATCCAAAGCACTGTAGCCCTGGAACAAGATGCTCAGTGTTGGGATAGAGGGTGTGCATGATTTCTGTTAAACCGTATTAAGTTTAGGAGCTATCACTTGGCAGTGTAATGCAGTATAGCCATACAAGCATACATTTCCATATATTATGATCTCACATTTGTGATTTTGATTTAAACCTGTCATTCACCACCAAAGGCAATTCCCTTTTCTATGAAAAGAAACCCTTCCACCTCGTGACGAAACAACCTCCCGTCTGTGGCTCCAGCCATGCGTGTCCTCTGTGAGATCAGCTTAATGCAAAGATCAGCCGCTAAATGTGCAGGGAGCAGTGGTTGGCATTTAGCACACACTAAGCCTATTATAGTCATACTGTATCTGTAGCTGTTTTAGGGCACTCTGCTAACTGCCTTGGTGCTGGGTAATTTGGTTTGTGTGTCAGTCAGTGTTCAATCCCTCACCTCCTCCAGATGGCATGGCATACCGGCTGCATCACAATTTACATGATGTATGAGATTTTCAGCAGATACTGTACCTTTGATCTCCAGTAGCCTAGTGCTGGGCAGTACATCTACTTAACATAAATTAAAATATATCAATTATATAATTATATCAATACATTTTCAAACAACAGAGTTTAAATATGCATTGCTGTAAGTATTGTATTCTACACAGTTTCTTCTGCACATCAACAGGCGTGTTGCTATGCATTAAAAACAGTTCACACAGCTCAAAGAAAAATTGAATCACTGATAACTTCTCGCTCTCTTTATAACTCGCTCAGGACCTCAGGGTCTTTCACCCGGTGTCTCGATCCTAAACACTGGGTAACCGGGGTAACGGCTGCACGCGTCACCTTTTTTTTTAATGAATCTGGCTAAAGTGTCACCTGGTAGCCTGGAGCGCCACATTTTTAATCATAATACAGGTAGATTCAACAACGCAACGTGATGTGATAGATATTGTTCAGGCTCAAATCTAAACTTTAAAAATGATTTTTGTCCCCAAAAACGATAAGGTTCCTCTGAAAAAAATACAGGATTCCCAAACTGTCAGTGCTTTATGATGGGGAGAGCTCTTCTTCTCCTTCTTCTTCTTAACCTTTATTTAACCAGGAAGAGACTCATTGAGATTAAAAATCTCTTTTTCAAGAGTGTCCTGGCCAAGACAGGCAGCAGTACAACCACACATACAGTACATACAAACACAAAATACACAAAAACACTAAAAACATAAAGCAACTGAAACAGCAAATCCTTCAAAGTCAACCAGAATCCTAAACACATCAGGCAAAACATCTGCAGCCAGATGTGGCTGCCTCCAAGTCAATCAACATCCTCTTAAAAGCGACCAATGAGACTAGCTCAGTAAGTTTCATGGATTTCTGTAACTTGTTCCATGTAGAGGGAGCAGCAAACTTAAACGCCTTTTTTCCCCAGTTCAGTTCTAACCTTTGGAACAGACAGAAGGAAAAGATCCTGGGAACGAAGATTGTAAGTCCCGGTACTATTTACACTGATATAGGTTTCTGACCTAGGTAGGATGGAAGGAGACCTAAAATAGCCTTGTATATGTAGATATGCCAGTGTTGAAGTCTCCATGTTGATAAAGAAGGCCATCCAACACGTTCATACAGTTCACAATGGTGAGTGAGGGCTTTCATACCAGTGATGAACCTCAGAGATCCATGGTATACAGTGTCCAGTGCATGTAAACTTTGAGCTGAAGCATGCATGTATAAAACATCACCATAGTCAAGTACAGACATAAAAGACCAGCCTGCCAGCTCTAAACATTCTCTAAACTAGTGATGGCCAAATGAAGCCCCATGAAGCTCCGAGAACCATTTTACCATCATATAAACTGATACTGACATCTGCAATAAGATAATATCGGCCTGGCTGATTTTTCAGTCTTGCTCTAGTTTGGTTATCTAAATTATTTCTAAAAGGTAATGAGGTGATTGTTTTAAATGAAGAACTGACTGACCTTTACATATTTCACATTCCAGGCACTCCTGAGTAGTGATGACCAAATGAAGATCCATGAACTATTGTCTTTATTCTCTGAGCCCACTAGATGGCGCTCTTTGTTCAACTCGGGTTAAAAGCACACTGAATTGCCATTCCTTGAACCTTTTTCTTTACACCCTTCTAGTGGGCTCAGAAAATAAATAAAATGGTTCACGAAGCTTCATGAGGCTTCATTTGGCCATCAATAGTCTAAACTCCAAGCGTGCCACAGGTGATCCAAGGGAGCCTTGCCATGAAAAGTGTGTTTGGCTATCTCTCAAAACACTTGGCAGGGCACACTTGCTAAATAACCATCGACTTGCCGAGGCAAACATGATAACATGTTGAATAAACACCACAAAGTACGCCCAGTGGTAATCAGCCCGTACTTGCCTGTATGTATTTCTTTTCTTTTTAGTTTTGACTGAGCTTGTGGCAGGTTTAACTATTGTCGACAATATGTTATCAGTCACACATGTGCTTTTCTTTGCGTGAAAAAAAATGGACGTGTGGCGTGAGAGACGGTGTGGAAAGTGTCAGTTGTGTCAGGCTCATGGTCAATGCGTAAGAGTTGGCAGCCCTGTTTCTGGGTTGTTAGAGTAGACAGGCTGGAGAGTGTGTTTTGAGTCCTACTTTTTCACATTTTCTTCTCATCATAAAGTGTCTATCCTTGTGGATTATATGTGAGAGGTCAAATGGACATATTCTAAAGAAACACCCCAGAGAGAAACAGCAAGAACAGGGTCAGAGAAGAATGCAAGGGAGAGACAACTCACAGCTGCCAGTTAAGCTAGGCGAAGCACTCAGCATGTTTTGCATTTAGAGTGTCAAGCGTCAGGGTCAGACAACAGCAGCCAAGGGAAATAAATAGCTTAAAAATGGTACGATCCACTCCCTTCCTCTCCACCCACCTCCTCGGCCTCCTTGGAACCTCTGATAAAACCCTTTGTGCTGGCTTGGCTCTACTTACTTTTGCATAGCGCTGTAAAGGGCAGTATTTCCCTGCTGTACATTGACCATCCTCAGGACCCTACAGTAACCTGTTGTACAACTTGTATGACTGGATTTCCATGGAAACGTACCAGGGGAGCAGGTCTTGGCTTCGACTACACAAATGGGTTTAGAATCACATTGAACTTTAAAGAGCTCACTTATCAATTGCCAAAAGTAACTGTGAAAATGTCTTGCCTTGCCTTCAAAATGCTCTTCATGGCTCCCTGCTGGGGACCCTTGCCTTTGTAGCCCGACATTTTGGAAAATTTTGCAGTCACAATGCTGTAAACGTGGATTACTGATCGATAGTACAAACTGTTTCATTAGAGGACGCACGCGCGCATGCACACACACGCACGCACAAAGGCACGCACGCACACACACACACACAGGCACAAACACACACACGTAATGAAATCTGCCTAAAATGAATCAGTTTGTAACAGTGGAAACACTTGAAAAGTTGTTTGGTGTAAGGTCGGCATTATATGTAACTTTTGCTAACAACCTGTCTGACTGCTGTTTATTTGTTTGTTTCTTGACCGGTCTGACTTCTTTTTAGTGATGTCAGTGTGTTCCTGGATCTCAGCCATTACCTCTGTGAGTATATTGTTACAGAAACGATGACCAGATCTATTGAAATAAGATCAACAGGTATTATGCTTTTAAGGTACTGAAGATGATGTTTTTCCTGCTGCTATTTTATTTTTACACTAAAACACATTGTTGGTATCCTTGAGGTTTATAAACCTGTCGAGTGATGATTTTGACTTGTTTTTTTAACATCGCAAGTCCCCCAACGTTTCCGAAATGCAATATTAAATACCCCATTAAATCCCTTTAAAGGACACCTATTATATGCCGTTTTCAGGTTCATGTTTGTATTTTATATTTCTACTTGAAGGTGTCATGCTTTAATGTCCGAAAAAACTTTCTTTTTCTCATACTGCCCATGGCTGCTGCACCTGTGTTCCCCCTCTGTCTGAGACGCTCTGCTGGAGCGCCCGTCGCTTTAAAAAGCCCAGTCTGCTCTGATTGATCAGCGTTTCCTGATCTCTGGAGTCTCCTCATCTGTGCTCTGCTGTCGCTGTCTCTGTACAGTCTGTGGACACTGACTGCCACAGAGTATACAGCGAGAGCTTATACCGTGTAAAACCACCAATAAGGGCTTTTAAACCAAATACTACACAACCGGACATGTTCCAGCGACATCATTAGCCAATTATTAAGATTACAGGTTTCCCTGATGTTAGCATGTAGCTACATGTAGCAGCAGTGTATGTAATGTAAACACTGCAGTAGTGCCTCCCTGGAGCAGATGACCATATATAGAAACCTGGCTCGGTATATCATGTAAAATGTAAACGGACTGTATTTATTTAGCATTTTTTAGTCTTAACGAAGCGCTTTTACATAGTACAGGAACCGTTCACACACATTCATACACTGTGGGGTTCAGGGTTCAGTGTCTTGCCCAAGGTGCACTTCGACATGGGGCTGCAGGGCCAGTCATCGAACCACCAACCATCCAAATGGTAGGCAACCGCTCTACCACCTGAGCCACAGCCTCCCACGTCACATGGAGCCGGCTTTGTAACATTATAGATCACAGAAAATACGGAAAAACATAATAGGTCTCCTTTAAACTTATTTAATCATTCCATTGGCATGCAGTCTCCATCTCTAAAATTGGACTATTGAAGGTGTACCCGCACCAACTGTTGATCAGTGAAATGTGATATTGAGGGGCGTTTCTGAGCTCTTGATGTTTGCATTAGCACCCTCTGCAGTCGGCAGGAGTGTGTATTGCGTCACCTGTATGCTCGTGAGCTTGTGCGGTTGATATAGAGCGTCCGGTACAAACAAAGGGTGAGCTGCTCATCAAAACAATAGCAGCCTTTAATATATGCATGACCATAACGTGACATGTAAATATCATTTATTATCCATGCTCAGCACTTATTTCCGCCTTTAATCTTGGTGATGTACAGTATAATTGCTCCCGCTGACACCTTCAGATTTACGTGCTGCTTATTATCAGGATGGAGCTTGGCTGTTTCTACTGGATTTATGTCTGAATAGTTGTGGCTACGGGCATGAGACAGCTTTTGAAAGAGCACATTGTTATTGCAACACTTACAGAAGATTTAAATATGTAAAAACCCCATCACCTGCCTGGAGCTGTGTCTCTGTCAGGCCTCTTCATCTGATGCTGGTTGTCCTCTCTTCCCTGCTCCTATTTCTCGCTGTCTCTCTCCCCCAGGCATGCCCAGCTTCATCAAATCTCCCGACGATCAGACAGGGATTTCGGGAGGAGTGGCATCGTTCGTATGCCAGGCAGTGGGTGAGCCCAAACCTCGCATCACCTGGATGAAGAAGGGGAAGAAAGTCAGCTCCCAGCGCTTTGAGGTATGACTCGACAGCGGGCCTCAAAGCTCCCTGTCTGAATGTCTCATACCCTCACTGCTCATTAGCTCTCTGCATTTATGTGTGCCTAAGACAAAGAAAGACAGAGCAGGGTAGATTGTTTTCTTTCATGTTGAACTCGCAGTTCCAGTGTGTCAACGTACCTTCTCAGGTGCCTTTGTGTTTAGCAGCAGTAAAGCTGAGCTTTCGGCTCAAGCTGTATTTGCTCATTATTAGAATATACAGAAGCTTTTACTGCATTTAGGCTACATTTACATTGCTACGATTTGGACATACTATGTTTTGGTTTAAAAACGAATATCTTTTGCTACGTTTCCCCCTCTCATTCCCCCTGCTCTGGCGTTTCCGAGCCCCTAAACCGGAGACATTTAGAAAAACTTCTGACCTGTTTTGGTTTGGAACCGGAGACCTTTGGCAACACGACACTTGACGCCAACGTTTCTCCGCCTGATTGGGTCTTATCGGTCACGAAGTCTCGTTCTCTGAGACTAAGCTACTAATGTTACCATGGCAACTACCAGCAGCGGGCGGAGCAACACGCTGCCTCCTGTTTATGCCCAATGTACCAGAATGTTGATGAGATATGAGGTTTGGGTGTGTTAATTTAAACGGAGATTAGTTCTTTTACTGGTGATAAAAACACTTGTGTGCACAGAGATCGCTTTTGTCTCAACACGCTGCTTAAAACAACAAAACGTAGCAATGTTAATGTTGCCTTAGTGCCTGTTTAGAGACCACTGAATGCAGTCAAGTTAGTTGCAATATTCTACTTAGAATACCCAAGGCTCCGCATCATAGTGAGTACATGTCTACATGTTAAGCTGACAGGTTAAAGAGCAGAACTGTGATAAACCACAGTAGCACACACAGACACACACAGACACACACACACACACACACACACACACACACACTGAATGACACCTGTACTTTCAAGGCGTTGTGTGTTGTGGAAAAGTGGACGATAAGACGACTGAAAAGGGCTGCAACTAACGATTATGTTCATTATTGATTAACTAATTTCTTTTTAAATTCACAGATTGATTGTTTAATATCTGAAAATAGTGAAACATTTTCTTATAGCCCAAGGTGACCATCCACATGTTCCTTCATGTTTCTATGAACCCAGCTCACAACAACTTGAACCTTGCTTGATTTAGGTCATGTTGTGGTACAGTAATGCAGTTGAACTACTTCAAAGATTAAAGGATTAAAGGATACACATTTTTATAACTAGCACCAATTCACCTTTAAAGGACCAAAACCAATAGTGAATTTCTCCTTATTAAAAGTATTTATCAAAAACACATGAATCAAACACAGGCTATGGCTTGATATTGTGATGTGCAATCAAACTAAAAGCTGTGAAAAACCAAAACATGCTCAGTGATGTCTGCCTGACAGCTGCACTCCAGAGATAGTGAAGGCAGTGGTAAAATGCTGTAGAATAAACAACATTTAATATAGGGACATGTCAACACGTGTGACAGTATGCTTCTATTTTGTTTAATACACCAGACTGATCTCATGAAGTGGCGTATGTATGCCGATTGGTATGCCGTTATTGGCGTGTTATGAAGACGCACACTCACTTTTCAGCGTGTTCATCAACGTCGTTTGGCCTCCATTGACTTACATTACCTTGCGTTTGCGTGTGAATTGACGCTGTAGTGAGTAGTATGAAAGAGCGAAAATCCACGTAGGGAGGTTAGTCGGGGTGGTGGATGGGTAAAACACAGGACTTTTACCCAGAAGAGCGGGGACCGCGTCTCGCGTGTGATGTTTCTTTCGTTTTCCGCGTGTGTTGTTTCCTTACCACGTTTTTCTATTCCTAAACCCAACCCAATTCTTCTTTTCCTAATCCCAACCGGTTTTTCTTTTCCCCCCGCGTGTGATGTTAAAACCAACCGTAGCCTCGCAATAACACGTAGCCTCGCAATAACACATAGTCTCGCAATAACACGTAGCCTCGCAATAACACGTAGCCTCGCAATAACACGTAGCCTCGCAATAACACGTAGTCTCGCGATAAGACGCCACGTGGCTTTAGAAAGTGGCGTGTATGTTTACGCTGTGATACAGCAGACTGCCGACTGCTGTCCGCTATATACAGCGTAGGTATACACGCGGATAGCTCAAAGTGCGTACAGATAACACGCCACTTGGCTTTAGGAAAGTGCCGTGTACGTTTACGCGAAGTCATGATTTAATACATGTTGAATACACTGTTATGGCATACAGGAACAGGTTTATCAGGCTGTGGCTACACAGACAATACATATAAGTAGCATTAATGTATTGTTTTGGATGACGCCAGCATCCTCCTTTCCCCTGGACCTGGGAACCTTCTGAGGAACCGCAGAGACCAGGGTACAAATTATGTTCTGGGGACATTTTCCGGGACATTTTTACAGCAGCCCTCGTCCTGTCATGTTGCTTTATCATACAGCAGCGGACTAATTTCCCTAATATTCACTGGTCTTTAGACCACGGTGGAAACGCAGATAACAATGGGCTGACTGAACTTTCTAGTTGCTTTAAAAGTTGTTCCAAGAACTAAAAAGTCATGACTGTTGTCATTGTATGAAATCCCAGCTATTGATAGTCAATGTGGTTGAAAGCTCCAAAAAAGCTAAGAAAGTAGTAGTAGAGTAGTAGATGTGTGATTTGAGATTATTAGTCACACAGCAGGTGTGTTGAAGTGTAATCACATCAGCAAGTTATAAACTGAGCATACTGCATCCTGCTGTTCTCAACAGTCTGGACTCTCCAGTTTGAACGTGGCGTACTTTGTACTGAGAAAGGCCGAGGTGGTCCCTTACAGTAACAAATGTCTAAATTGATATCCGCTATTATGTGGGGAGCATTTTAAAAACTCTCCTTGGTGGTCTGTTCTCTGATCAAACCCTAACGCTTTGGCTACATTGAACGCGTAACGTATGCGGACTGTTTCTAGGAGTGGATGTGCCGCAGAATGTATGTATCTTTGAACTGGCTACACGTGCTGCGCACACACGGCGTAGGATTGACGGCACTGAAGTTGGCTGCCGATTCGCAGCTTCCGATTCGGCAGTTAAGGGGAAATATAAGTCACAGGCCAGAGGATGAGCTTTTGCTTTGGGATTGGTGTTGTTTCTTCAGTTTTTGGAGCTGGCATGGCGCTGTGAAACATCAATCTACTGTCAGCTGGCAGTAGATGTATTATGACAGGACAGCTTAGACATGAAAGGGGAGAGAGAGGGGCTCTACCAGATGAGCTACCCATGTAGTTTAATTTAAAAGAAATATAGACACTTTATGATCAATTTCTGTGTAAAATTGCTGCGAACACCTCTTATTTTTACGCTTGTAGAGTGGAGCATACGCACCACTTACGCGCTGTAGCCAGTTTCATTGATTATAGCGAAAGTGTAGTTTTGGAACATTCACTCTGCATAATGTAGCTGGCCCGTAAGTACAGTGTGAAGTTAATTTTTGAATTGATTAACAACAAGATTGCTGGTCCCCAGCTAACTAAAATAGTATTTTGTATGCAACTGCATGACGTGGGTTGACAAAAAAAATAGTTAACAAAATAATTAATGTGATGTATTACCTGCAACATATGTGTTGGTACCGACCTTCTCAGAGTCTCCTGCCGAGTCTCTTTTACATTTGAATGTGCAGAAACTTTGTGCACTGTGGTAGGCTTACCAGAATCTAGGCGTTTTATGAATGCAGCTGCATTAACCCACACAGCAACTGCTTGATTAATAGGAATGTATGAGCCTTCCTGCAGGACTCTGAAAGCAGCAGGAAAACAGTCATTAGCTGCCAGCCAACCCAAATGGCTTCAAGTGAAGTGACTCAACATGAGTCCTGCGCAGGCGGAGACACTTGGTTCATGTCGTTGTGAGTAATAGGAATTATCTTACACCTGTCTGCACAGCATTACTCAAACTGATGGCTACCCTGCATGGGGAAGGGGTACGTCCGCCCCACAGTCCAGACAGTCCAGCTCTCCAGCTGTCTTTTAACTACCCTGTTAGTCAACTCTATTCAGTAAGCCAGGCCTTCTTGATTGATGAATATAATAGAAAGAGAATCTTAAATCCTTAAATAAAGATACAGTATATTTCTTAATTCCGTCCAAATTCAATTGCTTTGCCTTTGACACTACCAATTCTAACTCATGTATTGAGTTACATCAGTGCAATGTTCCTCATATGTCTATGCATGAATCAGTCTCACTCAACATTCAACATTGAAAGAATGTTACAGCATTGTTACAGCATTACAACCGTTAATCATAACTTTATGATTTAGATGTGCAGACTGTCGAGTGGATATCCTTCTTCAGAGATATATAGACCAGTCTACAGAGTTAAGGTCTATCTTAGAACACACTTCCACAAAGTGGAAAACTCCATGTGATCTGGATAATACCATAGGCCTGGTATTAAATAAGCGTCATTATCATCATTTTGGGATCGGATGACTGTAAGAAGACTGTAAGAAGATTGCCTGGTAACACTAGTGCTACTGTAGCTCATCCACACATGTTGGTCTTGTGGCACTCAATCATGCACGATGCAGTTGTCACTAGAACACCTCCATATGTGGTCTGATGGGTTCGATTGCATTCTAATTTTAATGTGCTCTGCATACATATGCACCGGCATCCCTTATTTAGATCTAATGTTAATACTAGGTGAAAATTTGGTCTTACACTCATAGCTTGAAAGTTTGCAATGTTACCCTTTCTCTAGACTAGGGGTGCATGATATATCGACTCAATATCGTTATCGCAATATCAAGTTGCGTAATATTACATTGAAAGTGTTGCAATAAGTATGCAATTTTTAGTTTATTTTGTGGAGCGCTGCGTCCCGTCCGTTGGCTATGTGGCTTAGTTGTGTTCGATTTAGAGCCCGCTTGAAACACTATAATGATGCACGTCAGCGCACGGGTCCACTATGTGACAAACCCTATGTAGTGTACCACGTGTGTGCATATTTTGACAGAGTGACAGTGTAAGTGAAGAAATAGATAGAGACAACAAAACGGAACGAATCAGAGAAGCGAAAGACAAGTTGTGTCCTGTTCTCTTTATTTATTTATTTTCTACTGTCCAACCAGTAAAACATGTCCTGTTCTGGAGACATGGTCCTTATTTATTTATTCATGTTGTACCAGTCCAATATGACTGTCAGTTGAAAACCTTGTGTTGTAAGAAAACTTGTTTAATTTGTTTTGATGCATTTTCCCGTAATGTTTATAATTTTACACATGTTTAAAAATATCGAAATTAATATTGATATCGCAATATTCATAACCAATATCGCAATATCACATTTTGTCAATATCGTGCAACCCTACCCTAGACTCTCCGAACAATCGCTCCCCTACATCCAACCACCAAAACAGAGGTTACTATCCACCTGATATCTTCAGCACCACTTCCATTGAGTCTTAAAGCCAATTTCTTAACGTTTTCCCTTTTTCAATTTCTTTTCATATCTCTTTGCATCTTTCTAACTTTGTTTCATCTTTGATACATGTTCTCACTGCCAAGTGTCTCTCCCAAGAATTGTACTTGTGCAGTAAACAAATATTTAACACTGTTCACCCAACAATCCACCACTGGACCATAATGTCACATTACCTTTAGCATTTCTATTCATAATGTCCTCACTTTGCATCAGTGAAGTGCTATCTTATTGCCAATGAGTTTCATAAGAATCTTATTTGTAGAAAACACGGTTGCATTGGCAGGATTAATACTTTTTACAGCCGTTACTACATTGTTGTGCTATTTCGACACTCATGACTGCATTTCTTGTTCAGATCTCCCTGTTAATGTTCCATCAGACACGTGATCTCTGCAGGAGTGAGCTAAGTGGCTTGAAGCTGGGGATGGATCAGAGTTAGGGTTATCCAAAACCAGTCCCTGTTCTCTGTTTTGATTTGAACTTGACTGGTTGGACCTGGTTTTGTTATACACCTCTTTCCTACAGTGGGCATGGTGAAGTTTAAACCTTCTTAGTATGAAATAGCTTTTTTTCCATGTCTAAGCTCCTTTACTATGGCTGCCAGGGCTTTGAATTAACCTTTTTGATCACCAGTAAACATGGCTAGTAGATTTTTAAAGTTACTAGCCAATCAGATTTCCCACTAGCCAAATTTAGTTTTTCCTAACTTTACTTTAATTTCAGCTCCTCTGGTTTGTTTTGTGCCGTTCCATTCATCTACTCTGTTACAGCGTAATCGATTCTGCACACGCAATCACCTAGCCAACGGTGATATGAAATCCCAGGACATAGTGTTCATGGGAAATGTAGGATTAGTACTACAAGCACTGTTGCCAGATAACGATTATGTTTTCCAAGCCAAACACACACCAAATTTCATGGCAGAAAACAAACCAATCTGCAAACACTGACTTGTTTTCTGCAGCCTGCCGTTCAAAAAAACGCAGTATTGTTCGCTTCATTCATCACCGGCCAAATTGGCTAGTAAGTTTACAATGTAACCTGCCAAAGTACATTTTTATCTGCATTTGGGGGGTTGGTGGGTGTCAATTTAAAGCCCTGATGGCTGCATAATATAATGGACTCATGTCATGTTTCTCCTTTGGGCAAAGTGTTCCTCGGCTTCCCTGTGGGTGGGGTGGGTTGACCTCCTCCCGAGACAGGAAGAGAGTGCAGCTCTGCTCCTCCTTCATTAGAGCAAGAATGTGATTCCTGCCAGTCGGCTTCTTGGGTCACACACACCACAGTGGGGCGGAAGTGTAAGGCCCAGTGCCCTGACCCCTGATTCTTTAGCACCCCCCCCACCCTAACATTCCTCAAACCCCTCACATACCTGTTATCCACTCATGCTCATGACTGTGTACTTCCTCCTTTAGCAGGACTCCGGTCACTCCACGCAACATGACGAAACCCTGTGAGAACTTGATCCTTCTGTTTTCACCGTCTCGTGTCCTCAGGTTCTAATAATTTTCCTAATTCGTTTTCCTTGTTTTGGTCATCATTCCTATACATTGTACTCAATATTGCAGAGATCTGGAAACGCAGTAACATCGCTAGGTTTAAGTACCGCTGTAGCTGTATGGCGTTCTACATGTATACAGGCAAATGACAAGAGCAATAGAGACTGACAACAAGTTAGCCTACAGATAACAGCACAACACTAGGTTTATGGTCGGCGCGGTATAAAATGACGTCACCAGGGCTGACGTTTCCAGCGCGAAGGCTCCACAAGTTGTTGCGGCACGGGGTTGTGCACCTCTGAAATTTTGTAACTCGGCGCACGCTGCGCTTTCAACTTCAACGCGGTTGGCTGGGAAGACTGGCCGAGCAGGTTCGCCTCTACAAACATCTGTATGATTCTTCATGTACAGACCACAGACAGTCAAACAGCCTTAAATATGTGATAGAGACACCACACTGGGAAAAGAAGAAGCATTTTGCTGGAGAGTGTGGAAAAACATGAGAGATCGTTTTGTAAAAGCTTAAAAACAGCCCTTATCGAAAGAGTGTTCTTAACGATGTTAGAGGCAGATATTAATTTCAATTTGGAGATAAACAACATGTCAGGTTAATACTTAGGAGTAGATAAATGTTTGGCGGTAGGTCTGTGTTTAACATGAATGTGTTTACTGCTATTGCCATGCAGTCTGCTTTCCTTTACTTCCGCTCTCTTCTTCTTGCTTATTCACAGATTATTTCCTGTTGTTTTGGAGAACACTGCAACGAACAATGCGTTGAGCATAAACGTCTCTGTGCTACTTGTAGCGCACGCACCATCTACGGAGGCATGCACCAGTAACCAAGCCTTTAGTTGAAATAAACTGATGTGAAAAATCTACTCGTTAACTGCTCAAAATGTCAGAACAGGAGATGCAACTAGTGTACCTTGCAGCTATGCATGAAGCTTAGTCCAATTGTAACAACACAACATATTGAACAGCTCAGTGTTAGTTTGAACAGATCGATAGTAGATATTTCATACTTTCTGATAGGTTGGATATTCACATGTTCAAAGGTATTTCATCTATTCTAAGGATCTTCCATATAAGGATTGGTTTTCAAGGTGACATTATCTCACAGAAAGAAATAGACTGGAATGTGTGAATCTATTAGAAGTATCTTCCACATGAGGGTAGTTTGACAGGAACACTAGCCCACAGAAATAGATAGGTTGGAATATGTGAGTTCCAGAGAGAGTATATAAAAAGGAGTGGAGTCATTCTGATGTTCGAACAGGCACCACTCTGGTAGTGTGTACAACGTTGTCTCACTTTCATGAAAGTTATGTTCAATATTGAATAAAGCTGCATTTAATCTAAATTCATCGGACTCGTCATGTGTCAAAGTCTCCACCATCATGCAGATATCATTTCCCGATATCACTTTCTCATCAGCATTTGAGCACATTCATAACGTTCCTCACAGTGCACAGAGCAAAACATTTTTTAGCAGGAAGAATGCAATGTGTTGATCACATAATGTGCACATTTTTATTGATTTTTTTCAAAATACTTACAAAACATACAAAACCAAGATAATGATTAGAATTACCTTCAAAGACACGGCAGTGTTGTAAAGCCCAGGCGAAGCTGTTATCTAAGTAAACTGCACCCTATAATTTCATTTTTTTAAAGTTCTATGTAGGTGGAGTAGCTGACAACAAAATTACACTACTGCATGTGTACACTGTGGTTGATAAGATGAATGCAGCGGTGCATCATTTTTACATTTATGAAATGATATATTAACATCACATTTATGCAACATCATTGCACAAAAGCTCCAGCAGTGACATAGGCAGAACTTGTATTTTGGGTGGGCCAGTACAAAAGTGAGTGGACCATCTTTTCCCACAAAAAAAGATTTATAAAAACTAGAAGTAGCAAATAGGACAAACGTAGACAAATTAAACAAAACACCAATAAGTTTACTTCCCAACATACTGCATTATGAGGGCAATAACAGCAAAACACTGTCTATACAACATGCTAAACCAACATCGCTCAGTCTAAAAAGACTATAAAAACAGTATTGATGAAAACCTGTCTATTATAACCTATTCAGGCTAAAATATATTTACACTGGCAGAACCAGCAGCATGGGCTCTGCATTGCACAGCACTGTTAATAGTGAACCATGTTATTGCACAGTGGCACCCAAACAGCAGAGAAGTGTTAACATACTGTATGACAGCATACATCAGACAGAAATCGCATGTGGAACATATCCCTCCTTCATTCATTACAGCATTGTTGCTTCAGGACTATGGCCAGATCACGAGCAGCAATGCCTTACCAGCTGTTTACACAAATCAGCAGTAAAAGAAAATAAAAGTTTTAAAACTTCCAGCCAAGCCTTATATGAATTAAGGAAGATATAATGGAACGTAGCCCACACAGCGCCAAATCTTAGACAGTGTTATCGACTGCACGGCAGTGACAAGGATCAAAGAAAACAAAACCTCCGGCACTCACAGATAAGTTATCTTCTTATTTAATGTGGGCAAAACACAAACGCGTTTCAGCTATAAGCCGTCATCAGTGTTCAAGATTTCTTAGGAAGATTTCAACTTAAATAGTAAAGGAGGCTGGCCAGTGCTGCCCTGGCCCATTACTGGCTACGCGCCTGAGCTCTAGCAACAATTGTGTATTTTGCAATTTCAGTCTCACAGCTCACACTAGATTTCTGATGCAGAATAATGCATGGCTGATGCCTGCAGGACCCTGCGCACTATGGTGAACCCTTTATGGACTGCTGAAAAGTTGCATAAATATGAACATGTAATGTGTGTAACGATAAATATTACTCTTTTCTTTTGAGTCAACGTGGCCATTTTCAAAATAATAGCTCGTTATAGAAATGGAGTCATTCAGGTTCAACTCATTTAAGAGTTAACAAGTAAAACCTTAAAGGAACATTTCAGCATTTTGGGAAATATGCTTTCTTTTTTTTCTTTCCAAGAGTAAACGTAAAGCTGGTTGATGGTTAGCCTAGCTTAGCATAAAGACAGGGAGCAGCAAGCCTGGCTCTGTCAAAAGTGAAAAATACATCTAGCAAGACCCCTAAAGTTCAGAGGTTAACATGTTGTATCTTACTTTATTTATTAATGACAAATGGCAAAAAACTATGGCCAAGGATCATAACGTGCTTCCCTCAATATATAACAATTTAATATGGTGGTTTATATATTATTTCTGCTTCAAGCTGCCTTCAACACAAACCATTTCCCATAATTCCTGAACCATCGCAGTTTAAACACCAGCTCAACAAAATGATTCAAGGATACAGGAATTCAAAGGTTTTACTTTCACCCTCACAAACAAAAAAGCAAAATGTTCAGTGAAATGCAGTGTGCCATTCTCATTAAGGCAGCATAAAAGACTACTGTTGAAAGAAACAAATAAGAAAATAAGAAATAAAATGGATAAAACATTTAGATGAAAAAAGATCCTTGTCCATTGGTGAGTCCGGATCTATCTATCTTATTTTGTTTGCTAAGAAATGAACTGTTAACTTTGTTAAGATCTCGAGATTATGTCCAATGGCAAGTGCTGTGGAAGATGCCCATGTACTGTAGAACATGAATAGTAAGCCCCAAGAAAATGTTTGACTTTTTCAGAAAGACCAATTAAAGAAATCCTCAGGGAGAGATCGTATTGAGTTACAGAAGCAATAGAACAGAAGCTAGCTGAGCTGAATTCATTTTAGTGTGTGCAGAAACTTTAAAGGTGTTGGTTGGTATATTTCTTACTTTTAATTGAGTCAGGCTAGTCCCCCCTTCCCTCCCTTCTTCCAGTCTTTATGCTAAGCTAGGCTAACCACGTCCTGACTCCAGCTTTGTACTTAACACACAGACATGAGACTGCTATCCATCTGAACATCTCACTCTGCGAAAGAATATTATATAGAAGATGTATTTACCAAACTTTTCCTTTAAATATGTATGCCTACCTACTTTTACAGCAGCATGACATCTAATAATGTGATGAATTATTTAAAATCTCTCGCTCCAATTTCATCATAAGGGTCTAACGGTCTAAAAAGTCTGTTTTCATTTTGGTGGACCACACTCATAGGGGGCTGGCTGGCTGTTAAAGGGTTATTTGGGTATGTATGTTAAAGGGTATTTGTGGCTGCATGCATAAAATAACTTCAAAATTAACCAAAGACAAATTATCAGTACTGGCCCATAGGGGTCCATAGGGAGGTGGCCCTTCTGGCATTTCCCCAAATTCCAGATGGCCAGTCCGTCACTATGGATGGCTGTAGTATAATGAGTAGAGGTGGGTTTAAAATCTAGATTTAGAAATGTCAGCTAAGTGAGCTTCTTTAACATGTAGTTGGAGGCCATTCCACAGATGAGGGGCACGGTAGGATAATGATCTATAACCAACTGACTTTTTGCTTACTAGGGGAATGACCAGGAGACCAGCATGTATAGACTTTCATAATAAGTATCTGAAGGAAGTCTTGCAAGTTAAACACTATTGTGTTGTATTGTTCAGCGCAACAGAATGTCACAGGTGATTACTTTAACCCTCCTCTGCTGTCGTCTGGCCAGGTGATTGAGTTTGATGACGGCTCGGGCTCGGTGCTGCGGATCCAGCCTCTGAGGACCCACCGCGACGAGGCCATCTATGAGTGCACAGCCACCAACAGCGTGGGAGAGATCAACACCAGCGCCAAGCTCACTGTGTTAGAGGGTAAGCACTGACTGCTGTCTCACTGATAGAGAGAGAGCGCATTTAAATCCCGCCCCCACCGGAGGGGAAAAAAACTCTCCGGTCTACTTGAGTTGTATTGCGTGAAGATTTCTTCCTCGTCAATTTCGTCTGCTAGCAAACAACAGAAAAATGCCTAAAAGCTGCTGTGTGGTGCGGTGTTATTCACTACCATCACTCTAAAGAACCCAGAATTGACTGTTCTCTGGGAAATGTTTTCATGCTAATCGAAAGTGACCAGTTTTAGCATAAACCGCTAATTAGCTTGCCCCGACGACTAGCTTTATAAGCTAATTAGCGGTTTGCGCTAAAACTGGTCACATTCGATTAGCATGAAAACATATCCCAGAGAACGGTCGACTCGGTACACGTGTTATTAACCTCTAGGTTCATTTTGAGCCGGATTTCTCCTTTAAGTTTTTATTAACTGCCAACCCGGAAAATTGAGCTTTTATGAAGACAAAGGTGGAAACAGACGTGAGGAATCAGCAGAGAGAACGGGAAAATTGGGGGATCCTGACACTAGGCTAACGTTATGTCTGACGTTACATATGTTAGCTTAAAGGAGAATTCCAGTCAATTTCAACACGTAGCTCTGTTGTTTGGAAATTTGGAGTGCTGTCAGTAGCAAGAAAACAAGAAAAACAATCGGTGCTGCCTACAACGTGTTATCCCCCTGCTAGCGTTAGCACCCAACAGGCTTAAACAGGGCAAGTTTTAAACGTGTTTTTAGCCTCTACATGCTCGAAATGTCATTACAAGTGCCTACCCATGAGCAGTGATTCCTTCCAAGGGAACACAGCAAATTTGACTGGAATATTGGATTGTATGAGTTCGATAATCGACTAGTGTGGACTTGACCGGAAAACAGGAAATAAACAGAGGTATGTGCACTGGCTGGATTAACACAACTTTTATGCCTTTCTGTCACATCTACTGCAGTCAGATTCGCTGTGTTCCCTCGGAAGGAATCACTGCTCATGGGTAGGCACTTGTAATGACATGTCGAGCATGTTTAGAGGCTTAAAACACGTTTAAAACTTGCCCTGTTGAAGCCTGTTGGGTGCTAACGCTAGCAGGGGGATAACACGGTGTAGGCATCACCGATTGTTTTCGTTTTTTTTGCTACTGCCAAGCACTCCAAATTTCCAAACAACAGAGCTACGTGTTGAAATTGACCGGAATTCTCCTTTAACTTACAGACATATAGTAAGCCTAAAACTGACATTTAGATATTTGACTTGGTAACAAAATGCTTGCTGCACACGTAACGTTGGACATAACGTTAGCTTAGTGTCAGGATTCCCCAGTCTCTCCATTCTCTCTGCTGATTCCTCACGTCTGTTTCCACTTTTGTCTTCATGAAAGTTCAGTTTTTCGGGTCGACAGCTTTTAAAAACGTCATTCTTGGGTTATTTACCCTGTTGGTAGTGAATATCACCACACAGCAGCTTTTATGCATTTTTCTGTTGTTTGCTAGCAGACAAAATTGACTAGGAGGAACCTTCACGCAATACAAGTCAATGGAGAGCAGAGAGTGGCTGTGTGGCTCTCAGAGTATGACGCGATGCGCTCTGTTTCTATGTTTCACACGTGTCCACATGTGTCCTGGCTGTTTTACTCCTACTCATGCTTTCTCAGCCTGCCCTCACCTTCCTGACTCTCTCAACTGAAGGGGTTTTCATGGTCATGTGACCCTGTGTTGCCCTTGCATCAGAGTTGGTCCTCATGTGAACATACAACATTGACTCATTCCAACATGCCTGTTTGTGTTCAGCTTTAACCATTTAGGTCAACTAGATTCAGTTAAAGTGGAACAGTGTTGCACTGAGTCACATTACCTTAAAGGCACATGATTTGATAACTGGCATGGGTGAGTTCTAGTGCGAGCTGTAGCTGGTTCCCACCACAGGAACCTTTCCCCGGACACAGGAACCACTAGTACAGTAACAACACAGCCCGCTCCTGCAGTGTGTGTGTGTGTGTGTGTGTGTGTGTGTGTCTGCTCCTGCTTGCACTGCAAACAGTACATTTATTTGTCAATAGATGGACTATTTATTTTGAGTTTTCTCCCTTCCCGTAGAGAAAACATGTTATTTTACTATCTGATATTAATAAATTTGATTAATCTGCTTCCTAACTGGTCAGGTAAAGAAAAAAGTGTGTGTGTGAGCACAAACGAACTAGCAAGTGTGCATGGAAAGGAATGATTGCAGTTGGAAATTCAACACTACCAAATGCCGTAGTTTTTTAAATCATCCAAAATGAACCCAGAGTCTGAAAGTTAATTTCGTCGACGTTGCTTTGGAGACAGGTGCTCTGGTGTTTTTCGTCTCCTTTTCATGCATTTGTTGCATCCATCCACTGTTGTGCCACAGTGAATTCAAAGTGTAACATGATGGCTCTGCATTCTGTTTCCTTGTGTAAATTGTAAAATGTTTGTACTTCAAATGCTCTCATCGTTTATAAAGTGGTTATTGGTCTAATCTCAATTCAATCTTCTCAAACAAGAATGCACAAAAGAAACTTTTGTGTTCTAGTTTAGTCCAGTTAAGTTGAGTTCCCCTAGCTCCATGGTTACTGAAACTGGGACTTATGTTGCCCGAAGGTTAGACCTGGTCCTTATGTGTACCTAGAGCACATGACGCGCTTTCCTACAATCATGCCTGTTTGAGTTTGATCGAAACCATTTAGGTCAGGTCAATTGAGTCAGAGTGTTGTACTGAGTCATGGTACTTGATTCATTTGATTTGATAACTAGTGCTGCAGCGTCCGAGTGAGAACCAGAGAGTTTTTAGCAACTTTCCAGAGATAGCTGCTTTCTGGTACAGAGCCTGGTGATGACCACCAATAGTGAAATCCATATCCAACCCAAGAATTACTACATTAATGGCACAAGTTGCTTTTGCTCTGTTGTGTTTGATCATTATATACTCAGTTCTGTCATTTCTTTCCCAACCCACTACAATATTTCTCTCTCAACCTTTGACGTACTATAACAGTCAAAAAACAAAAAGCAAACTATACAACACTATCACAGTAGCCGCTCCCCTATGTCTTCTTCTTTTACAAACCGGTCAAATGGCCTCCAGAATTTTTTCATACACCACAAATTTTCCTCTCAATATATAGGTCAGCCATTGCGCCATATTCTTAATCCAAGCACCAATTGTAGGTGCCTCCATTTTCTTCCAGATGAATGTATAGCCGCATCAGCCAATTATATTTGAGTAGCTTTAAATTAGAGTTTCAGTTCTGTCATTTTGGTTAATTGGTACCATAATTTAGTTTTTTTTAAATGCATTGCTTGAAAATAATGAAAACAAATGCACAAAGTATCTTAAAATCCGCTGTAAAGTGCACAGTTTGGAGCACACATACATGTGTTAGGTATAAACATCAGGGTAAAGAAACCTCACTGGTCCGGTGGTGGAAGTGCAACCAATCTCGCTCCCATCGCGCCAAAAAGTGACGCCTGGTCAGGTGCCTGGCCGCGTCACTTTTTGACGCTCTGGGTCAGGACGTACACTACCGGTCAAAAGTTTGGGGTCATTTAGAAATTTCCATTCCACTCCATTACAGACAGAATACCAGCTGAGATCATTTGCATTGTTTTTTTAATCAGGGCAGCAGTTTTCAAAAGGGTTCTCGACTGTTGTAGAAAGAAGTGGCTGATCTTTAATGCAATATCTACATTGCCCATTATCAGCAACCATTCATCCAATGTTCCAAAGGCACATTCTGTTTACTAATCTGATATCATTTTAAAAGGCTAACTGAGAAAACATTGGATAACCCTTTTGCAATTATGTAAGCACATAATGTAATCTGAAAACTGCTGCCCTGGTTAAAAAAAACATGCAACTGATATCAGCTGGTATTCTGTCTATAATGGAGTGGAATGGACATTTCTAAGTGACCCCAAACTTTTGACTGGTAGTGTACGTTTTACTGACATGCGGAACAGAACGGGACAGTTAGGTTTAGGAAGAGATGGTGGGTGGGGTTACAAAAAGTAACCCTGGTCTCCTGGGTGAAAGTCCTGTGTTGTTTGACCCATCCACCACCCCAACCAACCTCCTTATGCAGATTTTAGGTCTTTCATACTACTCGCTACAGTTGTAGCTCTTAATGCTACGTCATCTTACAGCGCCATGGTCAAACTTCTGCTCTGCCCGGTGCGTTCCATACAGACACTGAAGGGGAATTTTTGTGTTGGTAGCTGACGCTGAGAGACACTAACCAAGTGTCAGTATTTTACGAGTTGGGAGGGAGAACGGGTTGGGAAGTGAACAATGGGTTACATGTGGCCTCTGCTGTGGCAGTAGGTCTGAAGTGGAAGACAGCAGCAGCTTTGGAAGCACTGATGTTACCTTCATAAATCAAGCAGATGTTGCTTCACTTGTGTTGCCAGTTCTGCTGCAGATATTCAAAGTGCACGGACTGGAGGAATGAAAACCTGTGGGTGTAGCTTAGTCAGTGACAGCTTTCACTTCCATGTACTGCAACAAATTCAACTAGCTGTCTCCAGACATGCAGTCTAATGCCAGACAGCATCACTGCTAGAAAGGGGAATATTATGGTAAGTCTCAATACCTCCCTGCAACAGCAGCTTTTCAGAAAGGCTGTGATTTCTTCCCATGTGTGTCCTCCCAACGCAAGAAGTCCTCCAAACTAAATGATGAAATATGTTGTTTCACTTTGACTTTAAACATGTGCCACACACACACAAACACACACACACACACACACACACACACACACACACACACACACACACACACACACACACACACACACATAAGTAGGACAGCATTGTCTCCAGTGTCTAAACTGTTAAATAACAAACCTACGTCTACATGGAGTGTTGCAAACATTTTAGTTGAAAACGGGAAACAAACAGAACACAGCACATTAATGTTTTCTGATCTGGCGTTCCCTATTGGCATCATTTGTCAGTGGCTGATATATTGATGATGATGATGATGATATAAAGGTATGATCTGTCATGGCTATTTGTATTTACTTTAATTTGTCATGTGCCTCTGGTTTCTGCTTGTGGGTTGTTTTTTTTGTGTGTGTGCATGTTTTAATCAGTCCCTCCAGAAAAACGCAATTATGCGATCACATAATTCAACGCATAATCAGCCAAAGTCCGCATATTTATGCGGGGGCCGCATTTTTTCAAATACGCCGCATTTTTTTGCCGCATAAATTGCAGAATTCCGCCCATGCATGATTTCATAATCCTCGTATTTTCGTTGCAAAAAAGTCACATATATCTTAGCAGAAAGTTGCAAAATGTTGCGTTTACTTCACGCAAGAGCAGTCATTTTCCCCTGTTGCCATGAGAACGTTATGAAGTGACGTAATTATGCGACGTAAACATCATTGAAAAGCTGCAAACCCCGCGATGAAGCCATGATTAAACCGCAGTTTTTGCAAGTTCCCGCAATTTTTGCAAGTTCCCGCAATTTTTGCAAGTTTCCGCAATTTCCTTGCATAAAATTGCATAAATATCCCGCATATTCCATCGCATTTTTTAAGAAAACGTGCCGCATAATCAAGGATTTTTGCCCACAACAATCACAAAAAAAATCCGCATTTTTCTGGAAGGACTGGTTAATGCTTTTTTTCTTCATCTGTGATGTGACTACACCAGAGTTTTGCACATGGAAAAATAAGTACTGTACTTAAGTCCAAATGTTTTACTTGAGTCTTTTCTTCTCATGCCACTTTTTATTCATGCCACTTTTTACTTCTACTCCGCTACGGGGGGTTGTCAAACACGTGCAGATGTCTTTATTTATGTAAAGGCAGTCATAATAGGTTTTTGGGGTGGGTTGCACTGGCCAGTTTTGATTATGAGGGGGGGGGGTTATAACACACTCCATCCCCCCTGTAAATTACGCCTATGACGGGATTGTGTCTGCACAGTGACTACACTACAGCACACATCTGTATTTGATAGAGCAACATGTCAGAATGTTTTTGGGCTGTTAGAGGTCTGAGCCCAGTGTCTCTGTGTGATGCTGTTTATTGAGCAGGAATGTGTTGAAAGGGAACCTCCTGTAGGTGTGTCTCTAGACAGCTCTGTTGTTTGCCAGCGGCAAAGATGGAGCCAAAACACGCTTATTTAATTGACATTCTAATTGATAGACAAACAACCGCACACAAAGAATGGTCTGTCTCTCTGGCAGCCTTTTCCAAATCACTCAGGAACCCATTATATTTCTTCTGCCATGTAGATCTCGTCAGCAGTAAACACAGCCGGAGGCTCCAGCGCTCGCTGCACCAAACACACCGGCCTTTTCTTTCCTCTACACCACTCAGGCTCTTTTTAAAAAGAGAGTGAGGGGCCAGACTGATGATCAATCTGTTAACACAGGGGTCTTAAATGTCAAACACATGAATATCAAATATGAAAACAAAAGTTATTAATATGTATAGGAAAAATACATGCTGTATATACAATTCATTGAGTAAACTAAAAATATATTGAAAAAATATGTGTGATAATTTATTTATCTATCTCTCTCTATCTATCTATCAATCTATCTCTATCTATCTATTAATCTAAATATCTCTATCTATCTATCTATCTATCTATCTATCTATCTATTTATCTATATCTATCTATCTATCTATCTATCTATCTCTATCTATCTCTTTCTACCTCTATCTATCTCTATATCTAGCTCTATCTCTCTATATATCTATCTCTATCTATTTATCTCTATCTATATATACAGTTGTGTTCAAAATAATAGCAGTCCAACATTACTAACCTCATAAATTTTTTGGTAGAAGTGATATTTCTACATGGCAAATTATTTACTAGTAAGTGTTGTAGAGTCATAGAAAACCAACAGACCCAACAGTCATGACATACATGCTGCTCATTCTGTGTAATTGAATCTGTAATTGAAAGGGGCATGTTCAAAATAATAGCAGTGTTGTGTTCAGTAAGTGAAGTGATTGATTCTGTGAAGAAACAGGTGTCAGTTATGGCCCATATTTAAGGAAGGAAGGAAGCAAATGTTCAGTGCATGCTGGTTATAGTGCATTTCACACTGAAATGGGTCGTTCCAGACATTGCTCTGAGGAACAGCAGACTTTGATTAAAAAGTTGATTGGAGAGGGGAAAACGTATAAAGAAGTGCAGAAAATTATAGGCTGCTCAGTCAAAATTATTTCAAATGCCTTGAAATGGCTTCCAAAGCCTGAACGACGTGGGAAAAACCGGTCCACTACCATTCAAATGGATCGAAGAATAGCCAAAATGGCAAAGGCTCAACCAATGATCAGCTCCAGGAAAATCAAAGAAGACTTAAAGTTACCTGTGAGTACTGTTAGGATCAGAAGAAGGCTATGTGAAGCAAAGCTATCAGCTAGAAGCCCCCGCAAAGTCCCATTGCTGAAAAAAAGACATGTACTGAATAGGTTGAAATTTGCCAAAGGACACATTGACTGGCCAAAGGAGAAATGAGGCAACGTTCTGTGGACTGATGAGAGCAAAATTGTTCTTTTTGGGTCTAGGGGCCGCAGACAGTTTGTCCGACGACCCCCATGCACTGAATTCAAGCCACAGTACACTGTGAAGACAGTAAAGCATGGTGGTGCAAAAATCATGTTATGGGGATGTTTCTCATACTGTAGTGTTGGGCCTATTTATCATATACGAGGGATCATGGATCAGTTTCAATACATCAAAATACTTGAAGAGGTCATGTTGCCTTATGCTGAAGAGGAAATGCCTTTGAAATGGGTCTTTTAACAAGACAATGACCCAAAACACACGCGTAAGCATGCATTGGTTTCAGATGAACAAGATTGATGTTATGGAGTGGCCAGCCCAATCCCCAGACCTCAATCCCATAGAAAACTTGTGGGGTGACATCAAAAATGCTGTTTCTGAGGCAAAACCCAGTAATGCAGAGGAATTGTGGAATGTAGTTCAATGGTCCTGGGCTGGAATACCTGTTCACAGGTGCCAGAAGTTGGTTGACTCCATGCAACACAGATGTGAAGCAGTTCTCAGAAATAATGGTTATGCAACTAAATATTAGTGCAGTGATTCAAAGTAAAGCGAACCCTTGAGACATTTGTCAGTTTATACAGTAAATGTTTGACTTTGTAAAGAAAACTGCAAATACTGCTATTTTTTTGAACAGCCTAATATTCCTTTTTCTTCACTTTCTGTAAAGGTATAACACAAACTTGATCAATTTTGGTCATGTTTTGATTTGGAATTGAATGTGCAGTGTTCCCAATGCATTGATACTATGGAATTAAAAGCTATTCTAAGGATTTTGAGCATTATTCACTTTTTTAAACACACTGCTATTATTCTGAACACAACTGTATCTCTATCTATCTATCTATCTATCTATCTATCTATCTATCTATCTATCCCTCTCTATATACAGTATCTCTATCAATTCAATTCAATTCAATTTGCTTTATTGGCATGAACAAAGGAAACACGTTGCCAAAGCAGTT
Source organism: Sander lucioperca (assembly GCF_008315115.2). Lineage (NCBI taxonomy): Eukaryota > Metazoa > Chordata > Actinopteri > Perciformes > Percidae > Sander > Sander lucioperca. Next base: position 29,518,519 of record NC_050183.1, read on the forward strand.
TACAGAAAATGCATATATAGTACATATCACATATTAAATACATACAGTAGGTGTCGCATAGATTCTATACTGCACTGATAGTTATACAACACACTACATTACAACACAATTACATAACACAATATAATACTGAACAGTTTTGTATAATATAATTACTGTACAATCCTAAAGCAATCTGTAATGTTCGGATCTCATAGTGGTGAGTCCCTCAGGTTGTGGCAGGCAGATACATATTTAGCTGCCAGCTATCTCTATCTATCTCTCTCTACATCTATCTCTATCTATCTATCTCTTTCTATGTCTATATCTATCTCTATTTATCTATATATATATATATATATATCAATCTCTCTATCTATCTATCTATATATGCATTTATCTATCTATCTATATACAGTATCTATCAATCTCTATGTATCTCTATAACTCTATATATTTCTCTATGTATCTTTCTATATCTATCTCTCTATATTTATCTTTATCTATCTCTGTCTATATCTATCTCTCTATGCATAATTAGTCATGTAAAATCATTTTAAAATATCTGTCAGTTCCTTCAATATATGCGTTAAAACAGTATCTCTCTCTCTCTCTTTCTCTCTCTCTCTCTCTCTCTCTCTCTCTCTCTCTCTATATATATATATATATATATATATATATATATATATATCAAAATAACGTGTTAATTTCGATTAATTAATCTGAGAAAAAATAACGCGTTAAAAAAAATAGCGCAGATTAATCCATTCCAGCCGTTCTAGCCACCATTTGACTGTTAAATGAAGGAGGGAGACGAGAATGTGCTGCCTGGATCATTAACTGGAACATTTACTTGTAAAAATCTTCTTCCTGCCAACCCTGGCTACCGAAATCTGGTGCCACTGATATGTCTGTGCTCTTCTCTCTGATGCTCTGAAAGAGACGGCAACACAAACTCCGCTGCACGTGACGCTAGTTAACACAATACTCGACAGCAGCTAACGTTAGCCTACCGCTAGCTAGTAGCTGGATTAAAAACAATTAAAATGCTGACAGCTAACGCTAAATGGTGTAAAGTTTGACTGTGTTTTAGCCGTTGGAAAAACAACACAGACGGTGCGTTCAATGAAACTGGTAAACTACAGCCTTGTGGTGCATTTGAAGTTATTGTAAATGTCCTTTTCCCACCTGGTGGTTGTTTTTGTCGTTCAACAGCAATTTACTAGTAAAATAAGTTATTGTTATTGTTATACATTATTATTAAATCATTTCATTTTGACCATATGGCCTTAGCAATAAACAAGCCGTTCTTTAATGTCACCAACTGTTGTTAAGTACCCTTTTTCTTTCTTTTCTTTTTTTACTTTCTTAAAAAGTATCGGTTCAGGCACCGTTAATTATGTATGCGATTAATTTCGATTAATTAATTACAGAGTATGTAATTAATTAGATTAATTTTTTTAATCGATTGACAGCCCTAATACATATATATAGGCTATATATATCTACTGTATCACTATCGATCTATCTCTATATCTATCTATCTCTTTCTATGTCTATATCTATCTCTATTTATTTATCTATCTATATATATATATATATATATATATATATATATATATATATATATATCAATCTCTCTATCTATCTATCTATATATCTATCTGTATATCTATCTACATATCTATCTATCTATCTATCTACAGTATCTATTAATCTCTATGTATCTCTATAACTCTCTATATCTTTCTCTATTTATCTTTCTCTCTATATTTATCTTTATCTATGTCTGTCTATATCTATCTCTTTATGCATAATTAGTCACGTAAAATCATTTTAAAATATCTGTCAGTTCCTTCAATATATGCATTAAAACAGTAATAATTATAAATATTGATGTGTATGACGTGTAACACTTTCATAAATCCCAGTTGCAGCTTTCTCCATGTGTCTGTCAGGCTTAAATAATCAATGAAACTTCTCACAGAAGCCCAGGCACAATAGGCAGCGGTTCATTAAGGCAGCCGAGGTTTCATTACAGATTTCCACTTGGTAAAGAGTAACAAAAACAGGGACCTAACACTGATAGTTTGAGAGAAAAGGTAGAAATACTGTGTCACATTGGTGATACTTTTCAACCCGAACCCTATTTTCCTATGTTTTTGTGTCTAAGTGACGGATGAGAACAACAATCTTTGACATTGGTCCAGTATTTAGCAAGAGCGCTGCAGTTGGTAACGGCGAAACAAGCTTACTGTAATAGTAAGTTAATACGGCAACTGACAGGCTCAAAATTAATATTCTAAATGTCTGACAACATTATGGAAAGGATTTCTAAGGAGGTCGACCTTTCTGTTAAAGAGTAAAATCCTTTTTTTAAACATAAAATCATCCTCGAAATTGCGTTCGCTAAAGCCACCAGACTCCATGTATTTTCATTTTAGCATCGTAAGATACACTTCATCCAAAGTCGACTGAAACAAAATAAAACTATGAAAAACTTGGATTGTCTTTCCACTTGTCCAACCATCACAACTCTAGTTTTGGTTGAAATAAACAGTTTACCGATTTACATGTGAAAACATATAATAATAATCTGAGCCTGTCAGTGGCAAAAAAGCACTTTTAGTAGACGGAATTGGACGATGCACGGTTACAGCGTTCACTCTTTAACACTGGACCAATTTAGTAAAACAGCGATGTCGCAGTTTTTATTCGTTGTTCAGAAGTCAGTGAAGCGCCAGGAGTGTTTCCTAGGATTCCTAGTGATTCTGATCGTGCGACGCTTCTGTTGCACTGCGCTCCACTTTATCCCTATGGGTGACGTCAAGCAACTTTAACGCGCCCACAAAGCATCCCGGGAAGGTGGCGCTGCATTTGAAAAATGCTGCACGTCAAAAAAGCTGGCCGATGCCATTCTTGATGCAAATGAATCCGTTGAACGCGACACGACTATCCGGTAGAAGTAGACGAAAATCTTTCAAACTAACCTTTGTTGACCTGAAATGAAGACAGATTCATCAACTGTATGGCCTATTTCTCTCTTAAAATGTTTTCAGAAACACGTTTCGGTGAACTATTTTTGTAAAATACGAGATCGTATTCTCAACGAGCCGCCATTATTGTCGTTTTGAAATTCAGGAGTAGTCAGACCCACGTGACGCGTTTGTCCAATCAGCTGCCAGTCAAGGGCGTGGAGCATCAACCATGGATGTATGACATTGCAACACCACGCTTCAGTCGTGTCGCAAAAATGGATCTGCACTGTGAGACACTTAATAAATATGGGCTCCGGACAGGATTAGGGTCACTGACCAGTTTTAAATGCAATATTAAAATGACTACACCACCCCTCCCGGAGTTGCTGGAAAGCACATTACTTGTTCCTTTCTGAATTCTGCTGCTGTAGCTGCACCATTAGTAGCTAGCTGCAGTGCAAATGCCTCAGAGGCTGTCGGTAGGCTATTAGTTGCGGCACCAGCACCGAGCCGCCACTGTCAATTGCCAACTACTGTAGTCTGGCATTGCCAGACCTCTCTCCACAGCGCTGCGGAGGAAGGTCTGGCTAGTCCACACAGCATTCCAGGATGGAAGAAAAACGTGCTCCTGTTTATTGGCATTTCTTTAAACCAATCCCAATCATCTTGGGCGGTGCTAAGCGCCGGACGGAGCCACGGTGCCTCTGCAAAACAGCCTCGGGAAGGAACTTGTTTTAGTGGAACGTGTGCACGTAGAGAGGCAAGCTCTGGAATTGAAATGTCTGTCAAGATAAAATAGACTTTATTAATCCCACTCTGGGGAAATCCCTGTGCTACAGCAGCTCAAAAGAAAAATGTACACACATCAGAATAACACAAATACACATTAATTAGACATAGGAGAAAAAATATACATAAACTATAGGAAATGGAAAAATAGAATAGAATTAATTATAATAATAGTAATAAACAACCGTATTTACACAATAAACAACCTTATATAAACAGACAGTATATAAACACAGATATACAGATGAGGAAGGTGCGAATGAATAGAGATGACATATTGCACAGTTGGAGGTGACACAGAGTAATGAATAGATAAATGTGCAGAATATTGTCCAGTGATGGCTCATATTGCAGAAACAGCTAGCAGTGCTGCATTATGATGTTGCATTAAATAGTCTGACTGCTGCTGGAATAAAGAACCTCACAAATATGTGATGAGAATTTTACCCTAAAAAAGATATATAATATATATCTTTATAATTATATAATTTGATTGACAATTTTAGCTCCGAGGATGTTTCCCCAACCGGAGTTTAGAACGGCAACACGACGAAAGCCGAAGCTGAGGGACATCCGGTGGAATTTCCGGCGGCACCTGAACTATCCCGAAAATGAAACGTAAAGCTGTTCTAAGGCCTTTAAAGGTGTTAATGCTGCTGTTACGGGGGTTTCTCTTTTTAAGGGAGCTGCTAAGACTCAACAAATGTAATTAGTCTTTGTTTTAATTTAGAGTTCGATTTCCATGATGATGTAAAAGCTTTTTTAGGCATCGTATGAATTACATTTTGAGAGAAAATCAAGAGATTCAAGAGACAATGTACAGCTGCTTCATAGAAAAAAAAAATGTTCCACAAGGCTGTTTACCCATCTCAACCTTTTAACTGCAGATGGTGAAGTCCTCTAGTACAAGCTAGAAAAGCTTTCAGTATATTTGATAATGAGACCAATTCCAGTCACCATTTTGTGTCACTATATACAAATGGTGGGTTTGTCTTTTTGAACTAAAAAAGTCCTCTGTGATGTGTGTGTGTGTGTGTGTGTGTGTGTGTGTGTGTGTGCATGCGTGCGTGCATGCTTGCGTGCGTGCCAGCTGCAGAAAGAGTGAGAGCTAAATAGAGAATGGAAATTCAAAACGGTAAAAGCACTAATGGTGGGTTTGTCTTTTTGAAGAAAAAAAACTCCTCTGTAATGACCCACCCAGGGTGTGTGTGCGTGCGTGCGTGCGTGCGTGTGCGTGTGCGCGTGCGTGCGTGCGTGTCGCGTGTCAGCTGCAGAAAGAGTGAGAGCCGAAGAGAGAATGGAAATACAAAACGGCAAAAGCAATAACAGAGAGTGGGCATAAATGACAGATGAGAGAGTGAGGGGAGAGAGGAAGAGGATGAAGACGCGGCAGAGTCGACAGCGGGACTCTGGGTAATGAGAGCGCAGCATTAGTCATGAAGTGAAACCGACAGAGAGAGCTTAAGGGGATGAAGGGAGGAGCTGGAGCCAGAAAAATGCAGACGGAGATAAGAGGGAATTCTCACGTGTAGGAGTTGCGTGCCTTCCTGCAGAAAACACTATATACTTTTCTCCTTAAGTCGATTGTGACACTCAAGAGGAGCAAATGCACATCTCTCCGAACAAGCCTTGTGCACTTGTTATGGCCCCGAGTGGTACTGCTGGTCGCATTGATAGGCACTGAATCAGCATCAGTGTCTTGTAATCACTAGATTTCTTTTTTTCTCACTGCTTTTCCTGTCCTCTGCTGCTGGCTCTGTGTCAGCAATAACCAATCTCTGAGAGGTGACTTGAATTTTTTTGTGGCTGTATATTTTCCTCTGAGATGCCCTGCCGAAGGGCACTTTGACAGTGAAGGTGGGGAGTGTAGATACAAAAGCGCTCTCTGGCAGAATTCATATGCGTGCAGGATGGGGCCAACACTGACAATAACTGGCCAAATACAGAATCTCTGACCCTGTGAAGTCACAGTCTTCAAAAACAGCTTCTTCACATTATATTTATTAATGATTAATATGGATTTATCCCTTCTGTAGACACATTTCAAATGGTGAATATAATTCTAAACACTGTGTGTTAAAGGGTAACTTTTCAACCTGAACCCTATTTTCCTATGTTTTTGTGTCTAAGTGACTGATGGGAACAACAATCTGTCCAAATTAAAGGGTCTGATGATCTAAACAGTTTGGATTTCAGCAGAGCTCCAAAAGAGTAGAAGTAGAAAGAGGCATGAAATGAAAAGACTCAAGTAAAGTACAAGTACCTCAACATTTGAAATTAAGTACAGTACTTGAGTAGATGTACTTTAGTTACATTCCACCACTGTCCATGTGTTTAAGCAGTAGGTTAAGCACCTTCAGCAAAAACAACTATCAGAAGGCCAGGGGAGGACCGTGGATAACTGTGTACGTTCAACAGCTTCTGGGTCTGCAGGTCCCATCTACAATTATCCTGTTATAGAGTGCTGGAACTTGGATACACAGAAGGGATTAGCAGCTACACTATGAGTGTCCTCTGAGTGTCTCAGTGCTGCAGTGTGGCCAAATAAAGCCATGAGCTGGAGTTATTTCTCCTCTTCAAATCATTAACCTCAGGGAAATGACTGCCCTCTAACAGAGTGCATGCTTCCTCAAACATCTAAAAAGAGACTAAACTGAGTTTTCTGTTATGTTTTGGCACTAATGGATTACAAAACAGATATCCAGTCTATGAGTCAGTAGTCTTGCATTGCCAGACCTTCCTTCACAGCGCTGCAGAGGAGGGTCTGGCTAGTCCACATAGTGAAAACGTGCTGTGGTTTATTGGTATTTCTTTAAACCGATCACAATCGTTTTGGGTGGCGCTAAGCGCCAGACGGAGCCACGGTAGCTCGATGGTGTTTTAAGCCTCCAACGTCTCCTTCTAGGCAGCGCTGCGACCGTTCAAGGCACTTCAAGGCACCTAACCCTAACCTTAACCCTAACCATAACCATTGCCTAATCCTAGTGCGACGTTGACGTAGACGTAACACAGATAAACGCCACGGTGCCTCTGCTAAATAGCCTTGGGAAGGAACTTGTTTTGGTGGAGCATGCATGTGTAAGTTCAAAAGTAGTTTTAGTCGTGCAACAGAAAACTCAGATTGGACAGATAGTCTAGCTAGCTGTCTGGATTTACCCTGCAGAGATCTGAGGAGCAGTTAACCATAATCCTCATAAATCCACCAGAGTTTAGAACGCCAACACAAAGAAAGAGGAAGGTGACGGATATCCGGCCGAAAAATCCTGGTAATGAAATGTCGTTGATATAGACTAAAGACGCCAATTTAACCTAAGCTGTCACAGATCTTTGTGTTTACAGACTGTAATAACTATAATCATCTGTAATCATGAACAACATTCATAAAATTAAATGTACCTCCCATTGAAAGTGTAATTACTCTCAGATTGTATTATTTTTTTTCTTTATTAATTGTATAATTTATTTGACAGAGACAGTGCATAAAAACATTGCTATAAATATGCCAGAATTAGCAAAAAGGATGCTTTTTAGCCCTTACCCTTCTAGCCTGAACTTAACTGTCGTCGCTGCATGACGGTCACCTTATGTCGGCTAAACTCAACTGTAACGGCCGCTATAACGACCGGGACCTTACAGTGCTCTGTACCTGGCTCTCAGTCACCTTTTATTGGCTAAAGTTATCTGTAAAGACCGCTAAACTTAACCGTCACGTGACTCATCGTCACATGACGAAAGTTAGATAACATACGAATTGCTGTGCATAAGTTTTCGTATGGTATCATACGAACCCGTTCATGAGAGTGCGTTGGTCTGATCCGGTCTTAATATATATGTTCTTAATTAACATCATGTTCGGGTACGTTTTCCATGGCTCTGTTCGGAATGAAACATGAAGACCACTGCTTGGAAACGCTGCCCCCATTTCTGATTTGTGTAGCGATTTTAACAGGTCTGGTAATTTGCCGATTGTCAGCTGTCAGAGCGAGGACATTATCGTCAGAGCCAGAGATTGAGCAGAAAAATGGCTACAAGCATTAATGAGATCAGTGCAGCTGTGTCAACCTGTTCTCACTCCCAACTCATCAAATACTGAGGCTAAGTCAGTGTTCTTTCAGCGTCAGATACTGACGCAAAAATCCCCATTTAGTGTCTGTATGGAACGCACCGGGCAGAGCAGCAGGTCTCTCAGATGACGTAGTATTAAGAGAGACAACGGTAGAGAGTAGTATGAAAGACTGAAAATCCGCGTAAGGAGGTTGGTTGGGGGGGTGGATGGGTCAAACAACACAGGACTTTCACCCTGGAGACCGGGGATTCATGTCCCGTTCTTGTCCCACGTGCCGCTGAAACGTACATTTTGTAACCCCACCCACCATCTTTTCCTAAACCTAACTGTCCCGTTCATGTGCCGCATGTCAGTTAAATGTACGTCCCGACCCAGAGCGTCAGAAAGTGACGCTAAGAGTCCCAACCAAGTGCGTCTAAATATGACACTAACGGAGACTTTTTGCGTCAATAACAAACGCCAAAGGCACCTGACCAAGCGTCACTTTTTGACGTGATGGGAGTTGGACTCTGCTGGCTGTGTAGGTGGTTGGAAGTTGGCTCACAGAACTAACATGCATATTATCCATCAACGGATGGAAAACGGTAGATGATCGTAGCAACCATGACCACAGCTTCTATGTCAAGTAAAAATGACATCAATGGCACAGATATATCACTCGCTACTGATTGGTTAGGGCAAAAATAATCTCTCCTCCCAAACAGGAAATGGCCAATAATTAGCGTAATGTATTTGATCAAACATTTTCCCTCTCTTTACTACTGCTATCGCGGAACTTTTGAAAATTGCATTGCATAAAACTGGTCAATTAAGTAGGAATGGAGTATCACATATACATGGTATACAATGGGACTGATCCCTGATGCATCAATGGCTTTCTGACCTCTGATGTGACTTCACACATGATGCAGTGTCTATATCCTTGGCGGTTAGTTGTTTGTAACAATTTGCTCTACTTTGTCCTTACGATTTATGTCGTATGTTGTTTTGGGCATATTAAACCATTTTGTAGTTATGTGTCTGATGCTCCTGCAGTTTGCCCCCAGAGTCAGGTTATATAGACTGTTTGGAGCTTTGTAACGCGTATCCTGCTGCCTTTCATATCATTGCTAAATTACACACCAGACCCTCATTTACATCAGCTCTTTGTCATTTGTCACTGGTAGTGAACAACAAGTTTGTATGATGGCTCAGATTGAAAATTATTTGTACCATATTAGAATGTGACTTTTTTCCACATTGTATTACTTACAAGAGGGGGAACTGTCTTATTTTGGAATTTCCCTGTGTGGAAAGCAGGGTGAGCCAGGTCTTGTTCAGGTAGAGGTTAAATATTTTGCTCAAGGATACTTTGGCATAAATTGCCTCATGGGGGATTGAACCCAGAATGACTTCACAAAACAGGAGATCCACTCTGCGGTCCTGGGACCTGATATGGCTAATTAGTTTCCTTATAGCCCTTTTCCTGCATGAGCACTCTGCATCTCCTGCTTGGAAGTCATCCATCCCTCTAGCCTTTTCAGCACCAAAATACCTCCAAAGGGGAGAGAGAGAGAGAGAGAGAGAGAGAGAGAGAGAGAGAGAGAGAGAGCGGCCTGATAGGACTAAGCTTTATTAGCGGTGATAAATGACATTATAAAAGATGAATGATAGCTGCATTGCTGAGCCTTTGACCTGTAGGGACTGTTACCCCCTGATTCAAGCAGGGAAAGTAAGCCAGCATCCGTTTCAACATCAGCATCACTGAAAAAAGTTACTTTGAATACGTCATTAATCTCTAACTTACGGAAGTAGTTATTTTTATTTAACCCTTGTGTTGTCCTTCTGTTTTGCCTGTTCATAAAGCACTAGTACAGTGCCCGTTGAAAATGTGTCTGTTTGGAACAGGCCGATTGCTTGGCCTGTGGTATTGCTGCTTGTAGAATTCCCCAAAACCAAATTGTTTGTGGGGGCCAAAATGCTGGATCCCACAACTTTAAAGGGCTGTTTGAGGGTTAAGACTTGGTTTTAGGATTAGGGTTAGAATTAGGTTATGGTTAGGGTTAGGATAAGGGTTAAGGTTAGGCATTTAGTTGTGATGATTAAGGTTAGGGTTAGGGGCTAGGGAATGCATTATGTTAATGACGGGTCCCCACAAAGACAGTGCCACCCACAATGTGTGTGTGTGTGTGTGTGTGTGTGTGTGTGTGTGTGTGTGTGTGTGTGTGTGTGTGTGCGTGTGCGTGTGTATGTACAACAATATGGGAATTGTAGTATTCCAAAATATAGACAAAAAGTCAGGATATCAGGGCCTTTGGTGCTTTCTTTTGCCCTAACCCTAAAATAAGTGTTTTAGTGTTTAGCAGGTGCTAACTACAGCCTGAAATATAGTCATTGAGTACATTTACATGCACACTAATATTCCACTATTATTCCGAATATGACAATATTCCAAATTTGATGCAGGTCGTGTAAACAGCATATTCCGTTTTGATATTCCGAATAAGGCCTTTTTCCGAATATAGCATTTTCAGATTAAGACACGTGGGATATTCCGGTATTATTTGGGTTTTAGACTTAGAATATTTGGACATTTACACAGTGCATTTGGAATCTGTCTCATTCAGGATTTTTACTGCAGTTTACGGCCTCTTGTCTGTTTACAGTTTACGGTCAGCTCTGTGTGTTGCTATGGTTGTTGTACATAAACCAACCAGCTAACAGTTTGCAAGACTGCAGGAGAGATGCATGGCCAAAATAAAGGAAGGAGAAACATTGTGACTTGGATATCAACAGTTTTGCACTAGTATCGCAACGCTGACCTTTTCAAGGAGCTGGTTGAATGTCTTAAAGAGCGACGCTGTGTTCATATGGTCAAACAAGTCCGCCACCGATGGAAAACTTTGAAAAAAAATCCTATTTTGCACGGCTGCATGTAAACGGGAATATTAGTGGAATAATTACTTTCATTGTCGTGGATACAGCTTAGTCGGAATATTGTCTTTTTCAGAATAAGGGGAAAACCTGGAATATCATGTGCATGTGAATGAAGTGAGTGAAATATTTTTAGACCATTGTTGTATGGTCTAGACATACAGTACACAAAACTTGACTTGACCTGTTAGCAACCATCTTAATGCTCATATGGAGGTATATGCAGGTCTCTCTCTCTCTCTCTCTCTCTCTCTCTCTCTCTCTCTCTCGCTGCAGTGTCAGGTGATTGTTCAGCACTCAGGTAACTGGGTCGTCCTTCACTGAGCTGCAGCGTGACGGAGAAGTGTGAAACGTTGTTGCACAGCACCTGTGTTGTCTGGCTGTGGATGATGAAAGCTCCAGGAGTGATCCAGAGGGCTGCAACATCGCTGTCTCTGCACTTTGCAGATATCCTGCACTGTCCTCGTGTTATGATATACTGTTGTGTATCTTGAATGCAAATACAGAGGGATCCTCGTCTCATATGCTGCCTTCTGGCTTTCAGGGAGAAGGAGGCTGACAGAAAACAACAGTCAAAGCAGGCCACCAGGATATGCGCCGGGCTTTGAAGCCATTCAATTACAGTAATGTTTGAAAATTGAAAGTTGGTGGAAACTTGCAATAGTCCTGATTGTAAAAATGCTGTTCCTTTTTTGAAAATAGTTTTGCGATAAATTACAGTGATGTTTGAAAATTGCAAGTTGGTGGAAAGACAATATAATACTTACCTATCAATACGGGAATTTTTTAGGTTAGTGGTATTGATAATATTGACAATTTTATATTATGTGTTATAACAACATATCAGCCAATATTCTTTTTTTTTTCTTTAACAAAAAAACGTAATGTGAACAAGGCAGAGTATCCCTTACATTTGTCTAAAGAATTTTGATGAAGATATGTCCTTGGGACAGTGTAAAAACTTGACATAGAAGCCAAAACAGTGGAATTACAACTCTATCAAAATGTGATCCATTCGGTACAATGACATTTGGAAAGTCTAGAAGAGCTGCGTGATTAAATGATTTTATTCCCATTCAAGTTAGCGGAGCGCCAAAAAAAGTAGCCGGAGGTCTCTAGTGCGCCTGTTCTATGGGCCCCATAGTTCGAAAGCAAAAACACAAAACTTTGTTCTTTAAGCGATTATTTAATAAATTAGACATTTTCAACATAATACCCAGTAACAGAGAATCAGATAGTGTTGTGGGCGGGACATTAAGTCAGACTCAGTGGTGAGTGAAACCGAAGCAGAGGGACAGACACCGAGCTGTAGCCGAGGCAAAGTAGACCACTTTTTAATTCATTAACTTTATCCGTTATCAGGCAAATAAAATTCATTAACTTTATTGGTTATCAGGCAAATAAAATCTCATGTACCCCCTGAAGTACTCCAAAGTACCCCTATGGGTATGGGTACCCCCATTTGAGAAACACTGTTCCGTGGTGCATCCTCAACACACCCATGCAGTGTGCACTAACATTAGACTGCTTAACATCTTCAGTGGTGGAGCTTATCAGCCATGCATATAAAGTGCAAAGTTGTTTTTTTTTGACAGAGCAGTTAACAATTAGTGGGGACTCAATCATCAAGCCAGTGTTGTGAGCCAACCAGCCCGCCTGTCAAGACTTCAAACACTGATATGGAGTTAAGATGGTGCAAAATGAGAGAGGAAAATCTCTGGCTTGGAATTACTCTGCAGTGGATTCGTCAGGCTGTGTGGTGCTGGCACTGTTACAGCACTACAATGGCAGTAAAGAGCTGTGGAAGTGACTTGTGGCCCCGCCGTGCTGGGAGTAAAAGGGTTAGGGCCCCCTGACCTGACCTTAGCTCAGGGGCCCCTAGAGTGTTCGGGACATGTGTTGGCTTTACACACCTGTTTCCGGAGGAGGACGTGACCTAACGGCCATAGCTGACACTTTCACTGCAGGTCAGACGCTCTTATGCGTGCTTTCAAGCACTGCAACCTTTTTGTCCCTCAGCATGTGCCGAGGCAAATGTTTCACAGAGGTTACTCTCTGTGAGGGACTAAACAACTAAGTTGCTTCACAAATAGCCAAAATAAAATGGGTTCATATACTGTATATGTTTCTTTAATATGTAGTTCCTGGAAAGATGCTACTCAGTCAGAATATGAAAATGGATTATTTAAATATAAGCATTCAGGGCAATAAATCTAATATAAATGAATAAAAGCTCATTTCAATATCAGTAAAGTCATCTTCAAACACATGTGACAGAGTATCAGGTACTTAATTATATATTAATATTAAACATGCAGCACAGAAACAAAGAGACATAGGCTACATAACAGCAAACTTGTTTTATTTTGCATTTATGATTATGAAGTACTGTATTTTGTCATTACATATTTCAGCGGCATCAATAGATCAAACACTTATCATTATCATTATTAGTTGACTCGTGATAAAAAAGGGACATCTCTATGGCCGATATCTGCAACACTGGGCAACTCACACCAAAACTATCAATTGGACAATCTAGATTGGACAACATTAAGTCCAGTTCAGACCAAAGATTCGCAACGAGAAGAGTTGAAACTTGTAACTACTTGTAACTACTTGTAACTTGCAACGCGGCGGCCTGTAGAGTTCTGAAACCTGCCAGTTCACACCAATGCGACAAGAGGGTGTATCATCTCCATAACAACAACTCTTCTTCTTTTTTTTTAACACACCAACCCGATTATCGGCCGTCAGACAGTCTGGCAAGGTCAGTGACTCGAGTGTGTTCGGTGTGCTCCGTACCATCGTCGGCCCGGAGGAGCCGTTGGCCTCCATTTTGGCCGATTTGACATGTTGAATCGGAAGGCGGGCAGTCGGACTCAATGGCCAATCTGATTAGTGGAGCGCTAACCCGGAAATGACGAGCGGGATGAGCCTGACTAACGCTTCTCAAAATCTGACAAAAATCTTTTAAACTGACCTTTGTCAATCTGAAATGAAGACAGATTCAGCAACTGCACGGCCTATTTCTCGCTTAAAATGTTTTCAGAAACACGTTTCGGTGAACTATCTCCGTAAAATATGAGATCGTATTCCGAAGAGCCGTCATTATCCTTCGTTGTAAAACCTGGGAGCAGCCAGACCCACGTGAGGCGTTCGTCCAATCAGCTGCCAGTTTTCATTTTTTGGGCGACAATACAGATTAGCGCCGCCTGCTGTTATGGAGATGTATTACATCTCGCGCATGCGCAGAACGTACGCTCAAGTCGGAGTCGCTTCAGTGTGTTCCGAGGCAATATATGTGCACCTGCTCTACCCACTGAGCCGACCTGGCCACCATAGCAACTTCCGACTTCCAGGCTTTTTGTAGCTGATTTGTAGTATGATTGTGGATAACGTTAGTGATAGGGAGATGCTTGCTACAGTTAAATGTCTAGTGATGAATTGGCGAAAACACGTTTTTATTTCCCTGATTTGTCCTAGGCGCTCCCTCTCTTCTGTCACTCTCTAGCTGGCTCCACCGTAGTGCTCGCGGATGCATGTTGAGCCTCCGTTTTTAGTTTGTAACAGAAATAAAATGGATTATGGATCATTTCATTGTAGCTGACTTTACAATTTGACTTCTTTATTGGCTGTCGAAACAGGCGAAGTCTCTTACGTTCTATAACCAGCCTCTGTGTCTTGAACAGCTGAGTTGCAGCGACACCATCAGGTTTGGTTTGAGTCGAGCTGAGACGGGCCGCTTCAGACAGCTGAAACTTTTCTCTGCGACGTTCTAAAATGTTTTTGCGAAACTTTGGTCTGAACTGGGCTTTACTAACTCTTGCAAATAATTCAGTGCATTGTTTGGGTAAATTTGCAAGAGGCCTAAGTCTTATAATTTCATAATTTCAACTTCCTGGAGGGACTGATCTACTATTACTCAATCATCAGCAAAACCATCAGCCTTCCAAATCTTTGCCGATCAACATTACAAAAAGATTAATATTAGTGTTTTTTCACCCCTACAGTTCAAGTTTGCTTCAGTTTAGGCAGCTTAATGTCTTGGTTAAGGTTAGTTAAAGATGGTGGTCATAGTAAAAACAACCCAACGTTGACTGTTGGTAGGAGCCATGATGCTCACTGTGGTTTTCAGCATCAGACCCTCCCTAACCCTTACTTCCGAGGGAGACTCAATTCACATGTCCACAAGAGGTCACTTGTCAGGAAATATTACCCATAGCAGTGTTGTAATGTAGCAAAGTAGAAATACTTCACTACTGTACTTAAGTAGAATTTTCACGTATCTGTACTTTACTTCGTTATTTATATTTCCGGAAATATATTATAATATATAATATATAATAATATATTTCCTAAATAAAATGTATACTTTTACTCCACTACATTTCCCCTAAGCATCTTAGTTACTCGTTACTACAAAATATAATCAGAAGAAATTTATTACACTGAAAAAAAGGAAGTTTGGCGAATCATTGCTCCTAAATTGCCAAGATAATGTACGCTCCATTCCAGTTGGTGACGTGATGCCTGTTTGTGGCCAAGTGGCAAAAAAAAAACCATAGGCCAAAACTAAAGAAGAGGAGGAAGCATAATGACTGATGAGTGTCATGGAAGCACCTGCTGCAGGCTCTGCTGCCATGGTAACAGACGATCACCCCGACGACAGTGGGGATGAAGATAACATTACACACCTTTGGCCATAAAGTTCATAATCAAAGTTTTTTTTTACTTTTACTTTTACTTCTACTTAAGTACATTTAATATCAGAAAATTGCTATGAATACTTAAGTACTGTAAATATCAGATACTTTAAGACTTTTACTCAAGTAATATTCTAAAAGGAGACTTTAACTTCTACCAGTCATTTTCTGGGAAGATACTTGTACTTTTACTCAAGTATTGCTTTTGAGTACTTTATACAAGACTGACCCATAGGTCATTTTAGGCACGTGAACCAATGACTGATGTTGTTGCTTTTCTGGTAAGGACAGTCCCGTGTCTACTCTATGTGCTCGCATTCACTAACTTCCCCATTCAATGGAAATTCAGTTCTCTGTTTATTAACGCCTGCATATACAGTAGGTGTGTAGGTCTGCAGGGTGCATAGAATAGAAAAGAATAGACATTAGTGTTATTGCACAAGCTTGTGTATAACGAAATTTGCTTACCGTACCTGAATATAAAGTGCTAAAAGTATTAAGTACACAAATAAATACTCTAACATACACTCGTGCACAGTCATTCTAGTCAAGAAATATATGAACAAGCATTTTTAAAGCATAGAAACACTATTGCAGAGGTTGTATTATTTCAAATATAGTTCATGACACCAAGGTGAGGAAATGTTTGATTTTGTTCAGTTCAATGATGGCTCTTTCAGTCTGGAGGGGCGAGCTTTGAGTGCTCTGTAGTGCCTCCCAGAGGGTCCCTGACAGAAGAGGTGATGACAGGAGTGGGTCACATCTACCAGGATGTTGTCCTGAAGGTGTCCTCCAGAGAGGGCAGAGTGAGTCCAATGATTATTTCCTGCAGTTTCGGCCTCTGTACAATTCCCATACCAGGCAGTCAGACAGTATGTTAAAACGCTTTCAATGGAGCAGGGATAAAAGGCTATGAGCAGTTCTGCAGACAGTGTGTTCTTTGCCAGTGTCTGTAAGAAGTAATAGTAGCCATTTTAACCAGGACAGTGGGGTTGATTGTCCATGTGAAAGTCCTCACTGATGTGAGTCCCCAGAAACGTAAAGCTGGCGACCCTCTCCACTTCCTCTCCCCTCGTGGTTAGTGGTCTCCTCGGTGTCTCCTGAAGTCAATAATGACTTCTTTTGTCTTTTTAATGTTCAGTGTCAGGTTGTATCCCATGTAGTCTATATTGACGATGTTCTGCATCCGGGATTGCTCCGGTGCTTCCGCCGGATCACGCTCTGTTTGGCCGGATGTCCGTTACCATCTGCTTTCTTTCTGTTGGAATTTTAAACTCCAGTGGATTTATGAAGACTATGGTTAACTGCTCCTCAGATCTCTGCAGGGTAAATCCAGACAGCTAGCTAGACTATCTGCCTAATCTGAGTTTTTTGTTGCACAACTAAAACAACTTTTGAACATACACGTTCCACCAAAACAAGTTTCTTTCCGAGGCTATTTTGCAGCGGCACCGTGGCTCCGTCCGGCGCTTAGTGTTGCCCATGACGATTGTGATTGGTTTAAAGAAATGCCAATAAACCAGAGCACGTTTTTCTCCCATCCCAGAATGTTGTGTGGCCTAGCCAGACCTTCCTCCACGTGGGACAACCAGTAGTCCCTGGTTAGAAGATCTGAGAGACCTGTTAGTGATGTATGGATGGAGTCCATGCAATGCTTTATATGTAATAACTAGAACCTTAAATTTTATCCTAAACTTTATTGGAAGCCAATGTAACATGGATAACACAGGGCTGATGTGTGACATTCTGGTGGACCTGGTCAACAGCCTAGCCGCAGAATTCTGCACTAGTTGCAGACGTTCCTGGGATGACTTGCTAAGACAAGTGAAAATGGAGTTGCAGTAATCAAGCCGTGATGAAACAAAACCATGAATGATCATCTCAAGTTCACCTTGTGAAACCACGGTCCTAAGTTTAGCATTAAACTAATTAGAAGGTTTCTAAGATTGGACTGTACCACTGAAGAAAGGGACCCCAAAAGATTAACAACTTTGGAGGCTGTAGTATCCGGAGCAACAATAAGGACTTCGGTCTTTTCTTCATTAAGCTGCAAGAAATTGTTTGCCAACCAATCCTTAATGGAGGACAAGCAATTGAGCAGGGCTGACACTTTGTTAGTTTCCTCCGGTTTAAAAGAGACATACAGCTGGATGTCATCAGCGTAGAAATGATAACGTATATCTCCAAATTGCCTAATTATGTGGCCTAGGGGAAGCATATAAAATTTAATGTCATAGTTAACTCGCAATTAATCGCAATTAATTGGACATTTTTGTCTATTCTAAATGTCCCTTGATTTCTTTTTGTCCCATTATTTTTTCTCATTTTAATGCTCTTATCAACATGGAAAAGTGGAAAAGTGGCTTGCTTTGTGCAAATGTTTTTTTATTGAAAACAATATTGGCATACTGTAGTGTTCAGTTTCACACTAACATTCTCACTTGGAGCAAATAATCTCTCACACAATGTAACGGCTTTGACGAGGGGGCGGAGAATTCGCATCAGCTGTGTGCTTGGCCATCAAGTGGTATTTCAGACTGGACGTGCTGCGATGATAGCTCAGTTCACAACGACTAAACACACAGATCACTTTGGTCTTGTCAATGGAACCATTTGGCAACTTTTTAAAAGTAAACTTTCCATTCAGAATCTTATTGGCATCCATTTCGGCGTCTCGCGTTCGCCATCCACTCAAAACGTAACATTAGCCTACTACTCTTTGGCCGGCTCGCAAGCCCAAACAAGTGTGTGCGGCGTGCCTGTTGTTTTGGTTCCGGTCTAGCTAGATCCGGTGTGGTGTTGTAGTTTTTCTAATGTTACTAGTTATTGCAACAGCATGTGAAAAAAACTACAAAGTTTGCCAGGCCAAAAAGAACATTAATCTCGCGATAAAAAAATTGACGCCGTTAAAATGGGTTTGCGTTAACGCCGTTAATAAGGTATTTAACTGACAGCACTAGTCTGTTCACAACTGGGTACATTGTATGAACTGTGTGTATTTATCTTACACATACAGTCCTAAATACAGGCTTGAAGAGCCTTTTTGGTCTTGATCTGATGTGTTTTTGTCAAACATATCCTCCATCCTTTAGGCCATCATCATACAGTATTACCTGATTTGTTTGCATGCCTTCATGCTTAGATTTCAGTGGTTTCCTGTATTTGACAATCTTATGTTGGCTCTCCCCTCTCTATGTGGAATACCTTGCAGACAGGCGGCAGACAGCGCTGAATGCCACAGATATATGTGATGAAATCCAACGCAGTGTTTTTAAGCTCTCTCTCGCCTTGTGCTTTTGTTTTCCTGCCTAAGTACAGGCTATTACGTTACAGTAGGGATTACATAAATGGTGAGCATAATACACCAGGGCCCCACGTTCACACACTGACAATATATTATGAAACTTTAGACAGTGCAGCCCTCAAATCCCTCCTGGAATCTGTGGTTCTCTCACGACCCGGGCCACAGAGGTGAATGGACACAGAGGTCTTTAAAGGGAGTTACTCAATGCCAGGAAGGGGGTTTCCTCACCAGCTACTTGTTTGAATGTGGGAGTTTTTTAATTATGGGTCTTTGGTCCAGCTAATATGGCAAACTGCTGTACTGTTAGCATTCCTGAGTGGAGAGTGACAGGCACTGCCAGCAACAGGCCGGCTCATTAGTTTATGTCTTAGGGGAGACTACTGAATTGATGAGAAATACTGGCACTAACAAGCTGTCTCTTACGTAGCCAGGGAACACACACAGAAACCCTTTCCCCTTACACTGTAAGTGGTGAAGAAATATAATTGACAGAAATTCAGGTTTCTGAGTAAAGTAAAGTAAAGTGATGTTTCAAAGTGTAGAATTAAAAGGGACTCTTGGCACTTTCTGTGTAACAAGAAATGCTTGTATGAATGGGAGCTCATTGGAATATAAAGAGGAGACCATAGCTATGTTTCCATCCACTTGTCAATGGAATTGTCTGAAGTTTGCTAAAAACATTAATACGAAGAAAGCCGGTGAAAATGTGCTTCCATCCAACGGCTTTAAAGCGAATAAAAACCTGTGTGTAATGACGTCACTTGCTGTTTGCCGTCAACTTGGTATATCTGTATTGGTTTGGTATATAATACGTGGCGGAAATGAACTAAAACTTCATTGTCTATGGCGGGTTACAACCATAACACTAGAACTGCAAGCGGTTATGACGCGGTCCAAGCCCCCCTGACTTGAGTCACCCCCGACGACCCGTGGAGCTCGTGAAAGCGGAGCCCGTGAAAGCGGAACCCAAAGCGTGACAGCCGCAATGCAAACAGCCGAAAATATCGCAACGCGCAAGCTGAAAGGTCTGTAGTAAATTGCAATTGCAAATTTCCCATTTACATTTATTGAATTACAGGCCAAAACGCGTCTATCTTGATCATAGCGCCCCCTAAGGGCCGATCTTCACCCAATTTGGTACAGAACTTATCCTGTACTCAATAAGTTCAGTACTGACATCTGGGAACACAGCAACGTCACTAAAAACAGAGAGACTGCTTTAGAAACACGAGTGTATGATCAGAGGGGTTGTAAACAAACCTCCAGTGTAGCCAAACTTATTAGTAGAAGAGAAAGCAAAGGCAAACCGTGAAAGTATTACCCACACTGTACGTTGTAGACATTTATGACAGTTTACAGAGCCACTTCCTGCTTCAACTTTGACCTGCTGTACTGTAGTTGTGTGTACAGTTTTCCTGTGTAATGAGAGATGATTAGCAACATTTCAAGTTTGACTTTCAACTTAAGGGGTTTAGATGAACCGGTCTGATCGTCTGACCGATGTCTGCTAATGTTTTTTTGGGGGTTGTCAGACTTTGTTATGATGCCATTGTGTTGCCAAACCTCAGCAATTCATTTTTTTGTACAATGTTATGAGAACTGATACTAATGCAGGTCAAATCTACAAAAAGAAGACGGAAGTAGTTAAAAAAACGGAAGTGATGTTGGGTGATGTCACTTCTTGTTGACGTTCGAAGTATTGTCAAACAAAACGGAGGCTAGCCCACCCCTCCCTCCTCCTCATCCCGTCCCCTCCCCCTCCCTTCCGTGCTCTAACCCCCCCAACCCCCACCCCCAAATCCTTCTTGTCGGTTATTGGCTGGAACATTGTTTGTTATGTTTGGTGGTGCAGGTTGGCACAGTTTGTTTTTGTTGCCGTTTGTGGAGCCTGGGCTGTCTACAGAGACCGCCTTTTTTTACAGTGTGTTCAGGGGACAGGCAGCTAGCGGATAGTGAGGAGATGTTTGCTGTATGTGACAAAAAATGTTGTAGCCTAAAAAACGCGTGACATCGCTTCGAGCACCTTTAAGTGAGAAATGTTTGTGTGCTTTGGTTTAGGGAGATATTGTGATTATACAGAAGTATAATCAGAGAGGGGCAAAACATTTCTATCTTGTCAAGACATCTTGCCACCAATGTGAACATTGTATAAGCAACTTTCAGTAGGCTTAGTCGAGCTTGACTTTGCCTTGAAATGTATTTGTGTTGATATTAGATTTGTAATGAAAAACCAAAAACCAGAGACAATTATTTGGCCAATAAAGCTGATTCGGATTCTAATCAAAATTTTTTTCACAACACATCCAAGCTTGGGATTAAAACAGCACAACCTGACCCTAACCTATTGTATCAATGTCAAGTCAATTAGGTTAGGGTAAAAAATATAATTCACTGATAATGTTGAAGAGATAGACATGAAAGAGTCTTATGAGGTCCCTGGCACATCCTGTATCAAGACGTCTTGGCACAAAGATCAGCAGCTCTAATTAGGAGAAAGGAGACAGGGAGAAAGCATGTCTGCCTGGCAGAGATTGGTCATGTGTCTGCATTCCAGAGCCAAACCTGCAGCTTTCAACAGCTCTGCTCTCTAAAGACAGGGTGAAGCCGGCTGCTTCTGGACACGCCAGACAGGTGGATGGAGTATGAGCAATGAGATCAGTAGTTATTGGCAGAGCTGACAAAGTTCACAGGTTCACCATTGTTATAAAAAACAAACCAGACACAATAGTAGGGCTGGGACGATATGCTTTTATCCCGATTTGATTCTTTTACGATACATGGGTGCCGGTTGGATTTGTATTGCGACTTTCATTTATTGTGATTCTAGAAGTATTACGATTCCATAGTATTGAGTATTGCGATTTTCTTTTACTTTTTTAACAAAAACAAAAGTTGAATAATACATTTCTAGAGGCAATATATAATGAGACATTTCTAAAAACTAATACACAAGAGAATGCACATCACGTCAGTCTGACATTTTATTTTCATTTGTAAAGAAAACATGAAGTCACATGGATTTTCTGCTTTCAGTCTGTTTTGCTGGAAACGGATATGATGTAGTCACCGTCGGCGGTACCGTATAAACAGAACATATTTATGGGAATCATTGATAAAAAAGAAGAGAAAATGACATATTGATTCCCACCCCTACACAATAACTATAAAAAAAACCAGACATATTCAGGTCATGATTTCAGTTGCCTCTTACTGGAGCCCAAAAATACAAAATTATTCAGGTGATTTGGGCTGAAATATCTGTCACTCAAGCAAGACAAACACCTCTATTAGCCTTATGCCTACCATCCACTAGCAGACTTTAAAAAGACTGAAGTCTGAAACCATCTCACATCTAAAGACAATCATCTCACATCTAACATTAAAGACCATAGAACATACAACTAGATTTATTTTGAAAAATGGAACCAAGCTAGCTAGCTACCACTAGTGTTAGCTGGTAACTTGAGGGAAAGTTTGCTGATTAAAACTCCCGTTGGATGACTCGCTTCAGAAGCGTTGGAAATCAGCAACTTTCCTTCCTTAGAGTTTAGCTTAGCTCGGCGCCATAGCAACCATAAACAACACTGGCTCTAGCCGTTTGCTGCTTCCTGTTTGGTGTTAGAGGGAGCACACCCATTGGTTGTTGACAATGTTCACATGATTTAACTTCATTACCAAGACTTCAAACTTCAAAATATCAACACATTTGATTTTGTCGGAACGTCCAAATGGGAAAAAGACTGACCTGGACTTTTGGTTAAATCGAACGCTGGAGCTTTTACCGCCTTGGTGCGGTTCGTTTGGGCAGGTGTGAAGACTGCAGTCCGGACCAAAAACAACTAGAGGTGATCTCAGTCTGGTTCGGTATGGTTCGTTTGTGGTGAGAACGTGATCCGTCCTGGATCCGACCCAACTACAGTACTACGTGTACTAGTACAAGTTTGAGCTAAAAATTTCAACGTGGGCGGATACTTAGAAACTTTGGGCCCCTATAGTGCTTCTCTAACCTCTGTGCATCTATAACTGTAACTGTAAATAATGAATTAAATGTTTCATATAATGAAGAAATAGTCTTTCTTGTCCCGAAAAATTACGTAAGTGGGCCCCAGAGGATTAAGGGCCAAACATGCCTGGGCCTTGGCACAAAACATTAGTAAGGCTGTTTTAGTTTCCAAAAAATAGAAAGAATTTATTTAAAATGAAAACAATTAAAATAAATAATGAGTGTGATATTTAATTTAGCAGAATTACAATATGTCGTTCTATCCTATCCAATATTTCCTATATTTCTAAGTAGATTTTCTATGCTGTATTCTGATGGGGGAAAACATGTCAGCACAGACTTTGGCTGATCCTCACTGCTGTGTATTTCCAACAGGTTACTGCCATCTCTAAGATCTCTTACCTTTCTCATTACCTACTTACTCCACAATAGTTTTAGCAAACCACAAATAATGAGCTCTTTTCTGTCATTCTGTGCCTCTGGTCAGCAGGTGCATCTGATTGTTTCCATGGCAACATGACTCTTAACTGTGGGGTAGCCTGGGGGTACGGCTAACTTTCTGGGTTTAAAATAAGTCCGTTTTTGTTTTTGTGAAAATGTCTAACTTGCATTAGATTCATCAAAGAGCAAAATGAAGACAGGGTTTCCCCTGGGTTTTTAGAGTGCTTAGGTGCAAATGATGTCATGTGCTCATTTGCATATCAGTGATGTCATCACATAATTATTTGCATGAAGCTTAGTGGTTGTCTTTTGCAGCGAGGGAGAGATAACTAAAAAATGTTTTTGGAGGAGCAGTTTGTCACTAAAATGAGAAAAGCTGGTCCATCTTAAAGGTAAGCCCACTCAAAGTTAGTGAAGCTTAGCTGAAGTTGTCGCTAGCTCCGAGGCTAACCTGTCCAATCCCCACTTTAACCAGCAGGTAGCAAGCAAGACGCAGGAACTTGGCTAAGGTCTTGAGGAGTTGTAGCATTTGTCCCCAACAGATAAACTGTACACAGACTGCATTACTAAGTTTTTTTAGTAATGCTGTTAATTCAAAACAGAAACATTATGACGCAATATAGATACTACTTTGCATCATAATTACTCCAACTGAAAGCAGTCCCTCCAGGATTTCACGGCCCTTTTTTGAGATTGTTGCGGCACAAAATGCCTGATTATGCGGGAGCTTTTGTAAAAAATTGCGATAAAAGTTGCAATGTCTTTGTATGTTTGTTGCAGTAAAGTTGCTGGAGACAGTGAAAGTTGCAAAAAAAAGTTGCGATTTTTTTTTTTGTATAGTTCTTTTAAAAATAAAAAAGAAACTTGTTTCGGGGAGAATAAAACTACTCTGGGCTGAGTTTTCTTAGTAACCTTACCAAAAAGGCTCAGGATGCTGCAAATGTTGGTATAATATGAAAATGGCTGGTGGATTTAAGATTTAAATTATTATTTAAAAAAATAATAATTTATTGAATTAATCAAATTTCAGAGTCACATTATACTGACGTAAACTCTGGCACGTGGGACTGCTGGGATTGGTTGAAGTCGCGGGAAACTCCGGTTATTGGTCAAATTTGTGGAAAAATTGCGTTGATTGGTCAAAATTGTGAGTCGCACCAAAGTCATGGTGATTGGTTGAATTTGCGTGAATTGGCGCGATCGTGACATCGCGAAAACCTGGAGGGACTGTCAAAGGCGCCGGCAGCTGTAATCCTGTACGCTCTGTGCATCTTTCTGTGAGAATAGCAACGCATCTAATGATAATGCGTAAATGCGCACAGGAGCAGCAGCCGACAGCTGCCCTGTTGTGCTCTCTGCTTTGTTCACATTTTATCATTGAATATACGTTATTCACCAACAACCCATCCACTATCAATCAGTGTTCATTTTTATGATCCGTAGATAAACTGGTTGCTGGACACTGAGTATCGCTGAACCCACGGAGGGAGCTATAGCATGTTGTTTGAATCATGTGTGTTAACATGAATATTGCGGTTATGAGGCTTTTCCCGTTTTTGATCATATTCAGGATATGATGTTTACATGGCACAGAGAAATCATGTTATTTATATCTCCGTACAGCTGTCTGCTCTTAGCGCATCCACCTCTCTCTCTCTCTCTCTCTCTCTCTCTCTTACAAAACGCTTCAGTAAAATATTTTCATGATCTGGTCATTATGATATGATAAACGTATGCTAGGAGCACGCTCTCATACGCATGAAATATTATAAGAACAGCTGGCGCAGGAAACCGCTTGGGGGCCGGTGGTTCTTGTGTATACTATGAAGAAGAATCCTGCCAGCGCCACTGCTCCAACTGATACAGTGATATTTGGAAATTAAATAGAATTAGATAACTATATAAGGTCATGCACACATCCATGGTCCACCCACACCAGTGGGAGCATGTAGTCCAGTGACTTCACGTTAATACCCAGCACCTTCAAAAGTTTTATTACACATATATATTTTCAGTTTTATTATTGTTTTTTTACTCTAACAATCCTCTTTAATATTGATTTCCTCCAGCATAGAGCCTGCCTCTAACACACACTGGATGCGATGTTATGACGCTCCAATTACAGAGAGCGGGCTCTTTAGGTCTTATGCAAGATGAACTTGACCTTTTTAGAATTTAAATACTGTAAATGAGGCAATTTGCATATGTAGGAGATATGAATGGTTTTTAGATGAAATCACACTATTGGGAACTGAGGTAAATGTGATTTGTTTTATCTGGATTAGGAACAATGAACTGGCTTTACTACAACTTTACTAATTTGAAGTAACATAATGTGAAACTGGGATAAAGTGCTCATGATTCAGTAGCCGCTACACAGGCAACACATGCAGCTCATTAGTTTTTATTAGCTCCACCTTTTCACTTCGTTAGCAGCAGCTGGACTGAATCTGCTTCTGAGTGGCGAGCTTTCCGACCAAGCTCTAGTGCCGTCAATAAACATTATTGTGTCGGCCTTCAAACCACGGGCCCCGTGTCAGGTGAGAAAAAATGTGACGGTGAACAGAGAGGGATGTGTTTCCTGTATCAGGTCATGAGACAAAGGAAAGCGCCTGTCTTTCAGAAACTAAGCGAAGACTAGACACAAAATAAGCAGGCAAAAGAAAAGAAAGGGAACTTTTGGATCATGACTTTGTGACTTTAACTCCTTTCAGGAAGAAAATCCTGGACATATAAAAAAGACAGACTGTAAATCCCAAGCGTGGATCTTCTAATTGAATAGACTGTTGGTGGAGGATATTGAGGTTTGCCATGCTGTTATTGTACTGCTGTTTTTAATAGTCTTTTACCCCCGGGGAGACGGAGATGACATCTAGACAGCAGAAGCATTGTCCGTCTGCTGCCTGGCTGGTGTGTTCACTGTCGAAGGAAAACAGCCAGACAACCAGTTGCGACCATGGGCATAAATCTAATCTAACAGTTGGGCGGGACAATAGACATAAAATTTCTTAAGAGCAATATTTGAAGAGTACACAAATAATACATACAAAATTGTACTTGTAGAAGATATGTGTAGTTGTGGAACTCCAGTAAGTAAGCTGGTGGTTATTCACCTTAAACATCAGATGAAGTGATTCTTTTCTCTAATACATGTGATGCTAAACTGAGAACTAAGCCTTCTAGCAAGAAAGCTAACTAACTAGCCAGCCAGCCAGCCGGCCAGCCATTAGCATCACTATGTCCACGTTCGGACACATATTGGCTGACGTTCTATCAAAATATCTGTTCAAATGCGAATATAAATGATCTATTAATGTTTTCAGTTAATTTAATAGTGTAAAACTAAAGTGTAACTTCTTACCTTTCTAACGGTATATAGTTTTAACTGTTTACTTTAGCTTTTATTTTACAAGAGCTGGCTAAAGTACGTTATCACCGGTGAAGTACCGCGAAAAGACAGGAAAGTGTGTCAGGTCGGAAGTGTCCGAATATGGCCAATAGCAGCGAGTAGTGTCCGAACGTGGACACAGTGATGCTAAATTAGGAAAGTTTAACAACTTCATGTTTCATTCACAGTCACAGCGTAGGAAAGCACAACGCTCTCGCCAGATCAGTGTGTTCGGCTCATTTTCTATAACCAGTGTGTAAACACGGTGGGTGGAATTAGCAAGCTAGCTAACTAACTATCCATCAAGTTACCAAACAAGCTAAGTAACTTAATCACTGCTAACCTAGCCGACTCGTGGAAAAATACATACTTTTTTTGTGATGACTAATTTATTAATGACTCAGCATCACCTGTGTTAGAGAAAAGAATCACTATATCCCATGTTTAAGTGAATAAAACAGCCTTGCAAGCCTACTAACGTTAGCTGACGAAATTAAATCTCTCCCACGAGTCCCACAGACTTCTGTGTACGTTAACGTAAAGGGAGAAAACCAAGCAGTGGATCTTTACCACTGTAAGGCAAGAGAGGGGGGAATCAAATTGTTTTTAAACTTAAAACGCATGTTTTGGGTCGTGCGTGTTTGTATTGTTTACTACTTTCACAATTATTTAAAGTATATATTATGTACAATACATAGCGTGGTTTTAATAATATTTCTAGGGGGGGGACAACCAAAATAAAAGGTCATCATTAGCCCTTGGTGTTTCTGAACCTTTGGAGGCTCAGTTTAGTTGTTGGATGATGGAGTGGACTGAGGGTCCCCCCCACACACACACCCGCCATGCAAGTGGATGTCCCACATAATTATTGTCATCCATCACCCTTACAGAGCCTGGCCGTCTTCAGATGCTCTCACTGTACTGCAGGAAGCACACACACCATTTCTCTCTCTCTCTGTCTGTCACTGATGGGAAAGCAGCTGTTTGTGTTGTGCTTCATAGCAATATTGTGACTCCCATTGTCAGGGAGGGGACCATCATGTTACTGTAATACCAAGTCAAACAAGCCAAACCATCAATGTCGCATGGCAGACTGAACAGCTTTAGCCATAGAAATAGATTTTTAGAGTAGAAAGGACATTCCTATTCAACTCAACATAGTAGGATGGCCATTTTTATGTGCACCATTGCAAAGAACTAGGGTTGGGGGAAAAAAAAATCGAAAATCGTATGTATTGTGATTTTTTTTGCTATGATTTTTAAACTCAATTCTTTTCATTGTCATACAAACAATCAATACAGTGATATTCCCTTTCAAATGTACCTGTTGTCTTTGAGTCTTCTTTACTCTTGCTACTTAATGCTTACTGGTAAATACTCCCTTCTCTTGTGGGCGAACCTACTTCTCTGATGCACTGGTCCATGTGATTACTGATTAGTAAGAGTTACACGTATCTGTTCCAACCAGTGCCTTATATACTAATCTAGAGCTGAGTCAGGTTACATGTAGCTACATGCTAACATCAGGGAAACCTGTAACCTTGGTTGCCAATGACGTTACTTTCTCCCCAATTTTGGATAGCATTGCTTTTGGAACATGTCCAGTTGTGTAGGTTTTGGTAAGAAGCCTTTATTGGTGATTTCTCACGGTAGAAATTGCCCCTATGCTCGATTACGGCCAGTCTTCGGCTGCAATGACGAAAAGGAAGGGAAACCCAGTGTTGATGTCGACACATGTATCGGGTACGATTTAGCATCTACCACTTTCGGTTGACAGGTGTTGACGGCAAGCAGTTGAATGCCCATTCTACTCTCATTCTGTTTCTATAGCCCTAACTCCACAAGTCACTAACAGTATAGTATGCCACCCACCTTTGGGTTCAACATTAGGGGGGGGTTGAAATCTCCACTTTTGAGCAAAATTGAAATCTTTAACATATCAAAGACTTCATGTGCTGCATTGTGTTGAATTTTTCTGCAACAATTTGTGCCTTTTTGGCATCAATTTATGGTGCAATTATTAACATTTATTTATGTAAAGGAAATTAAATTAGGTTTTTGGGGTGGGTTGCACTACCCAGTTTTGATTATTGGTTGTAAATTAGGTCTCCAGCTTTTTAAAAATGTTCTTCTTCTTTTTTTGCCTGTACTGTTCGTTTGGTAGTTCACTATGGACAATGGTGGCCTAAAGGTTAAAGAAGCGGGCTTGTGACCGGGAGGCCGTCGGTTCAATCCCCAGACCGACAGGATAAAAATCTGGGTGGGGAAAGTGAAACCACCGAGATGCCTTTGAGCAAGGCCCTTAACCCCAAACGCTCCAGTGGAGCTGCTCAGTGGCCAGCAGATCACACTGTGGTTGTACTGGGCAGCTTCCAGGTATGAATGTGGAACTGTGTGAATGTGACAGGTCGTCGTTGCAAATGAGAATTTGTTCTCAATCGACTTACCTGGATAAATAAAGATTAAATTAAAATATGGACACTGAAATTGTAAGCACTAAAAGATATAGAATGGCAATTTGTGTCCGGACGCATTACTAACACATTACTTGAAACCTGACTAGATGGTGTTTCTTGTGGTATCTCATCCCGTGATTTTGCGAGAGTCCAGCTGCCGTGCAAGGTAACGTGGAAAGTGGAAGTGATAAAAGGAACAGTTGAAATATCCTGAAATAATGTCACTTCACCTGACATCATCTTTCAGTTTTTACAATTAAAGTGTCAGTTGAAATGTAAGCAGTTAAGGTGAAGTACAAACACCGAAAGCATTTGAATCCAGGGTGCAAACTACAGGGGAGCCCTGAAAACATGATTTATGAATTTTGCTCTAAAATGTGAACAATATGCTATTATGTCATGCATTTGTATTTTTCTGTCTCTTCATCATCATCGATCATGAGTAAAATTAGGCTATTATTGTTATACTATAGTATGATTCATGCATAAGGGTGATTCATCACTAATTCACTCTAATAAAGATACCGGCGTGCGTGCTATTCTTGCCATCACCATCGAAGCATGGCGGTGCAATATCAAAATCTTCACTCCCTGCAGCGTATACTGTGCCCTAACATAGTTGGCTGTATTGCATCAATCTGGGATATTTGGTTTTGTTATCTGTTGGGAGGTTTGATGTGGTCAATAAGGTTGCGTTCAGACAGCCTGTGTCAGCCCATTTTGAATGGGGGCAGTGCGTTTAGGCTGAGGTGGGGGTTGCCGTAGGGGGGGGACACTCAAATAAACACAGCGGATCTGCGGTGAAAAGTTGAGACCGACTCAACTTTTGGAGAAACGCGACCCCACGTCACGCTGCGGTGACCAATCATGTAACAGAGATCAGACTTGTCGTTGTGTTTTGAGGCGGTCTGAGAATTCCGTACAGGAAACAGGAAACATCACTGCCTCTATTACTGCCACAAGAAAGTTTTAAAACACCAAACACAAGCACTGAACTGCCCGGGAATTTGTGTAATAGCTGAATGTTTTCTGCAACAACAAAGCACTCGCTATGTCTCTCTTTTCTTTCTCTCTGAGAAATAAAGCTGCCTTCAAGTGTGGTCGTCGAAATCTATAAACGATCTGACTATAAAAATGTAATAGTGAAATATAAAGTGTACTTGTGCTTTGTTGGGGGGTTTAAGAAAACAACAGGATGTCACACAAATGCCCCCCCCCCGCCGCATTATTATACATCAGATGTGCCAAAACACAGCAAGTAGACCTACGTACATGCTTGCAGCTATGAATGTTTTCTTTGCAACAAGAGATTTGAAGTGGCCACTAAAAGCAGCCCTCGTAAAGCAAAATAGACATCCGTAGAAATACATTTTTGTCAGTGTGTCACCACCTTTAGCATGTCGATACTACCTTTCAGATATTTCACATCATTTTGATGGAATAGAGGTGACTGACCCACTAATGAATGCAGCTGTTCCCCAAGCAGCAGTTCAAGTAAAAGTTCTGGAGACCTGGGAGGCTTTGAATTGCTGCAATTAGCTTCCACATTTTGCAGCTATTATTGGATCCTGAGGGTGTCAATTGTGTGGTGGCACACATGCATTGGTCTCTATGGAGTGATTTGCCACCAGCTAAGCTATTTAGTACACTAACAATCATTAAGAACTCAGCTGATGTTTCTTGCCTGCCATTGATCTCAGTCTTATGGCCACACTGGGGGCTTGTTCTAGCATTGAGTTCTGGGCCTGGCTGCTTTCTGTTTCTGCTTTGTCCAGTAAGTCTGAGCGGCCATCCCTTATTCCTCCTAATTACAACCCCTCCTACCAGATTAATCTGCATGATGGAAGACTTCATCACCGAGTACTGATCCAATACCAGTGTGTTCTATTATGTTTTAACACCTCTATACTACTATATCTATATGGATGTGATAGCATTTCTATCATTGTTTAAGGCCTGGCTCAGGTTAAACCCTTTGTGAAACATGAACAAAAACAAACAATGAATGCCGTGGAACTTTATTTTATTGTCCAGTTTGACAGTCACTCATAACGGAAAAAGAACAAAAATAAACTACTTTAAAGTAGATTTTCTTTGGGGCTAAATTATGTATTGGATTGGTGCCTAAACTCCAGTACTTACCGATACCAGCATTTTAGGTGACAAATATACTGTAACTCCCCAAAGCTAGTTAGCTCCTAGAGCATGCTTATAATTAAATGGATAGTCTCCACTGGGGAACTTGGTTTTTACAGTCTGTACAGGGCCTCACAAATATACATACATACACATACATACAGTGACCATAGACACCTTCACCCCAATCACCCTATAATAGACAGTTCCCTCCAGTCCGTTCCACTGGCAGAGCTGGGGAGCTTCATTATACACCACACTTAGTTCTGTGTTTTCTCTGTGATATATTGAGCAAATTTGTACATAATGTGTAATTTCTGTGTTTGCACTGTTTTATATGTATTTATTAGGGTTAATGATCATAGGTCTGGTTCAACTTATCTATTTGTTCAAAGATCCAGAAGTCTGGTGTTGTGCTCATTGACAAATGTTAATTGGGATCAGGCATGGTGACGTCATCTTTAAGAAGTGTGGAAGACATAAACGCAGCTGCAGGTACAGAATTGACAACTCTTGAAGCAGCATGTTTATTTGGTCTTCGACAAAAATGTCTAGTTATTTCTCCCAGCAACGACTTGTTATCTGTATGGAGTAAAAAAAGGGTAGGGAGGATAAGTCACTGGCTGCTGATTGGAAAAAACATTCTAATTCTGTGTAATTCTACAAACAGAAATCAGCAGGGATGGAAAGAGTACTAGAGGATGTTACTTGCATGGCTTGCACGCTTGGCATTTGACTTAAGTAAAATTACTTGTTTTAAAAATAAAAGTAGGATAGTTAAAATGTATTTTGCATGTATACAGTAATTGTAATTAAAGACAGAGGGTGGGAAGGTGAAGATAAAATGCTATTTGATAATATATGATAGAACAGTTGAATTAAAAAACACATTTAGGTCTTAAATAAATAAAAAAACTTGACTAGAAAAGGACATTCCCATGTCAAGGTATGTCTAATGGAACATCACCATTGCCCCAGAGTCCTTATGTTCATAATATAGTCATGCTTTATGTCATTGGGAAAAAAAGCAAAAGTAAAAGTAAAATGACAGATTTTTTAAAATACAAATACAGAAAGTATTGATATACAAAAACACACCAAAACTACTTGTTCCTACAGTAAGAAATCAGCTGACACAAGCATGTCACCCTGAATGATTCAAGTGGAATTCAATCTGATTATTTGGCTAGGATATTGTTTGAAAGGACCTAGTGCTGAAACGAACCGAAACCCAAGTTCAATACTGATACAAAAACCTGCAGCTGTAAAAACACTTTCCCTAAATAAGTTACATTTGCATTATATTATGCATTATGATCAAAACATACTACCCTAAACATTTGTGATGGCCAAATGAAGCCTCATGAAGCTTTGTGAACCATTTTCTTTATTTTCAGAGCTACAGTTGTGTTCAGAATAATAGCAGTGTGTTTTAAAAAAGTCGGCGCAGCGGGTGCGGTATTACACTCAATCTATCGCACCGTTGTGACGAAAAGAGAGCTGAGCCAGAAGGCAAAGCTCTCAATCTACCGGTCAGTTTTCGTTCCTACCCTCACCTATGGTCATGAAGGTTGGGTCATGACCGAAAGAACGAGATCCAGGGTACAAGCGGCCGAAATGGGTTTCCTCAGGAGGGTGGCTGGCGTCTCCCTTAGAGATAGGGTGAGAAGCTCAGTCATCCGTGAGGAGCTCGGAGTAGAGCCGCTGCTCCTTCGCGTCGAAAGGAGCCAGTTGAGGTGGTTCGGGCATCTGGTAAGGATGCCCCCTGGGCGCCTCCCTAGGGAGGTGTTCCAGGCACGTCCAGCTGGGAGGAGGCCTCGGGGAAGACCCAGGACTAGGTGGAGGGATTATATCTCCAACCTGGCCTGGGAACGCCTCGGGATCCCCCAGTCGGAGCTGGTTAATGTGGCTCGGGAAAGGGAAGTTTGGGGTCCCCTGCTGGAGCTGCTACCCCCGCGACCCGTTACCGGATAAGCGGAAGAAGATGTTTTAAAAAAGTGAATAATGCTCAAAATCCTTAGAATAGCTTTTAATTCCATAATATCAATAATATCAATATCAATCAAAATTGATCAAGTTTGTGTTATACCTTTACAGAAAGTGAAGAAAAAAGAATATTAGGCTGTTCAAAAAAATAGCAAGAAAATGCATTTTTCTTTACAAACTCAAACATTTACTGTATAAACTGACAAATGTCTCAAGGGTTTGCTTTACTTTGAATCACTGCACTAATATTTAGTTGCATAACTATTATTTCTGAGAACTGCTTCACATCTGTGTTGCATGGAGTCGACCAACTTCTGGCACCTGTGAACAGGTATTCCAGCCCAGGACCATTGAACTACATTCCACAATTCCTCTGCATTACTGGGTTTTGCCTCAGAAACAGCATTTTTTATGTCACCCCACAAGTTTTTTATGGGATTGAGGTCTGGGGATTGGGCTGGCCACTCCATAACATCAATCTTGTTCATCTGGAACCAAGACTTTGCTCGCTTACTGGTGTGCTTTGGGTCATTGTCTTGTTGAAAGACCCATTTCAAAGGCATTTCCTCTTCAGCATAAGGCAACATGACCTCTTCAAGTATTTTGATGTATTGAAACTGATCCATGATCCCTGGTATGCGATAAATAGGCCCAACACCACAGTATGAGAAACATCCCCATAACATGATTTTTGCACCACCATGCTTTACTGTCTTCACAGTGTACTGTGGCTTGAATTCAGTGCATGGGGGTCGTCGGACAAACTGTCTGCGGCCCCTAGACCCAAAAAGAACAATTTTGCTCTCATCAGTCCACAGAACG
The DNA here is from genome assembly GCF_008315115.2 of Sander lucioperca. Classification (NCBI taxonomy): domain Eukaryota; kingdom Metazoa; phylum Chordata; class Actinopteri; order Perciformes; family Percidae; genus Sander; species Sander lucioperca. The sequence continues at coordinate 29,552,486 of NC_050183.1, forward strand.
TTGCCTCATTTCTCCTTTGGCCAGTCAATGTGTCCTTTGGCAAATTTCAACCTATTCAGTACATGTCTTTTTTTCAGCAATGGGACTTTGCGGGGGCTTCTAGCTGATAGCTTTGCTTCACATAGCCTTCTTCTGATCCTAACAGTACTCACAGGTAACTTTAAGTCTTCAGTGATTTTCCTGGAGCTGATCATTGGTTGAGCCTTTGCCATTTTGGCTATTCTTCGATCCATTCGAATGGTAGTTGATCGTTTTTTCCCACGTCGTTCAGGCGTTGGATGCCATTTCAAGGCATTTGAAATCATTTTAGCTGAGCAGCCTATAATTTTCTGCACTTCTTTATATGATTTCCCCTCTCCAATCAACTTTTTAATCAAAGTCCGCTGTTCCTCAGAGTGATGTCTGGAATGACCAATTTTGCTGAGTATTTCAGTGTAAAATGCATTATAACCAGCATGCACAACATTTGCTTCCTTCCTTCCTTAAATATGGGCCATAACTGACACCTGTTTCTTCACAGAATCAATCACCTCACTAATTGAACACAACACTGCTATTATTTTGAACATGCCCCTTTCAATTACAGATTCAATTACACAGAATGAGCAGCATGCATTTCATGACTGTTGGGTCTGTTGGTTTTCTAACACTTACTAGTAAATTATTTTCCATGTAGAAATATCACTTCTGCCAAAAAAATTGATTTATGAGGTTAGTGATGTTGGACTGCTATTATTTTGAACACAACTGTACATGGCGCTATTGGTTTAAAGAAAAGGACTCAAGGAATGGTGATTCAGTGTGCTTTCAGCCCTTTGTTGAACAGAGAGCGCCATCTGGTGGGCTCAGAGAGTAAAGAAAATGGTTCATGAAGCTTCATGAGGCTTCATTTGTCCATCACTACTGATTATTATCACAAACAACTGTACACAACTGATCATGAAACCAAATCACAGCTTGTTTGTTACACCCACCTTTCTAACATCAAATCCGGCTGTAGGATTATCCCCTGCTGTTGTTTTGGATGGGGTTTCTGGTGCAGTTGTCACCTTTCAGACTTTTTTGGCTTCTGGGTTTTTTTGGAAATGATTAGTAAGTGCTCTTTTTGGCCCTAAGTCATCCAGTTAATGGATTATAGACTCACACAACATTAGACAGAGATGCTGCGGGCTGTTTACAAGCTGCTCAAGCACATCAACCCAATCAACTCCTGTTGCTCTGTCAGTGGGAGTTAGATCAGGTATCCATGGGATAAACATGCACTTCCAACAAAATGAGACAGAACTTTAATGGGGTCTAAACAATAAGTATTCCAGTGTAATGAAGAAAGGAGATAAGAAAGCACATGAATGTCCCCTAGTCTCCGCTCTAAAAAAGTTTCCTCTGACTGTCCAGCTGCCATAATCAGATAGAGACGGTCTGACAGTTTATATATATTCATAAGCTAAGTTGCAAGTAGTGCTTCATTATTATCGCTGTTCTAATTGGTGATTAGTGGCAGCCAAAAAGAAAGGTTAAAGACACTACTCAGCACTAAAAAATATTGTATGCCAATGTTGATTTAGTGTTGTGTGTAATTTTAACACTTTAATCAAAAGACCCTAGAATTGAACATCAGTCAAAGGTAGGTTGTTGCAAACACAACAATAACTATGTATCCGGTCTCTATCAGAGAGACTTATTACAATTCTAAGTAGGGTTAGTGCATTGATAAGACAACAATTTACAAAGCATGCTAGTTTTCTTTTCCATTATGACCATATTATGGAACCAATTTCATTTTGTGTTTTATTTGCCCACCTCTGAAACCAAACCCACACCATTGATTGCAATTAAGTTCTATTCAATCCACATATGCCCTGTGGTGGTGATGCTGAAATGCCATTTGGGATTGCAAGTAAATTTACTGCCAGTTGACATATCTGACTTTAGTCATTCTATGACAGTCGAATCAAAGTGTTTGTTACTGTGGTAACAATTTCAGCTGCTGAGAGACAAGCAGCAGAGGAAATGCTGTATCTGGACAATTATCAGCAGCATGCTATGCTAATGATGTGTGTCAGTAAACGTGTGTGCGTGTGCGTGTGCGTGTGCGTGTGCGTATGCGTGTGTGTGTGTGTGTGGTGATGTGTCATCCCTGGCAGCTGTTCTGTGTTTGGATAGTTGAACCTAATGTGGCAACTTGCTGTGATGGGAACCCAGTGGGAGCTGCTGTGGGGTCCCTCTCCTTGGTAATTAGAGTGGGCAGGATGCTGCTGTAAACACACACACACACACACACACACACACACAGAAATAAACAGATCCTACACAATAATAATTCAGGTGATTGGTTACTTTACTGCTGAAAGTAGGGTGATGCTATGAGCCGAACCCTCCTGTTTAAATAATTAAGAGCGATAAACAAACAGTGATTTATTTTATTCCGAGATAATGAAAGGGAAGACATGCAGCTAGGATCTGCAATAGCACTGCTAGAGAGTTTCTTGTATTTTTTACATTTAAAGTACAAACTTTCTCTTTGCATAACACACCAAGGCACATGTTGGCAGTATATACGAAAAATGGAATCAATTCATTAAAATGCACTCACACTATCCGTTTGAAATGTATAGTCATGGTGCTGGTAGCCTAAGGACACTTTCATGTTATTCAATAGAAAAACAGAGGTACATATATAAAGCTATCAGGGGTAAATATATTCCATTTTCTTTGTTGACAGTTGTATATCCTCTGCCTTACAACACATGCAGTCATCAGTAATCTCCACCATCACATACAGCTTACTAAACAGGCCTATTCTGGTGTGTTCTTCTGTTCCAACTAGCTTAATGTGTACCTGAACAAGCAGATAGATTTTTGTTTGTAGTCCCGAACTTCATACTACAAAAATCTAACCGCAGTCTAAGCTACCACAAGCTAATTTTAGCTAACGTTAGCTAGCATGTCAAACGGGGCTAGTCAGTTTTTCAACGGCTCTGGGGATAGTAAATCAGCATGTAGGAGAATGTAAAGTTGCACGTCAACTATAAAATAGCAAGATGACCAGTAAAACTACAACAGAAAACTACCCTTGGCTAATAAAAAAAAAAACTTACTTTAAGATGCTTCTTCAGGTTGGAGGTGGAGTAATTTGGACGCTGAAAAGAGGTTGGTTGCTGGCAAGCAGAGGTTGCATTGCACAGTTATATTTCGTTCTCCCTATTCTTTCTTTAATGTGAAATGCTGTTTGAATTTCCAAGATAGAAACGAATTCCTGCCCTGGCTCTGTTGTGTCGGTTATCCATCTCTACCTCTATCAGCGATCACGCAAATAGCTAATTTTTTCGTTTTCATATTGGGGGCTTCTGGGAAATGCATGGAATTGCCTTAATTTATTCAGAGAGTGAATAAATTTGTGAAACAGAGAAGTATCGTCATATAATCCATTGATTTCAACAATGTAACTGTATTCTAAATACCAACTATTTAAAATGTAACTGTAACGGAATACAGTTACTCATAATTTGTATTCTGAATACGTAACGCTTTCGTATTCCGTTACTCCCCAACACTGTGTTACACAATAGTATCTACACAAAGATATTAAATACTTTATGATTCATACTAGGGCTGTCGCAGTACTGTTTTTTTGTACCGCACACATTTAGTTAAGTCATTCAAATGCCACGATTACCTCCATAACATAAAAGTTTGTATTTCAGTTGTTATTAAATAGTTCCTAAATACATTTTTCAAATGCATTTATTCATGTAGTAGTCTTTTCCTTATAGCATATATAATCTAAATGCCTATCTTTATTCCAGTGATGTCATTAAGGGGCCAACTTTGAAGCGGAAATATTGGTCTGCATATTTCCACTGGCAAGTCATGCTTTCGTTATTGAAGCACAGACAGATAGCCCACTGAATACTGGTTGTTGACAGTGACATGCTTGCAAGGAAAGCATGTCGAAACGTGTTGAAATGTCTAAATACGACCTTTGTTTATCTGTAACTGACAAGTACTTGAGGCTGTGTGAGTTATGTGAAGAGTCGCATATTTAAAAGAAACTGATGCGGACATGGACAGGGGATGCAAATCAAATCAAGTCAATTTATTTATAGAGCACATTTAAAACCAACCTAGGCTGAACAAAGTGCTGTGCAAAGTTATGTTATAAAAACAAAGGAAGACAATAAAAAAATAGACACAATGGACATCATACAAACAACACACTTCTATACATCCCTAAACTAAATCATACGCCAAATCTGGGCAGTAGAGGAGGACCACATGGTTTTGTGTAACAAACCATCTGAGAAGCGTAATGTTAGGTGCAGTCTCGCATTGCCAGACCTTCCTCCACAGCGCTCCGGAGGAAGGTCTGGCTAGTCCACACAGCATTACAGAAATATTGGCATTTCTTTAAACCAATCACAATCGTCTTGGGCGGCGCTAAGCGCAGAACACAATGACGGTGCCTCTGCAAAATAGCCTCAAAGGAACTTGTTTTGGTGGAACATGTGTACGTTCAAAAGTTGTTTTAGTCGTGCAACAGAAAACTCAGATTGGACAGATAGTCTAGCTAGCTGTCTAGATTTACCCTGCAGAGATCTGAGGAGCAGTTAACCATAGTCCTCATAAATCCACCAGAGTTTAGAACGCCAAAACAAAGAAAGCAGAAGGTGACGCACATCCGGCCGAAAATTAGGGACATCCTTTGGAATTTCCGACGGCACCTCGACAATTCCGGAAACGTCGTTGATATAGACTAGGTTAGGTTAAGTACTTATCCTCTGGGAACCATGAATAGCTTCATCAAATTTCAAGGCAATCTGATGCTGAGCGTTTTGGTTTAGACCTCCCATCCAAAACCACTAGACCCTCTACATCTTGGAGCTATTGGCCAAGGCCACAGATTTTCAGTCCAACTCCAGGGCCTTTGACCAATTTCTAATTCTATATTACAAGCTTCAAGAAGGAAACTCAAACTATCTCCGTCTTAAGTGACTCATTTAGTAGCAATTCATTGGGCAGGTAAACATATATGATGGCATCTCTGCCTAATCTACCGAAGAGACTCAAATAAGTCATTAAAAACGAACCATTTAGTCTTCTGTCAAGAATCTAATTATGTTCTGTGGTGGTGCAGCAGGCTGTGTGGCTGTGTGCACAGGCCTGCTGCCCTGAGCCTCGCTGAGGTTGAATAAAAGGAGATATCCTGTTCTATCTGTCAAAAGCACCTTGCTCAAAATGATGGATAGCAGCTCCATTGGGCACATAATGCTCTCTAAAGAGGAAAAATCCTCCTTCATTTTAAAGCAGCAATGCCAATTACAGCTACAGCTCAGGTCTCAGGCCTGCCTGCTCCTTTGCACAGAGCTGCGGTTCTGGAACACTGAGCATTCAAATCCTGACTAACACATTCAGATTGGAGGTTTACCTCACATATTCATGCCTTCAGTAAACCCAATCTCACACCAACGCTCGCACACACATAAACATTGCAACCTGTGAGTGAGCAGTGGTCTGCAGAGGAGGAGGCTACCTTTGAGAATGGTTCAAAGTTTCCATCACCAGAAAGCCTCAACACTGTTGAAAAGACAGACAGTACACTCCAAAGCATGCATTCATTTCACTAGCTGAATCTTACCATTAGATCTGTGCATAACACATGCCAACCCGTTCTCACTCCGAACTTGTAAAATACAGACGCGTGGGCAGTGGCTGTCAGCGTCAGATACCGACACAAAAAGGTCCCTTCGGCGTGTGTGTAGAACGCACCAGGCAGAGCAGCAGCTAAGTGGCGCTTGAAGACCTGGTCAGGTGGTCAGGTGCCAAAGGCACCTGACCAAGCGTCCGTATTTTACGCAATGGGAGTTACAATGTATTGGACATGCTGATTTCAGTCCTTAGACCCAAATAGGCACAGACTAAAGTGTTGTCAGAATTGCTTCTCCTTTGCCAATCTAGTGAATGTTCTTGTAAAAGGGCCTTTTTAGTATAGGGTGAATGCTGCTGTAGTGGTTTCTGCAGTAAAGAGATTTCAGACTTAACTATCTGCCATCTTCCTCCGCTGTTTATCTCCCCACAACAGGCCCAACACTCAGCTTCCAGGCTCACAAGCATTTACTGGCAAATAGAGCCTACAGTGCACAGAAGCACAGGGAGGTACAATGACAAAGACACACACACATGCACACCAATGCAAGGCTGATAAAGAAGCAATTAAAGCCATCCGATTTCAGTCTTGTGTAAAAATAGCTGTTTATTTACTCATTGGCCCTCCCGTCTGCCAAGATGTCGGCCTTACTCACTGGTGACATTGAGAATTAATTTATTTTATCTACATAGACTGAAGTTTTCAGTCAGGGCTCCACTGAGGATTTGAAGCCCTCTTTTCTGCTTTCAGTAATGCCATCTCTAAACTGTGGAGACTTTAACGTTTTCGTCATGCTTTGAAGGCCATCTGTCAGGTAGTTACCTGCGGTGGCATCAGAAGACTCAATGACACTCTAACGATCCCCATGGTAAGCAACGCCATTTCAGCAGACAAATTATACCTCTGGGGGTTACTATAGATTTCTACAGTGTAGGAATAGATTTAGAGCTCAGTGGAGGATTTAACCTCGTTGATATGTATAGCACACATGTATTGTACATTATATTCTCTTATTGGGGTATAATATTGCCGATATGCAATATCCTTACTTTTAGTTTCATCGCTTTGTAAATGCTACAAACGTACTGAAAGCTGAACACACTGAGACTTTAATGAACATCTTTCTCAACTGCACAGGTCCCTGCGCTGTCAATAGACATCCTTATGTCTGCACACAGACAGACTGTAGGCAGCACTTTTTCATTAGTTATCGCATGTAAGATTTATGTGTAGAGTAACAACTGAAATGTATACACTAGGACTGCTCGATATAGGGAAAATATGTGATATGCGATAATGTTGTATGTCGAATAGCAATAGCAATAATACTTATGCAATACAAGTGAACTCAGTTCTGCTGCTTTCAGTATTCTGCTAAAATACAACAAATTCCTTGTTGAGTTTAAGACAAATGAAATCATTTCCAACATTCTTTTATTGAACAAATTGAACATTGAATTGAACATAAAATGCACCACTAAAAATAATTAGATTATAAAGTGCAGTTTTCTATTGATATTTTCTTTCAATTGACTCAATAAATCTCTAAGTGTCTTTTTTGTGATATGTCACAGCCTTTCTTGATGTGTTTATTGCTCTAGTTGATATCGCGAGTGCGATAAAATACAATATATTGTGCAGCCCTAGTATATACACACACACACACACACACACAACACATTGTCACTCCCATCGCGTCCAAAAGCTACGCTCGATCAGGTGCCTTTGGCGTTTGTTATTAACGCAAAAAGTCTCCTTTGGCGTCATTTTTAGACGCGCTTGGTCAGGACTCTACGTTTAACTGACATGCGTCACAAGAACGGGACAGTTAGGTTTAGGAAAAGATGGTGGGTGGGGTTACAAAATATACGTTTCAGTGACACGTATATCTTTATCTTTACAGAGCAAATAGCTTTCTGCCTCTGCTTCTGTCTGCCACAGAACCATTAAAGAGGTTTTTTGTAAAGGGCTATACTTTTTAAATGGGGAAATTAGTTTGGTTGTACTGTTCAGTAACTTACAAAATAGTCATAAAACCAAGATGAAAAAGAATCGTGATATGATATTTTTGCCGTTTTGCCCACCCATAGCTGTAGTGATAATGTAACAGCAGTAATCTGTGAAATGTTCTTAATTTCACTGTTTTATTAGACATACAAGGACTTTACCCATAGTCATTTCATGAAACACTTATATTTATTGTTTTAAACACCCAAGTCCAGATGCATAACCTGTGTGATTCATGGGTAAACTCTGTGTAAACACAAACATATGCATTTTTTTTTCTCCCACAGTTAGCCATATATGGATGTTGTGGAATATTAACATTTTAGACATTAGGTTTAGTACTCAATGTCTTGATTTAAAACTACCGGTAAACTACCGGTAGGGAAAGTTCCACTCCGACAAAAGGAGAACAGGCTCCCACCTGAAGTCAGGAAAGGGTGGCGGACAGCAGAAGCTCTATTTATTGCATAAGCTGTAAACTCACCATATGATTAAGTTGCTCAGCTCCATCAGAATCCTAATAAAAAAGAGCATCAAATAAGCAAATTCAGTGAATTGTTTTGGCAAGGTTTTTGTCTGACTGCAGAACTCGGAATCACAGCTCATACAGTATCTCCGAGTTGCCCAGTTATTCTGGTGTTGGACAAACAATCAGCCAATCACAGATTTGAATGCAAGATGGACAACTGGGATGTCATCTTCCTACATTGCTAGCTAGCTGCCTACCTAGCTTTATAAAGAAAATCTAAACAATTTCATAATTTGATTGATTTGTGTAAGATCAAACTTCCAATTTTGGTGCAAATTCATAGTTCTCATCATCATCATCAATACAAATGTATAGAACAATGTAACAGTACAGCAGCAATATCTACAGGTGTTGTCTTTGTATTTTGACAAATTTGACGAATTAATGATATCATTAACCATGGGATGCGGAGAAGCAATGTGCCTTGCAACAGCACAAATTAAAGATTGTACCCTTTCTGCTAAAAAAAAATCTTCCCATCATGAGCACCATTGTTTCTTGTCCAAAGTATTCCCTCGCAGCCACAGTCAGTCTGGGAGTGTAAGTGATCCTCATCTGCCATGTCAGGCTGCAGAGAGACTTGTCTGTCTGCACCCGGACTGCAAACACTCACCAGGGTGAAATTATCCTTCCTTGGCTGGTCCGGGGCTCCCACCACACTAACATCAGCAAGATTAGATTGCTAAATGATGGCAACATGCAACAGCATTGATCTAAGGCCCTGGTCTACCACAGCAACCTTTCGCAAAACATTTTCTCAGACTCAGTGACTGTACCCACTTTTCCCTGGTTCTCATTTTGGTTCCTTAGCCATAGTTCATACCCATCACTGATCAAATGGCCAAAATAAGGATGAACACAACTGACAGACATTTTTAAATACCAACATGCTGTGGATTATAAATGTTGATAAGAGGGAGCCTTCCAACAATATATACAAGGGAACATGCAGAAACTGGCTAAATTATAAACAGACCAAATTCACAATAAAAGCCATGTTAGTGATGGGATTTTGTCCACTGAAACGCTACAGGGCTTTTAATTTGAAATGTTTACAGGTTTTTGTAGGTAGAGTAACAGCAATCAAGTTTGAAATAAGGAAGTTGATCAGATGACTGATGGTGGAATGTTTTGGTTTTTTTATATTGCCTGCGGAAATACAGCCTAATAATTTTGAAAGAGCAATGGCCAATGTGGAAACTCCTACTGGACCGACCAGCGGTGTGACTTCATCACTCACAATGACCAATGGTGTAACTTCATCACTCACTTAGTGACAGACTTCTAGGGCTGGCCCCTGCTTTGTTTTCAAGCAAAGAAAATGCTTACATTTTATACTCCAAATCTGTTAAAGTGTTGGCCACAGGAATGTCTCTAAATCCCTTGTCAGGCGCATAATTGTCCATCTCTCCAAAAGATGAAAGAAAGCTAATTTGTCCCCCCTCGAATATTCAATGTTCAAACCAAATGCACTGCCTAGCTTCATGTTTGTGTTCATGTCAACCAGGAGCCTGTTTTTGGTTGATCACCTGCCACGCAACAATGGCAGAGGAGACGCACAGCCAGGACATTATCAAACAAATGAGCTCAGCAAGACGATTTTAAAATACTACAGAAGCTATACAAAGTATTTATAATACCTTACTTAATTTGAGTGATGTGTTGGAATATGTTACAAATTACATTTTTGGGCAGGCTGAGCCCATCTTTCATTTTGGAGCAATAGGTATGATTTAAGAGGGAATTCTTTAATGCTTTACTCCAGAACATGCTTGTCTGAAAAGAGAAAGAATTTTGTGCGGTTAAAGCATGGACCGAACTTCCAGAAGAAGTTGTGCGCTCCCCTTCAGTTAACTCTTTCAAGAATAGGTTGGATACATGTTGTCTGTCAAAAGATGTCATGTACAATTAAACTTAGCACAAAAAGTAAGGAAATTTGTGTTTGGTAGATTATTTCTCTGTCGTAACAATGCTTTTTGGCAATAAATCTTATACCGTTGGAAAGCCTGTTTAGTTCCCTTACAAATGGTGCCCCATTTGTAAGGAACATGCATTTGTGGGATGAGCAGCAAGCGCTGAGTATGTAGGTTGTGCCCATGAAAAATTTGCCAAATCTTCTCTGCCATTGCCAAACAGGTTATTTTGCTGTTGCTATTGACACTTGTCACTTGACACAGGAACGTTATGTTCAGTGATGAGTCCAGATTCTGCCTACCTACTTACTTTTTGTGCTAAGTTTATGAAGCTGTTTTGTAATTTATGTAACTTATTCATGAATTGTAAATAATCTTAATCGTGATATGAATGCGATTTATGAAATGAATGAGCTTTGACATTTGTTTAAATCTTTTTCTTTCTTTTTTTGAGTCTGGAATAGAGGATTTTATATCCTGTACCAGAATATGTTCAATAAATTTCAATAAAAATTCCAATAGATGTATTCAGTAATCTGTAGTGGAATACCTGACAGCCCTCAGGCCTGTAAATCCAACCTACCTGTATGAAGACTTATCTTCTGTGTACAACTCCAACACCAACCCCAGCCTGACCCCGCTCCTGTCACCATCAGGTCTGATCTGGTTTCCCTCTGTGGCTGCTGCATTACAGCCAAAAGCAAAATACAGGCTGTCACAGCAGAACAATGAGCTCAGTGTGCACCAGTCTATAGTGGCCCTAATCAGTCAGGCCTACACTGAGCCAGGATGCACCCGGGCTGCACTTTTTACTGCCCATAACAGTTTATTAAACATTAACTCAACTTCAAGAGGGGATAACTGAGGTATTTACCCTCCCACAGCACAGAATGACCATAATGCACCTGTGAGGGGTTGGGCTGTGCATCGATCAGTGGCTCTGTAGTCCCTTGGCTGGCTGCTGAAAACTCACTTTCTAGCCTCTGTTGTGAAAACTCCCATCCCACTCCCTGTAGTTATCAATACACTCACAACTACAGCTTACTTCTCCCTATTTGGAACTGAGACTTTGTTTTAGCCAATTACAGCCAGTAAGACATGGGAACCTGTACAGTATCATAGACTTGCGAGAATGTTTTAGCACCTACTGATGAGAAACATTTGCGGAGAGAAGTCATTGATTTATTATTAACACAAGGTAGTCTTTATACGTTTATAAATTCTAACCAGTGGCTTTCCAAGGGGTTAATAAATAGTTTAGTAATTAGTGGCAGTTCTAGGGGGGGGCAGGGCGAGGGTGGCCAGTGCCCCCTTAATATTAAGCCTCAGCCCCCCCTCTGCCCCCCTAACTGTGGCAAATATTTTCATACATTTTTCACCCCACCTTTATCCCCAAAGAGAGGATATTATTCATGTGCAGGGATAAATAACATGTAGATTAAAGGACAATTCCGACGCAAAATGAACCTAGGGGTTAATAACGTGTGTACCGAGTCGACCGTTCTCTGGGATATGTTTTCATGCTAATCGAATGTGTCTCTAGCTTCAAACAAGCTAGCGCAAACCGGTGATTAGATGCTAACGCTAGCCTTCGGGGCAGAGGGTAAATCGCTATTTCTATACCACTGACAAGGCTCAAAATAGCACCACACTTCAACGGTAGCATAATGAGGGTCCCTACATGTAAACTGAAGCATTGAGAACTTTGTAAGTGTACAGACAGTTTATTAAAAAGATAGATTATGAAGACAGTAGCGTTGATGTATACATGCAGGCGCCATCTTGGAAAACAGTTACGACCAGTTGAACCACGAACGCCGGGCAACCAGTAACCAGTAACATAGCTCAAGCACGGCGACGGTTTGGGTTTCTGTTATTAACTTAGCAAAAAGAGAAACGTCCTCTCACTTTCAACTGCTTTCATTTTTTTGTTTTCAGCAAACTTAACTAAATATTTGTATGAACATACAAAGATTCAACAACTAAGATACAAACTGAATAAGTTTCACAGACATGTGACTATCGGACATGGAATAATGTGTCGCTGAACAAAAGGGGAGGGTCAAAGAAATGGTTGGTAACTTTAAAATTCAATATTCTAAAAGCTACTTTGGTCGTTATCCAAAAAGTGAACTTTAAAAGCTGTGTGCATCTTACCATGTAGACCATCTTACCACTAATGGCTGCAACACCTTGGCCTAAAATCTACAGTACATTGTTGAGCCAAAATAACAATTATATTACTTAACAATGGCTGTTATGATAAGAGAAACTCCACCGATTTTCCACTCAAAGTCTGTTTGCAGGCCTTTGGGAGTGCTGCTGAATATGTGAAAAAGTTATCTAAAGCCTTTTGTGGCCCCACATGGAGCTGTGTGAAATCTGATAATGATCAATTGTTCCAAGAAGTGCGAGCCTCCCATAGCTTTCCCAAACACTCCCCAACAACACTTGTTTTTGAGTCTAGCTGAAAGTACACACAGCATAGTACCGTAGTAATCTCTGTAGCTGTTGGAGTGAACATTGTACCATATCTTCGATACGTAATGTAGGAGCTACTGTTTGCTGGATTTGAGATGGTTTTGGTTTCATTTAAGTTTTTTTAGAAAGTTGCAGGGAGCTTGGACTTCTTGTTCAAACATTAACACAGTGACACAGTGAGAGAGCAGTGTTCCATATATGGACCTTTTTCTCTGAGTGATGAAAAAAACTATGCAAGTGTTATAATACCTAAAGCAGGAAACTGGATGGATGGGTGGGTGGGTGGATGGATGGATGGATGGATGGATGGATGGATGGATGGATAGGTGGGTGGATGGATAGATGGGTAGGTGGGTGGATGGATGGATGGATGGATGGATGGATGGATGGATGGATGGATGGATGGGTGGGTGGATGGATGGATGGATGGCTGGATGGATGTGTTGTGTTGTGTGCAGGTCTGTAATGTTTAGAGCCATCACGAATAGCTTGCCAACTATCATAGTGGAGGCACCCAGTAAGGCCACTTTTAAAAGACTACTTAGAAAACACTTCAACACTAAACATTATTTAATCTAACTATGATGGGCTATTATTGTCAGAATGTGATGTTATTCTATTTGACACTAATTTACGAAAACATATACACAGTGATATTCTTTTACTTGTACTATATGTCTTGTTTTAAATGTATGTAAAATTGTATGTTTGGTATTTTTATGTATATGTTGTGATTGTTTTATGTGGACAGCAGGAATAGTAGCTGCTACATTGTTAGCAGCTAATCCGAATAAAGGAATGGATAGAATTTTGGTAAAAGCAATTAAAAGTGTTTGGTTATGTTTCCAAGAGCTTGGCAAGAACACCAACACAATTATTGCTTTAGTTACTGCTATTTTGTTACATATTCACAATTTAAAGATTGTTATCCCTCTTTACTTCCCTCAATATTTAATTCAGAATTTGCTAATTTAAGCCATTCCTGCCAGAATTAATTCTTAACCCCATTAGGCAGGTTGAAGGCCCAGATGAAGGGAGTTCCTATGTTTTGATCTGGGCTATTCTGAAATCCAGTAGCAGTATATTAGTATCATTACAGTGCTAACAGTGAAGCTGTTCTGCCTCAGCTGTCAGTGAAGCCTTACCACAGTCAACAGGGACCCAGCTCTGGGACTCCCCTCTGGATCCATTCAATTCACAGTTGACTCAATTCAAAGTGTAAATTGAAAATGCAGTTCACCTAATAATGGAGCAGTCTACCTTCTCAATAAACTCTCCAATGGATTGATGTCAGCCACCTTTTAGGGCAAAGTACTTCCTTTTTGAGTGGAAAGAAAATCCACTTCCTCAGCTGAATGAAATCAAAGTGGATTACTGAAGCGCTCAATGAAAAGTTGAGCTGAGCGGAATATTATAGGTTGTCTGAGGTGGTGTTGGTGAAGCTGTTAAGCTTAAAGGGGAACTACGGCCATTTTCAAAATTCATTACATGTTATTTCTAGGGTCGAAGTCCAAAAATAGTAACAAGAAAACATGAACAGCTCTCTCCCAAATCCCAAAACTAGAGTGCTAAAACTCAAATGTGTGATGTCATGAAGTAAAGTGTGGAGCTGCTCCGTAGACAATGAACTGGGAAATATTCTACTTAGTAAAATTGCCGGTATAAAAATCTACTCAAGTAAAAGTAAAAAGTAGTTCATTTAAAATGTACTCAGTAAAAGTTACTTAGTTACATTTAACAGTGGGGGGAGATATGCTTTTTTTTAGATTATACTTCTGATATCTTATTTATACTTTTATACTTTTGCGATTTGATAAGGGCCGCTTTCGATAAAAAACGTTAGACCTTTTTTATTTACTTTTTTACTCAGTAACAAATTTTAATTTGAAATGTGGCAAAGTACAACTCTTCACACAAAACATACATACATACACAAGTGCTCATATTGTGCTTTTTGGCTTTCCCCTTTTCCTTTATTGTGTTATATATCTTTTGTGCATGTTAAGGTTTAGAAAGTGAAAAAGCCCAAAGTCCACCCCAAAGGGACTTACCATCTCCAACAGAAAACACTGTTCACAAACTGCTCCAAACAGCTCTATTGTAGTCCAACCTTTACTTCTGTGACGAACGTGCATCACTTTATAACACACGTTATAATGCTCGCCTAGCTGCACTTCCTCATACTCTGCAACTGACAAGCCAGTAGTACTTACTGTGCATGTGTGACTCCCAACAAAGATGGTACAGAAGTGGGATGTCTTACTCTGTAGCTAAAACAGAGAGCTCAACACACAGGGTGAAAAGAGGAGCTGCAGCAATGTGCAGTACAACAAAAATATGGTGTTTTCTGAAAATTAAACCACATAAACCTATTCTGGTATAACCTCTCTATACAATTATGAACCTGAAAATGAGCATAATATGAGCACTTTAATAAAAAAAAATAAATAAGTACAAAAAAACGACTCAATTACAGTAACGTGAGTAAATGTAATTTGTCACTTTCCACCTCTGGGCAGCATCCAGGGGAATGTTCTGAGTATACGAGACCACTTTCTGTTTCACAACTGGCAACACTACAATAGAGTAAAGAAGCCCCAAATCAGTCTCCTATGCATTGTCTACGGAGCAGCTCCACACACTGTATACTTGATGACATCACACGTGTAAGTTTTACCTCTCTGGTTTGAAAGAGAGAAGCTCATGTTCACAAATATGAATTGGACTTTGCTATATGAAGGTAAATATGGTGCAAAATGCAAGAGCTTGTCGACTTAATGTGAACACTTGTAGAATACAATATGAGAAAAAACCTGCACTTGTATGTTAAAATTTGCAGTTGTAAAAAAAATATAATATAAAGATTAAATGTATAGATTGATATTTACATGTGTTATGTAACATTTGTCAATTTTATTTTGTGACTTCACATTCAGAACAGGTGTTTGTGAACATTTTCTACGAGTGCAAACTTCAACTTACAAGTTCAGATTTTTTTCTACAAGCTGTCGTGTATTTTTTCTTTCAGTGATTTCAAATTCAGATCAAGTGTGTGAATATTTTTTTACAAGTGCAAGTCTTAACATACAAGTGCAGATGTTTCGTTCTGTAAGTTCTCACATTGTATTCTACAAGTGCTCACATCAGGTCTACAAGCTCTCGCATTTTGCACCAAATTTACCTTCATATTCCTAGGCCATGGAAATAACATTGAAACTCTGAATTTAGGTGGTGTTCCCCTTTAAGCTAAGCTATTGACTGTGATATTAGACATCTTGCATGGTCTGAGAGAGTTCCGAACCAGGACGAAAGTTTTATATCAGGCTGGTAGCAGGCAAGTTGCATAAGGTTGCAATTTCATGATGATACTTTAAACTTGGTTTTCTAAACTGCAGCTTGCAGTAATGACGTGTGTGCTTATGGGTCCAAATTGCCTGAAGAGACGAGAGGAGGGTTGGGTTACCGTCTCTCTTCCCAGAGAGCTAATAAAAAGAAAAGAGTAGGAGTGGACATGTCATGGACACCGGCATACAAACACTCTTTGACGGACAGCCAATCAGCTGCAGCACAATGTGGCTCTAATGTGATTAACGTTAATATCCAATTTAAGGTTGTTGTTTTTTTCTCTTTGAGTCACATTGGATTAATTTGTAGAGTCTCAGTTGAAAAGCATGGTAATTCCTCCCCTCTCAAGTGTGTGGCTGCGTTGCCTTGGAACAGCTACCTTTATCGTGAAGTCTTTTCATTTACTACACTCCCGGAGCTCATGCACGCATATCAGGTGTCTTGGGAGGGGTACAAAATCCTGCATGCATAACCAGCTTTGCTTTATTGTCATGGAGCATGTCGAAGATTCAGTTCTTTGTAGGTATTAGTTAGGACCACGTCATCTGAGACAAGATAGAGGTTATAGGGTTTCAGGAGCTTTCTTTCAGTCATCTTAGTCTGTTGAAAACAAATGCAAAGCCGCTCGTGATTCCCAGACTGCATCTGATCTGCTTACATTGGAACGAGGCACATCTCACACACATGTCTCAGTGTGGAATGATACATGTCATAATGTCATGGTTGTGGTTTTCAGTTGTGATTTTTCCTGTTTTCTTTTGTTAATTTATTCCATGTTTGCTTGTTTCCCTGCTATTTTTAATACTGTTTCCTTTTTTGCTCTATTGTTCTCATTCCTTTTTCATGGTTCTTTTCTGTGATCTCTGTTTTGTCGAACCCAGTTCCATCCTTCCCGTCAGTTTTATTTTGTAATGTGATTTCTCCTGTTTCATGTCTTGTTTTACTTCCTGCCGCGGGTGTTTTCCCGCCTTTGCGATTGTCTGCCCCGCCCTGGGGCACGTTTCAGAAAGCAGGTTTAGTGAAAACTCTGAGTTTGTTAACGCTGAGATGAGGGAAACTCTGGGCTTGCTGTTTCAGAAAGGGAGGTAACTTAACCTCAGATTCAGTTACTATGGTAACTGAGTCTGTGAAACCTAACCTGGTCGGGAGCAGGTTTTCTTCAATAAACCTCGAGTTTATCTCAGTCTCCTCCCTCTGACACAGCACTCTTTCATTTCCTCATTCATTCATTAAGTCTGTATCAGGCGCATTTTAGCGCAGTTTATCTGCATGAATAAAAAAACAGTGTTGGTTTATTAACTAGTTCAAGTTCAAGTTCAGTTCATTATGTTATTGCCATGTCAACACAGTTGATTGGAATTTGTCTTGGTACCAATCAGGTTAAAAAAAGGCAATCCATACACATACATAAAAGACAATCACATTGACAATCATTCAAACCAGTAAAAAGCTGTAAAGACCTTGTGCTATTGCAACTCCCATAAAAGTGTATTGTGCAGTCTATAAAGTACATTTGAATAAGGTGCATTTAGTACAGGTTTACTCTGCAAGGTGCCTGAGCAACTATGTTAGGCAGTCTATAAAACATTTTTTTTTCTCAAAACATGGCATTTCCTTTTGTCTGTGATCCTGAAGAAGCTGTATTCCTACACAGAGAGTTAAACATATGTCGGGAGATGATATTGAGGCCCCGGCTATAGATGCATTTTCATTTCCAGATACTAGCCTACCTGTTTGAGCGGTATCGTTTTTCTTCCCAGTCTATCAGTTATGTAGCCTACATAACCTTATCCGTCCTCACATCACTAACGTCACCCATTGTGGTCACGCATTACGTTTTTTTTTTTTCAAACTGCAGTTTTCTTTACAACATTGGTGATGCGGAGCATATTAGTAAAGCCACTGTATAGCAAAGCGGCGTGAGAAGAAAGTGACTCGCTCTGAAACATTTTTTAAACGTTTTTGTAGTGTTCCCTGGACACAGACCAGTAAGAGCCGTTAAAAACGAGTTCCACAGTATTGCAGGTGAATGATGTAAACCCTTTGAAATAAAAGATTATGAGTTATAATTCTGTTAATGATGGTGCTGCAGCCTCAGAATGAGGTTAGTAGGACCTAGGACTTTTTCGCCCGCGGAATTGCACCTAAATGAAATAGATTATAGGTTCAATACCATTTCACCAGTAATATTATACTTATAATTAAATATGATATTAATACACTATATTGGAACTTACGCATTTACTCTAGCAGCAATTTTCTCCCACGCAAATTCTCTCTCTTTTGCAGCAGCCGCTGTGTTGCTTTTTTAACAAAATACATGTTCAAACTCGCTGTATGTGCGCATGAGTATTTGCGCCGACCAGTTTGTTTGTGGTTGTTACCATGGTGAATCGTAATATCATGGCTCCATTCATGCTGCCTTTTTATAGTGGTGGTGCACGCGCTTAACTCTGAGTGAACCTACTCTGAGTTGATTGAACCAACTTAAATCAGCTGTTCAGGAAACGAAAACTCAGAGTTTCCCATCTCAGGGTAAATCAACTCAGAGATCAGGGTTAGACTCAGAGTTTGTTAATGTGCCCATATTATGAAAAAATCACTTTTTCAGGGATTTGGGATGTTATTTATTCTGGGTCGGCTTCTTGCCGTCGCTTTTTGGCGCTCTGGTTCGGGATGTACGTTTAACTGACACGCGGCACAAGAACAGGACAGTAAGGTTTAGGAAAAGTGGGTGGGGTTCAAAATGTATGTTTAAGTGACACAGAGGACAAGAACGGGACATGAACCCCGGTCTCCTGGGTGAAAGTCCTGTGTTGTTTGACCCATCCACCACCCCAAACAACCTTCTTACGCAGATTTTCAGTCTTTCATACTACTCTCTACCTTTGTCTCTCTTAATACTACGTCATCTTACAGCGCCGCGGTCGAGCTGCTGCTCTGCCCGGTGTGTTCAATACAGATGCTAAAGGGGGATCACTGCGTCGGTATCTGACGCTGAGAGACACTGACCAAGCAACAGTATTTGACGAGTTGGGAGAGAGAACGGGTTGAACATGGTTTGTGGGTATGAGTTTGGCGAGTGACTTGACTTTTTGCCTCAAACGTAATTGAGGATGCAGTTTTGTTGTATTGGAATGTAATTGTTTTTAGGAGCAGGGTTGCACCGGTTTATGTCTGTTCCCTAATATCAACCCAGGGCCCTCTGGTACCCTAACAATAACAAATGAGGGTACACAGGAGCAAAAAAACAAGAATGACTGGTCTCATTTGCTTACTGTGTGGAGTGAAGAGGCTCTTTTTTCAACACTGGGAGTCTTCCAGCGGCTTTCAGCCAGCCTGGCTGTCACCTCTCCTTTGTTCCCCGGAGTTTCATTTTTTATCTGTCACCACAGGATCTTTTCTCCCCTCCCCATGGCCCATTCTAAGCTCTTTATCAGAGGCTGTCCCATTGTGGCACCGGGAGCTTGCCACAGTGCATGCTGAAATTTGTGAAAAATATGTGTCATTGTCCTTTTCATCACTCATTCCCACCAATGGTGTAACTTCATTACTCACACAGTGACTCACTCAGTGACAGAATTTCATGTTTAAAGGACTGGCCTCGCTGGCAGTGCTGTGGTCCAGCCAAAAATAACAGTTATCATCAGATATATACAATATCAAAGCATACTGAAAATATAAAGTCTAATTGAAAAAAATGAAAGGGTACAGCTCATTTACATAGGACTTAAAAATATGAATAGTAATTAGCAAATGCAGTAGGCTGGGAGGAAAAACCAAACTAAAAAAAACATGCACTGTGTGTTAATTTCCTATTTGAGCATTTGCATTTAAGCTTTTCCTTTCTCAGTTTCTGCTTCTGCAATTTGACTTTTACTTGGCATACTTCATGCCACCCTGTGTCATACTAAAACAAAGTCATATGCCACTAATTGTCTTCCAATAGAAATGTTCATTACCCAACAATGTTCGGCACTAATGTAGAAGCAATGTGTCTTTCATTTCAAAAAGACAGAATCAGTTCCCATTGCTATCCTTGATGTCTCTTATAAGTGTAACTATAGATGGATGTATTGACCTACAAGTAAGACTGCCTTCTTTAAACAACGTAGTAAGGCAAAGTTTTTAAGTTAGTGTCTGGGCAGTAAAAATTCTAGAGTAAATATCATGCATTGTCATTTTCCTCAGAATTCCCCATGCTCTAGCAGAGGTTAATTATGTGCTTGTAGCCATCATTAACATCCTTTCTAATGCTTGTCAGTCTTTCTAGGTATGAGTCAGAAATGAGTCTCAGGGCCTATCACAGCACCATGAATTGCGAGTCACCTGCAACTGCTACCTGTCCCGTCTCAAGGTCCGATTCCAAAAAAAAGGATTGCGTTGAGTACAATTTGCCCTTTTTATGCATCTGATTGCAATTCTCCATGTGGCAAAGTATTAATGTTGTCTTTGCACCAAAAACACAGTAGGCAGAACAATGGCAGAGGGAAAAAGAAAAACTGTTTTCAAACTGCGAGCTGCAGGTCCTGACCGACGAGGTGCAGAGGCATTCCTCAAAACTTCAGGCATGGAATTTTAACTTGACAAAGAGAAATCTTTTTTGTGATTTAATATTCCAGTCTGTCAGTGCTGTTGGTGTTTTCAAAGGCACACCTTCAGAATGTAAAAGAAGATAGCGGATGTTGAGTACAAATCAGGGATTACCTATATATCCATACCTAAATTGGTGTTTGTACTGTCACCACAGACAACAATAACAGGATTTTTTTTGATGCTGAAAAAATAGTCTGAATCTGATGATTACGAGACAAGGTGTGTGAAGCTCTGACTGTTGCTGTGTCTGTCCTCAGCAGCATGGGCAGAGATGTGGAATGGGATTTTCAGCCCATGATTTTATTTATGTTTCATCCATAATTTGGCAGGACTGACATTTGACCGCACTAAGCGTTTCAGATTATGTGTGCACTTTCAGAATGCATTCCACTCGGGGTGAAATTGCATCGCTTTCGCTCTCGTTCACACCGATCCATGACGAGAAATTCCTTGGAAGGATTAGTCATGCAGTGGCCCAGCATTATTTACATTAGAGGTGGATTTTACTGATCCGACCCCTCACAGATTTGGATCCGTCCCGCATATCAATTTAGGTTCACAATAAATTTCGTCCCACATAATTTTTGTCGCGTTTATGAATTTTTGTGTCACTTTTGCAGACGCTTTTGGCACTTTTTTCCAAGTTTCTGACAATTTTTTAAATTGTTTTTTTTTGTCACTTTTTCTATGATGGCTGAGGAACTTTTTTTCTGACTTTATGTCGACCAAACTGTAAGTTAGAAGACTTTACAAGACATGCAATAATGTAGTCAAAGATATTTGACTTTTTCAAAATAAAAGCATGTCAATAAACTATATGTCTGGCCCTTGATGTGATTCTTAATTCTCATTTCCCATTGTGGCCCTTAGAGAAATTGAGGTTGACACTCCTGGTCTAGCCTGAAGAGAACATCCAATGATTGACTCAAGTCTTAACTGACATCATCCACTTGTCATGTGTCAGAGTGCCAATGTTTATTTGTCTCTCTTTGTCACAGAGGACCAGATCCCCCATGGTTTCCCCACCATAGACATGGGGCCCCAGCTGAAGGTTGTGGAGAGAACGCGCACTGCTACGATGCTGTGCGCAGCCAGCGGCAACCCTGACCCAGAGATCTACTGGTTCAAAGACTTCCTGCCTGTTGACATCAGCAGCAGCAACGGGCGCATTAAACAGCTGCGATCAGGTAAAGCACTCATCTCAACATGTTCACACACAAGTCTCTTTTTTTAGAAAATCAGTGCAGTTGGCTGCCCTATCAGGTGTTGGTGGGTGGGGTAACTAACCTTTGATACCTTGCAGGATTTGGTCATGTATGCATTTCTTGGAGAAATGCAAACAAAGCAAAGAACATTTAAAAAAACATCGTGGCCCATATGAATGCCATGATTAGATGAATCGTGAAAGTTTTTATCTTGCTTTCTATTTTCAGAAAGTAAAACGCAATAAGCTTTTGGAAATAAGTGGTTCAGACTTTGAGCGGGATGTCATAGATTGCAGTAATTGCCTGAGCAGCACCTGTGTGGGAACAGTGCCGTGCCAACAGTGCTTAACACTCCACAGACAGTGATGAATGTTAAAGCCGAGGCAGCCATGTGAGGCAGCTCTGTGAGGACGTGGCCAGGATCCAGAAGAGCAGATAGGGCATCTTTCTCCACAAAACCAACTCGGGCAGCTCGCAGCAGAGCTGGATGGCTGCTGGCTGAATACCCAAGCATTATACATCCTTTCAGCTGCCCTTTTCTCTCTCTTTCTGTGAGAAAATAGAAATGTTTGCTTCTTGCCAAAAGTTGCAATCACCTACACAACATCGGAACGGCTGTACAGGGCCGGACTTTCTTGCCAGCCCTTGCGGCTGGAGTAAGAAGCATATTTCCCATCACTGAGGGGGGATGGGGGGTGCTCCGGGAGGCCTCCTGTGGCAGCTCTCACCTTAACACAAGC
This sequence comes from Sander lucioperca, assembly GCF_008315115.2. Lineage (NCBI taxonomy): Eukaryota > Metazoa > Chordata > Actinopteri > Perciformes > Percidae > Sander > Sander lucioperca. The sequence continues at coordinate 29,574,946 of NC_050183.1, forward strand.
AGAGAGGAAAGGCTGAGAGACAAACTCCAGGATATCATTGGCTTTGAACCCACTTTAAGGATTTTCCCAAGTCGTAGTCTGGGCCTGAGGTTAAGACAAACATGCCATGTATTATTAACCAAATAGCATGGCAATTTGTTTCATAGGGCCCTGTCGTCACATGCAGTCCCACAGCAGCCAGGCACAGATGGCTGACTTTCTTTTAATAAGAAAATCTGAGTTATCCTGTGCTACACAAAGGCAAGTGAAATATATAGCCGTGCGCAAAGTCAGCACTCCACAATTATTCCATTTATTTGTTTCAATAGAATTCATTATATAGAGGAGTGATTAGATTTGCTCATGAATAAGTTAGACCTATTAAATTAATTTGATCCATTAAGAAACACTAATAGCTTCATTTTTCAATTTGAGACCTTTGCTCTGTTTTGGAATAAAAGGAACAAAAATGTCCTCTGGCTTCTGTAAGGCTTCCTCTGACGCTCCAAAGCTCAACTGTCTGCCAGTAATTACAACCAAAGTTTGTCCATTGAAGAGTGTTGTGAACCAGACCACTGTCGACTCTCTGGATGCTGGACCAGCGAGCACTGTGACTGCTGGCCTCAGGGTCCGAAGGGATTGGGAAAGAAGAAGATTAATGCAACAGGACACAGCTCTTCTGTGGTAAACAATGCTGGAGTGAAACATCAAGGTTCCGATTCAGCCGCCATATTCTCAAACGCAGCAATAACACCACCAGTCACTGAAGACTATTTATTTTCAAGATTTTTTATATTTTTTTGTTGAGTTCATAGAGCAGAAAACTCCAGTGGCCAATGTGTGGACAAAGCTTGACAAAGATGGCCCCAGCTGAATTGTTTTTGCAGTCATTGGCTATTTAAGGGGTACTCCAGTGATGTAGTGTTGCAACTTCAGAATGTTGGGACACTCGCAAGAGAGTCCCAACGAATGGTTAAACTGGAAGTACAATGGGTTAAGCTTACATGTATTTGTTCTGAATCCTTGGATACAGGACGTTGACCTCAATACGTAACTTTCCTCTTTTTGACATGCCCAATAAACCAAATAAATCCAGTCACATTATCCTAATACATGTACACTCTAATTAGGTCTGAGTCTCAGAAAGTGAGGAACATGAATTCTAAAGTGTGAGTTCCATAGAGAATGTATTGACAGTGGGACAGTTTCTGTCTATTAGCTAAACCATGTTAGTCGGGTTAGTTCCTGGATGTATGACTCATACTGAGTGTTGTCACTATGGCAAATGTAAATGAGAAACCAGAGCTGAAAAAGCCTCTGATGTTATTATTTAGGTCTGTTGTTTGGGAGCGTTATGGCTTTCCAGTACGTTATGATGACCCTGGGCAGAGTGGTGGAAAGGATGGGAATTGCAGTAGTGTCACCTTAATTTGTCTATCACACAGCCTGACCCCTGATATAATGTTATTTCGCTTGAGCATCATATAAATGTGCACAAGCTGCAGTCATCCAGGAATTATCCACTGCCCCAGCAGTTGCTCTAACCCCTATTTTCCACTGGGTGCGTCTGCGCTGCGTTCCGGAAGCACCGCCACCCCCTGCGAGCAATGGTGACTAGGCCTGCATGATTCGGCGAAAATATGAATAACGATTTTTTTTAGCTTAGAATTGATATCACGATTCTCTGCCATGATTTTTTTCTCACGAAATGCAATGTTAATAGCGCTCAATGGTGTTTTTTGCCTCCAACAGCACCTCCCAGGCAGCTAACCCTAACCTTAACCCTAAACATAACCATTGCCGCGCTGCCTGGAACGTTAGGGGCAAAAAACACTAAAGACCGTTTATTGCACACATGAACCATGACAAAACAAAACAAATTGGCAGTACCAAACATAGATTTTTTTTTTGGCACTTATAGCACAATGCACATCACCACAAGCCTGTAAATATAGAGGCTTCAATGAATAATAAGATCTAATAAGTATCTAATAAGATACTGGCCATTTAAGTACAGTAGGCTACCAAAAATAGTGATATAACACATTGAACTAAATATGTTCCTGATACAGGCTCTATCTGAACTCCTTGAAAAAGCCTTTACATAATTAAAACATGTCAATGTCAATGTCAAATGCTTTCAATAAATTATTTGAAGGAGAAAAAATAAAATAAAAATTGCAGCCATTTCAAAATTAAATCACGAACAGGGGTGAATCGAGATCGCGATTTTCTAACGATTTATCGTGCAGGCCTAATGGCGACCATTCGAGTCAATGCTTGATATTCCACCACCTGCGTCACAGTGCGGCTCTCCGCTCCGCTAAAGGTACGAGCCAGGTCTGTTTCCGCGCGAGCCGCGGACCGTTCAGACAGCCGGGCAGGAAGAGAAACAGAGAGAGCATCCAGTCAATTTACTTAAATACATTCCCCCCCCCCCCCCCAATATTGTAGTCTATATGTCTCCTCTGCAACACCACGGATGACAAGAAATTCATCTTTGAGGTGGAAAAACATGATAGACATCACAGATCCTTTTTATCAGGACAACACCAGAAAAGAGAAGGCATGGAGTTTAACTGTAGGAGTGCTTGGAGTGGAAGGTAGATACTAGCTTAATAGACACGTGATTGTTCTGTAAAGAGACAATAAAATCAGGCAGGCAAAACGCTCCGCTTCTGAGACGCTCCCGGTGTGGTATTGCACATGGCCGAGGACGGAACAAAACCGGAATGCAGCCGGAAAACAGCACAGACGTGCATGGTGGAAAATCGGGGTACCGCTGACGTCCAGGGCTACAAATAGGTCTTGCCTGAGTATCAGCACCAACTGGAAACTTAAACTAAACCACTGGCTCTAATGGTCGATTATCCCCCACAACAGTGACACGTACCAAACCATAGACTTTGTGTACCGTTGCACCAATAGGCAAACTCCAAAAAATACTGGATCCCATAATGCAAACGATAGAGTTAATTCCTGCAAATCCCTGCCCCAGGTTGTAACACAGGCTTTCTATTAAAAATGTGTCGTCTACAAGCCCAACACTAGATAATGACATCACTAATCACTGAAATCACCTGATGACAGGTTTTTCTCAGATTTGACAAAGCTCCTCCAGAGCCAGAGAAGACATTATCAACTGTTTTCAGAGGCGTAGCAGTACTCCCTATGGGAGGAAAACTAATAGTGGTGTGTAAAATCAATGGAGGTCCCCTTTAACAGCCAATCACGTTGCCATGGTAAATGGGCTGCATTTACACTACAATGTTTGCCTCTCATTCACCCATTCACACACATGCTAACACACACACACACACACACACACACACACACACTGATGGCAGCAGGTTATGATTACTATGCAAGGTACTGCTGGCTAATCATCGCTAGCAACTTGGGGGTTCAGTGTCTTGCCCAAGGACACTTCCACATGTGAACGGGAGAAGCCGGGGAAGCGCCAACCTTGAGAACACTGGGGACAACCCGCTCTACCCTCAAAGAAAGGGCAAAAATGGACAAAAGCTGGATGCAACTGGTGCATTTCACACCACCAGTTTGATACTCATGTGCAAAGTTGTTGAGGACTGCCAATCCATTACTTTATTCTTTTTTGATTGACTCTACTACAGAAACAAATCCTCCCAATCCAGACATTGTGAAAATATAATAAAGTCCTATTATTTTTCACAATGAAACCCAAAACCTGTCATGACACTCTGCTTTCATGCTGAAATGGCGCGGGATTCTTCTAGCTGTAAGAAGTCATGGCAGGTCTCCGCATTGCCTAGCCCGGCCCTCTGAAAGCTGCTGATGTCCCCCCCCCATCAGACCCCCAGGGGCCACACAGCTTCCAGGGCCCCCCTCCCCCCTCTGCTGTCTCCCACCACCTATCTGACACTTCTTTGTGTTTCTTGTCGACTGAAGAGCGGCTTGGTTTATTATCCAGATCACTGGCATCTGCATAGTAGCCATTCGTCTCTCTGCCATTTGCTGCATATGACCTGATATGCCCAAATGGTGCCAGCTACTACAGATTACCTACACCAGGCAGGGAGATGCAAGATTAAAGGAAGAAATGCTGCTGCTGTGGTACAAGAATGAATAGTATTAGGGCTGAAAGATTCATCATTTTTAAAAGTATAATTTAGTGTGATTGTCGATTCATAAGAGCTGTGATTTTAATTATATAACATGTAATTAACCCTTTGTTGGTAAGCGGCTGGAGGTGAAAGGTTTAGTTAGTGACCCAGAATTTTCCCCGACTATAACGATAACTGCTGCCAGCAGATTTACTCAGCGGTAGCTAATTAAAGTTAATTCTGTGAGATGGTTGAACAAAATAGGATAGGCTGTTGCTCTCTTGACTGTCAGTGTCTGCACTGTTTGGGAAAAAATCATCATCAATCAAATCAATCATCTCACATTAATAGAGGTGGTTCTGGAAGTGGTAATTGCTTCAACTCTGTTTCTGAGAAATAAAATGAGAAATACTACGATACCCATGAAGCTGGGCAGCTGTTGCCATGGAGCAGAGTCAGCGTTAGGGTTAAAACACTTTGTCTGTGCAGTTGAGAACACAACACTGCGCTTTAGTTGCTGAATTTATCCAACATTGATCCAGAATTCAAAAGTGAATTGATTTAAGCTGCAACTTGTCTTGTCAATTCTCGCAACACACTATACCAAAAATGCACCTTGGGAGTCATAGATAGATAGATAGATAGATAGATAGATAGATTACTCTGTTACAGCAACAGGTTACAGAGACAAACACAAACTCACACACACATACAGAAAATACAAAAATAATATAATAAATATAATATAAAAAAGAAATAATAAATGAGATAAAATAAGATAACAAACGATCAAAATGCCAGAACTACTGAAAAAATACATACTTAGAGGAATGAAAATAATGTACATATATGTACAAGTGTAGAATAAAATGTACCAACCTACATACGTAGTATATATAGCAAAATCAAATATGTACAGTACTAGTCAAAAGGTTGGACACGCTTTCCCTTTCAAGTGAATGAGAAAGCGTGTCCAAACTTTTGACTGGTATTCAAATCATCAAATCAACATTTCCGAACTTAGCTTGTACTTTGGGCTTTTTATCAACAACAAAAAAAACAGACATGCTGTAGTTGTTCATCTTTTTTACCGATGATTCAACCGGGAGAGTTTCATGCCCATCTGAGCCCTAATCTAAGTAGAAACCCAAATAGGTCCACCAACTTTACAACTCAAACGTGTAAAGGATCCAAACAGTTGTGTGTTTAATGGTCTAATCATTTCAGCTGGAGTTGTAGGCTGTTTATATATATATATATATATTGTTGGCTAGTTTCATTTATAATAAAACATCAGATTTTATAAACTACATGTGTTTTGTGCGCAAAAATCTTAATGTGTAAAGTAACTAGTAACTAAAGCTGTCAGATGAATGTAGTGGAGTAAAAAGTACAATATTTCTCTCTGAAATGTAGCGGCGTAGAAGTAGAAAATGGCATGAAAAGAAAATGATTTGCCTTGTTATGGCAGGATGCAGGAGAAAAAAATCTAACAGAAAAAACGCCTGTTGTTGGTAAATGAGGGGTCAAGTGCCTGATAGCCAGGTGCTGTCAGGGGTGGGGGGGAATCAGGTGTGGGGAATGAGATGCTTTACGATCACAACAGGATGCCAGCTTTGTGGAGCAAATAGCTAGCTGTATGAGGCAAATAAGCAGCATGTTAAAGTAAATAACCACATGCACAAATGACAGACTGGCAGTTGTAGCTGGGGTATGAATTATTGAAACATGTTTGTGCTTAAATAACACATTTGTACAGAAGAAAGAATTTTTCACACTTGTCATTTATGAAACTGATTTTTAATGAAATCATCAGTAAGTGTATTTCTCACTCTCGGCTAACACGTTGACTTATTAAACATTTAATAATACCTTTTTATGGATGTTTTTTTTGTTCTCACAGTGTGAGAATAGCAGTCACTCTTATCTCTGCTGTTTTTCCTCTCTTTGCTCTCCTGCCACTCTTGTCTTTCTCTGTTTCTCTTTCTTATTCTCTTCTCTCTATGCTAATGGTTATCTCTAATCTTATTTGCATTCAAATTACCTCACCAGGTGGTACACCAATCAGAGGTAAGAATGCTGGGTACAGAAAACCTCTTCTCATCACCCTCTCCTCCTCTCCTCCATCTCCTTTGTCCTCCTCCTCCTGTCACCTCAGTATGTCCCATTTCCAGCTCTCAGTCCACTTACTCTGCCGTCACCACATTCTCCAAAGCGCATATGGTCTTGGAAGAGATGAAGACAATACAGTAGAAAAAGGTCACACTTTCTAGTGACAATGTCCTCAAATAAAATCACTTTGACCACTTCCCGCTGATTTACAGGCAGCAGTGGGCTAACAAATGCTATTTACAGTGTTTCCCCCAGTGTATTGCGAGCCCGGAGGCCCACCGGGTCTAAGCCCCCAGCGAAAAAAATTTGATTTAAGACTTTTTTAAACTAGTTACAGCGGGGTGGCTTGGTTGGAAACTTAGATGTAGTCATATTGTCAAATATCCAGTTAGCTTTTAGCACTGACTTAATGTAGAGCCCTATGGAGTCTGCTACAAGACAGATTCCAGATTTAGCTCTACATAAAGTCAGTGCTAAAACCTAACTTTAAATTAAACAAAATATGTTTCCAACCGAGCCGCCCCACTGTAACTACAGGTAAAAAAACGTATAAAAAAATACGTTAATAATTCCCAGTGGCTTAGGCCTGGTGGGGGGGCAACTCAGGCCCGGTGGGCTCACAAAAAACTGGGGGAAACACTGCCTAGGTCATGCCAGTGAACCAGGTCATGGAGGTGAGTCAGTTAGCATATGTGATAACTTACCTCTTGAATAATTAGTAGTCTGCAAAGTGCTTGTCATGAAGGTGTAACGGTTTGACCTCTCTGTCTGGAGGGAACACATGCTACGGTATTGAGGGCGCTACATCTGAAGGGCAGAGAAAGTTACATCAGCTTCTGACATGTTGTTTAGAGTTTCATTAGTCTCGCATTGCCAGACCTTCCTCCACAGCGCTTCGACGGAAGGTCTGGCTAGTCCAACTCAAGTCAAGTCAAGTCAAGTGTGTTTTATTGTCATTTCAACCATATACACTGTATATGAAACAACATTTCACCATGGATCAAGTGGTGTTACACATTTAAAATATATAAAAACGACATTATATAAAAACGACATTCAAGACATGCTACGTTTAGTGCACACACATTATAGACTATACATAAAGTGAAATTACTACTTAAAGTAGAGCATTTAAGACAGACAGGGGACAGGACAGACAACAAAAGACAGGGCATAAGTAGAGTTGTTACAGACCACTGATTGTTGTAGGTTAGGTTCACAGTGAGGTGGGGGTAGAATATATAGAATTTAGCAGCAGAAAAAAAAGTGCAGGAGTGCATTTCAGTTCAGTGTGGAAAAAAATGTAGAGTCCACACAACATTCTGGGATGGGAGAAAAACATGCTCTGGTTTATTGGCATTTCTTTCACAATCGTCTTGGGCGGCGCTAAGCGCCAGACGGAGCAATGGTGCCTCTGCAAAATAGCTTCGGGAAGGAACATGTTTTGGTGGAACAGGTGTACGTTCAAAGGTTGTTTTAGTCGTGCAACAGAAAACTCAGATTGGACAGATAGTCTAGCTAGCTGTCTGGATTTACCCTGCAGAGATCTGAGGAGCAGTTAACCATAGTCCTCATAAATCCACCGGAGTTTAGAATGCCAACACAAAGAATTTTCGGCGGCACCTGAACAACCCTTAAAAATCAAACGTCGTCGATAAAGACTAGGGTTTCATAGTCTTCTTCTGTAAGAAGTTACACCTCCTCTGTCAGCACTCATTAACCTTTTTCATGCTAAGAGGTCAGAGCAGACGTCCGTCAGCATCCATTTGCAATTCTCAGGAGAGAATGATGCATTTTCTACTAAAAGGCAGCTGCCATGTAGAGGTGCTAAATGTGCGGTGATATACTGTACTGCTACACATAATACTTCACACTTCAACACACAATAGTGTGAGGATTGGTCTCCAGGACTGACTCTCAATGGGAGAAGGTTAAAATACACGGCTTTCATTAACATTTTGACTCGATGTTTTGTGATGTGTAGGAGAAAGGCTTGCCTACATACTGTGTGTGTATGTGTGTGTGTTACGGACACACATCCCAGATGAAGGTTGTTCCTCCTCCATCTCTGGGCTCACTGTCTGCACCAGATCCACAGGGGATGTGCCCACGCTGATTGTTTTATTCGTCCTTAAACTAGTTCTCAACATTGTGTTACAAACCCATTCCATGTTGCATTTCAGGATTGTATTCTGAAATATGTACATTATTCTAACATTTCACATTTATTGTCCACTGCAAAACTGCATGATGTATGTCACATTCACAGCCTTGCTAAAAAATACATAAATGTTTGCTATCTCATACCTAACATCTCTACTGACAACTCAATATTAAATGTTTGTATAAATGCTATGAAATTGTTATGAAATGAATGGATTTATATATCATAGTTCCAGGTAAGTTTTATCTGATGTTTCCACAAAATGAAAGCTCTCAAAGAGATCTTTAGCATACAAAAAGTAAGAAGTATTCTGCTTTTAGAGCAGGGATCAGTGGACGTCAGGGCTAGGGTCTGTCCAGTGGAAACACGAGAATATAGCACAATGCTATTTTAAAGGCTTTGACCAATCAGGACATGTATGCTATTGCTGCTAATTTTGGATTCAACCAGTCCAGTGTCTTTAATTGCATCCAAATGACATCTTATGTTCCAGAACTGACAGGTGTTGCATGTTTCTCTCTGCATGTTCTCCTTGTCACGTTGAAAAAAGCCTCTGAAACACTTTAAGACCTTTCGCTGAAAGCTTTTGGGATAAAGTCCGCACCGTAATGGTTAATTTAGATGTGTTTAAAACCCGCCGTCGTTTACTTGATTGACATTTGGAGAAGTCCAACCCCAGACTGTCGCTATGGAATAACATTATGCAGCAGTCAATACATGTACAGTACGTAGACTTTGACGTGAAATATTCTAACTTCCACCAGCTTCAAAAGTATATGTTTTCTTTGAGCCAGGTTGTAATATCACCACATGACAAAGCAACTACTAACTGTCTCATACAGTGTTTATGTATGTGTAATGATGTATTTGAAACATCTGCGCCAATGAGCACTTAGATCAGTCGTTTCCCATCATGCATTAAAGGATAAAGCTGGTGTTATTTTCATCCAGTCAGCAACCATGAAAAGCCCCCAAACCGACAATTTGTGTTTAAATACTTTCTAATTTCCCTGCCCGCTCTGAGGCTCTCAGCCCCAAGCCCATTGGTTCCAAAAATGGTTCACAAATATTACATTTCATCCACACAAAAAAGTGAAATAATGTCCAACTAGAGTAACATTCTACAGCCATGCTAGAGGCTCTGTGAGACTATTTTCAGCTGTAGATGTATTCACATTTTGTGGGCTAGTGAACATTTAGGGAAAGATCATAAACGACAGTGGCTGTGATTATTGTAATGAAGGAAGATCTCACCCAGTATATAGAGTATAAAACATTTGTCAAACTCAATGCCCGTAGGCTGAACCTGGCCCTTCGCTGATTTAGATCCCGGCCCACATGTCAATTTAGGTTCACAATACATTTTGGCCCGCCTTGTTGTGCACCAAACCAAAAAGACGGGAAACTATTTTTAAACTCCAATTAGGCGACACTCTACTTTGAGACTCAGAAATTCCCACAAAAGAGTTTTCATATTCAGGCTGTGAAACAGGTTGTTGTAAAAAAAAAAAAAGAATCATTGTTTTGCATGATTTGCTTAACTCTATGATGGCTAAGGAACCTTTTGCTGACTTTTGTAGAGCTTTATGTTAAAAAGAGGAAAGAGTGACAAGTAAGAAAAACGTAACAAAAAGCGACCCATTTTTAAAAAAGTGACAAAAACGTCTGAGAAATGTATGCATGTCAATAAACTATACATGTACCTTGATGCGATTCTCTTTTTCCAGTGAGGCCCTTAGTGAAGTTGAGTGTCACACCCCTGGAGTATAAGAATAAAACCAGCCTTATCCTTTAAGCTTCTGCAGTCAGTGGAGAACTGCTGCAGCCTTGTTGCTCTCATGCCTCTTTGATTGACAGTGTTAGTTAGTGTGACACTACAGCAAGTAATGAGCAAGTTGGACAGAACTGGATCATCTCGAAACAAACCTGATAATATTTGGTCATTGCCATAAATTATTGGACAAATCATAGGACTCCAAATAATAAACAAAAAGAAGAAATGTGAATCCTGAATGCTTTTCTCCTAAATGTTTCTACCTATAAGGTATAGAATGAAAAGGAGTTTATTCAGAAAAGGATATTGACAGCAAAGGACTAGTGTGTGTATGTGTGTGTATGTGTGTGTATGTGTGTGTGTGTGTGTGTGTGTGTCTAAATCAGATTACTCTATCCCCATTTGTGTGTGTGTGTGTGTGTGTGTGTGTGTGTGTGCGTGTGCATTGGTTGAACGTGTGTGGTGCAGACCTGAACTTTGACATCTTGGCCTCCCTTCCCAGGAGCGCTTCAGATTGAGAACAGCGAGGAGTCGGACCAGGGCAAATACGAGTGTGTGGCAGTCAACAGCGCCGGGACTCGCTACTCTGCTCCGGCGAACCTTTATGTCCGAGGTAAGATCCCTCTTGACCCCTCTTGACCTCCCCCCCGCTGCTATTCAGGTCACCGCCTCCAACACTAAGGTCCTCTGTCGTCACACCTTCTGCACCGATGCACTGATGCTCTGCCTCCTGACTGCTGATAGGAAAGCTGGCTTGCCTGATTCAACCGCAGTGAAAGTCAAACCTGTTGATGCCCGTCCGCTCTCTGCATTCACACTGTCATTTCCTGCTCTCTCTCTCTCTCTCTCTCTCTCTCTCTCCCTTTCTGTCTTGTCTTTGTCTCCAGGGGGGTGATTTATGTATTTTGCTCCAACCCCCTGTTAGTTTGTTTGACCTCACAGTGAGGGCGCAGGGTGGGGGAGGGGGGGGTTGTGTTTTGACTCATCAGGGGTGAAAGAGAGGTTGGCTGCGGTTCTGTCTCTTTGTTTTGAGGAGGTGGAGTTTTACGTGTGGAGTCTTGCCACAAAGAGAAGCCGACACCGATCGCTATTGTGCGTCCCGTGTTCGGAGGAGACAGGCAGGAAATTCCCCCCACCCCGAAAGCGTGCTCCGGTCGACTGGGTATGCTGCACCGAAAGCCAGCAGGGGTGAAAGCAAGCCTCGGGGCTTCTCTTGTGTACGCCTTGTCAACTAACAACTCAATTAGCCTCAGCCAAAATCATGTTCTCAAAGGCAATTTTCAAAGCATAGGGGTGATTCATTACTGCTTTGGTCTCATGTTCATTTGACATTTTCATTGACATTGCTCTTTGATGCAGTTTCCCTCTAAAAATATATCAAAGCTTCTGCATGCTAAATACAGTTACTACCTAATCTTTAGTGTGGTTTTACACTTGTGTAATAATGCATTTAAACCAATTGGAAGTTGTTTTTGTTTGCTTGTTTAAAAGAATAGATGATATATTTTCAAGAGAGTCATGCAACAAAGCAATTATAACAGATTGGCACGGTGGCTAGTCTGAAAACGACTATCACCCGCCCAAATAGCTTACTCACCTAGAAAACATTTCCCACACAAATATTGTATATTTAATATTTTTGATAGAAAGATAGCTTATTCAAAGGTATACAGTACATAACTTCAATCCATCTCTGTTTTAAGCAGAGTGGACCAATCAACAATCGTGTGTGTGTGTGTGTGTGTGTGTGTGTGTGTGTGTGTGTGTGTGTGTGTGTGTGTGTGTGTGTGTGTGTGATGTGAGCAGATGTACATGCATCAGTCCCAAAATAATGTAACATTGCCTTTGAGAACTGACAAAAAAAAACACTTTTCAACAATCTCTCTAAACATAAGATTTTTTTGTCGCAAGAAGCATCCCTCAGTAAACCAAACAGAGCCGTAGCCAACAAAGTCAGATTATGAAATATATGTTTGTTTTTGTTTTTATTTCTGCTTCTCTTTTCAAGGTTCCTGTCTGTGTTTAACCTTTAACCTCTCCAGGTGTGCTGGTAGCTTTTGTCTCCATTGTCATCTCACAGTTTGGCTTTTGACCAAACATTGGGACATACCATATGTTACCAACGTGTGTGTGTGTGTATGTGTATGTGTCTTCTTTATGCTATCTATATTTCTCTTCATCTATTTAGCTTTTCAGGCCTTCTCCTCCAATCCCTCCTCCACTCATGTGTCAGTCATATACACAGACTGTATATGTGTCTGTTCATCTCTCCAATGCTTATCCTTCTATCTACACATGATGGCAGCTGTTTTCATTGTTTAATGTGCTTTGCTTTGTTTGCACCTCTTCTGTTGGACATGTGAGAACGTATTTTGAGTTTGCTGTGTTGTCTGTGAGAGGATGTGTTTGTGGATGTTGTTCATATAGAGAGATTCATATATAGAAATGTATCTTGGTCCACTTAGCCACTAATGGGGCTTTCACACCTATCTCATTTGGTCCGGGCTTTCGGACTTTTCAGTTTGATCCGAACCAAAATTACAGGTGTGAAACCTCCCCCGGACCACGGTCCGGACCAAACAGCTGAAACTTGCTCCGACCAAAAGAGGTAGTCTAGGTCCGGATCAAACTGAACTGTTTCTAGTGTGAAAGCATTTTTTGGATGGTTTGGACTTTCGGACCAAATACAGGAAGCTCTGGCAGACTGTCGTCCTGTTATAAAACCGGGGAAGTTGCTTTAAGGAACAGCTCAGTGCTTAGTGTGGATGTGAGAGAGTGGCGGTGTCAGCGCTCAGAGCAGACAGCTGTCGGCTGTCAGAGCTGGGACTAAATCAGCAGTTTACTACAATTGGTAGTAAATGTACAGTGTAGGTTTCAGTTTTTTCTCTGAATAAATGCTGCAGCTCCTCAAACCCCCAAGTAAAGTTCCCGTGTCTTGCTTCTCAACAACGCAACAAAACATATGACATATGGCGCTTACCCACTGCTAGTGCCAGCTCAGCTCGGCTCGGTGTCATTTTCCAATCACACTATGGCCACGTTAAGACCCGCCCTACGAAGCAGCTCGATTGGTTGGGGTTAGGCATTTAAAGGTCCCATGGCATGAAATTTTCACTTTATGAGGTTTTTTAACATTCATATGCGTTCCCCCAGCCTGCCTATGGCCCCCCAGTGGCTAGATATGACGATAGGTGTAAACCAAGCCCTGGGTATCTGCCTTTGAGAAAATGAAAGCTCAGATGGGCCGATCTGGAATCTTGCTCCTTATGAGCTCATAAGGAGCAAGGTTACCGCCCCTTTCTCTGCTTTGCCCACCAAGAGAATTTGTCCCACCCATGAGAGAGAGGCATCATGGCTTTCAAACGAGCAAAGTGACAGTTGGTCAAGGCCACACCCCCACTCTCCACCTTGTCCCCCCCCTCTCCTCCTCAATAGCGACAGACACAGAAATGGCACATACTAAGGAAAGCCCATTATGGGACTGGCTCTAGTGGCTGTAATTCTGCACCAAGGCTGAATTTGGGGAAAGAGACTTCAGATACAGTATTAGGGGACCACTAAGGCCTATATAAAAGAGACTTCAGATACAGTATTAGGGGACCACTAAGGTCTATATAAAAGAGACTTCAGATACAGTATTAGGGGACCACTAAGGTCTATATAAAAGCATCCAAAGAGCACCATGTCATGGGACCTTTAACCTTGAATAGTTAAGGTTAGCACAGCCGGTCAGGGGATAGGACCTGTACAAATGGGGTTACGTTACCTCGCGTAAGCATGGACGTCTGGCCAATAAATGCTACTGAAGGGCGGGTCTTAGCATGGTCATAGTGTGATTCGTAATATCGCGTTCAGGACACCCCCGTCTGTCGCTAGCAATGATGACGCAGTGATTAGTGACAATTCTCTCCGTCCAATCAGTAGTCTGCAGGTTTTCACGTCACCTTTTGGTATCGCCTCAGCTCGTTTGGAACCTCGACGGAGGTGATACTAAAAAAAGTATCTGTTGGCAGGGACCAGGGACTTTTTTTCATAATGGAAAACCAAAAAAGGCGAGTAGAGTCGAGGCGAGTCCAGCAGGTACCATGTAATGGAAAAACACCAATAGAGAGAAGATATGAGAAGACGGGGAAGCTCGTCTATAAACCAATCAATTACAACTGTTGAGAGACGCAGCTCACATATGTGATGACGACAGGACGTCATATTGTCTTTAGTGCGCTTGCATAACTGCAGTGTGAAACCAAAACCAACTGGATCAAATGCAAAAACATGAACCTTGGTCCAGACCTTGGTTGGGACTTTCAGGTGTGAAAGCCACCTAAGAGATAAGAATGTTGCAATCAAATACACATACTGGTGAAAGACGGCTCCAGTTCTCCATGATAGCATTTAGTACAGTATTTTGTGTATTTGAAAATAGAGAACATTAAATTTCAATGCAAACACATGAATTGTGTCAATGAACTTCAGCTTAAGGTCCAGTTACTAACTGTTCTGTAAAATATCCACATTATATCCATAATATACTTTCAATAAACATGTCAGTTAGCTAAATGAAGTGGTAGACACGTGTATCTCTCTGTTATGGCTTAGCAAGGAAACACAAAGAGACTAAAAAGACTGGACCCGACTGATTTGGCTGATTCAGAATCTCAAAGCCTCATTTAGCTTTGGTTTGACTTAGTTCATTTGACATTATAAGACGATGGACAATAAATCACACGTAACTACAAAAATGTAAAGGATGACACAATAAGGTCCATATTTTTTTCCATTGACCATTTCCACAGCAGAATTTTGACTTGTCATAGCAGGAAAAGCACAGGTGAAACTAATATTGTTCACGATGGTTCAGTTCCATTTAGTGTCCCATGAGCCATGCTTTTGAGCCAGCATGCACGATACCAGGACCCTGGAACTGGCTCACCTAAATGGAATTAATTTGTTTTTAATGTTATCAGTTACAGCCGTACTTTTCCTGCTCTGAGAAGCCAACATGTCTGCTGGGGAAAAAGCTCAATAGTGTTCCTAAATGTAAAGATAGCAAAGTCCAGTTGACAAGGCGACATCATACTACCATCAAACTAACACAATGAATACTGACTGTAAGCCAGGCAGGGCTGGACTCAAGTCCACCTTTGTCGAGTCCAAGACAAGTCCAAGACCAGGACTAGTCAAGACTGAGTCCAACGATGTTTGAGTCCAAGTCAAGACCGAGTCCAAATGAGAGACAGTCAAGAGCGAGAAAGAAAGGATCAAATTAGGCCATGTTATTTACTTTTAGTATAACAGTTTCAGTTAAGTCACATAAAGCTGAAGTGCAACTTCACATTTTAGATGTTGAGTCTTTTTATTCTGGTGTAACAAGAACATTCTGGACTGCTGATGAAAAATGTAACAAATAAAAAGCAACACAGGTGTTATTAAAAAATGTTCCCATTCTTGAACTTTTTACTTGTCCTGAAGAATCCATAGTACACAGTGTTCTCTGACATTGTGTCTGTGGCCAAAATAAAAATGATTGATGCCTGATGATTGAGGCATATGACCCAGCCAGGCGTATGCCAGGCGACCCATGTTAATGCATTATGAATTAAACCAACTCCTGTTTTTTGGACGCTCGCTTCATCAGTGGTTTTGTTTTGAAGGAGGAAGTTACTTTAGAAAAAAGCATACAGTGCTGGACTCGATCGAGACCAACAAGAACATTTGGCGAGTCCAATGGCCGAGTCCGAGACAAGTCCGAATCCAAATACCAACGAGTCCAAGACACGTCAGAGACATTACAAAAACGTCTTGAGTCCCAGTCCGGACTCAAATGCTACAGCCCTGACATCAAGCTTGAAAAACTTATAAAAACAAATAACTGATAAAGACTAAGATAATAAGCTTACACTTTGTAGTTTCCCATAACCCATCATTTGTGGTGGTTACTTATATTATTGCCGTTCCTGGCACAACAGAGCATTGTGTATTCATGGGAAGCACAGGTCAGCAGCACTGGCTCTAGTTTGGTGGGTATGAGTTCCTCCAACCCTACAAAGCTTTGAGATCTTCAGGCTCTGCTGTTAAGCACTACACTGAGTAGCAGATGTAGATCTACACTCGTTAAGGGTAACCTCCCAAGCTCCTGGATTTGCTGTTTGCTAACAACCGTTTGTGGGTTCAAGCCGAGCACAACCCTGTCTAGCTTGTTCTGAGAGATCTGTTGTTGTAGTTTAGCCTTAACAGATGCAATGTGGATATGAGGCTTAGTCACGCAGCAAGTATCTGGTCTTTGCTTGGGTGAGAGGAGGCTTTAAAGGCTAGAGAATGATGTCGCCTGTCAGAGGGCTCAGTAGTTCCATGACGGCACAGTCACAGAGTTACTTAATGAACAGAAAAAATGTGCTCACTAGTAAATCACTATACTCAAGACATAACAATCTGGCTTGATGTTGAATTGTGTAGGGAAACTCAGACATCTTCAATCATTAACCCAGCTCTTCTTGGTAGCACAGACATTGGAGTAGATGTGTTTAAACGGGCGCCCAGATGGCTCAGCTGGTACAGCGCTCGCCCCTATGAGGAGGTTTATTCCTCGACGCAGAGTCCCAGGGTTCAAATCCAACCTGCGGTGGTTTCCTGCATGTCTTCCCCCTCTCTCTCTCCCCTTTCATGTCTGAGCTGTGATTAAAGGCAGAAATGCCCAAAAATAATCTTGAAAAAAAAAAATATTTAAACAGCTTAATGAAAACCGATTGTTGACCACGGTCACTGCCAGATCACACATCGAGTGCATCAATGTCTGTATTCTCATCAGGTAGTGGGTAAGTGGACCAAAGGGACAGTGTCAGTGTGCTCATTTAATGCAGTATTAGCTAATCAAGTGTTCCGCCGTAGAAATCTCAGTTAGGACTGGGCACATGGCAAAAGAAGTACAAACTTTCAAGGTGAGTGTTTGACTAATCCTATCAGGGACATTCTTTATGTGCTCATTGATTTCAAGGCTCGGCGGCTGAGTGCGCTCAGAGTCAATGGGCAGAATAAATGTGGGCAGTAACACACTGTCTGCTTTGTGTGCTTAATGAAGTCTGGTTGTCAGCAAGTGTCAGCCTCCCTTAATGCTGCCTTAATTCCAAGGCTCTGAAGGACTCAAAACACTGCAGCAAAGTTAAGGACAGGGAGGGCAGTGTGTAAATGTATGTCCGTGTCTGCTTCTGTGTGTCCAAATGTGTGGGTGTTTTTTGTTGTTGTCGGAGTTCGATTGGCACTGATAATCTCGCTGTGTCTTTGTGTGCTTATTTAAGAGTGTTTCCTTCATGGCCTTTCGCTTTGTGCGTGTGTGTGTGTGTGTGTGTGTGTGTGTGTGTGTGTGTGTGTGTGCTTGTCACCTCACTGCACAGGCTACTGTCTTTACTGTGATTTTCTCACTCATTAATGGATAAGCAGATATTTGCCTGTTTTACTCTCTCTGTTTCTCCTTGTCTTCTTCCTCCTACTCCTTATTTTGCCCCTCTTGTTGTTTCTTTTTTTTTCTTTTTCACTTTATCTTAAATCCCTCCATCATCATTGCACCCCGCCATCCAAAAAAAATACTATCCAAATCTCACCACTCAGATCAACGGGAAGGTTGGTTCTTTCACTCTTTACCCTCCTAAAGCCAAGGCCTGGCAGACTGGAGCCGTGCTGCGCCAGCATCTCGCTGGGCGCCTCAGGCCCGTCCCGGCCTCTCTCTCAGGACCCCAACCCCACATTGCAACCCACCTGCTACCCCAACTGCCCCCCCTCCCCTCCCCTGCTATAGTATATGCTGCCTTGCACCACATCACATATTGCTCTATGCAGCTTGTTCGTCTGAAAGTTTGTGAAATGCGCATGTCTTGAATGCCAATAATGTGCTTTTGCACAGGATCTTATATTTCCCCACCAGGAAAGGTTTACATTTAGGATGTGACACTGATATTGAATTGCAGGCATTAGTAACTGTGTGAGCCGAAATTTCTTCTTTACTTTTTCAAACTAAAGAGTGACCAAACCCCAAACGTTGCAAGGTGAGAGAAATAATTCCATGTATCCAGGGTTCCGGTGTAATTCCCCTTTATTTTGATACACCTGATATCCTCACTGTAATGTAAAACGGTAAAGCAAAATCAAACATCATATACCATACCGCCTCTGTTTGTTTTCATTTAAATATTATTGGATGGAAATATTATTCAAGTGCAGCACATCTGTACATGTAAGGAGCCAAATGTTCACAGAGGCCTTTAAAGAATATAAACCATTGACTTTACCTTCAGACAAACCAGTTTGGCAGCAACAAATTTATTTAATTAGATTTCCAATGTGGGCAGTCTTCCCATGACGCAAGATAAGCCATTGCACTATATTTCAAACATTTGTCACAGCTGTCTGACTAATTGAGTGTTTTCTAATAAAAGGAAACACAGGACAAATGTGGATGTTGATTGTGTTATGCATACTGTGACACTCTTAAATGCTTTTTAGTTGTAGCATCGCTATTCTGCCACTAGATTGTGTTCGTAAGCATGGCCAGAGCTGTGCTTAGATTTACACACTTTCCTAAGTGTAAGTACAAGTTGATGAATTCCATACTTTGGCAATGTTCTTACGCATTACATACGCACACATCTTGGGGTACGCACGGTTGATAAATAAGGCCCCGGGTCACCCTTGTAAAATAAATCATTGATCTCAACGGGTCATGTTAAATATGGGTTAAATAAACAAATTGGAGTTAAAAGTTTTAGTTTGACAAATTCATCACATATTCCAAATCTGAAAGGTTAATTTCTCACCTGAAAAAATGCCAAAACTAAATTTGGAGACACTGTTATAGTTCACAAACAGCTGTGTGTCGGGCTCGTGTCCTTCTCATCACTGCTGGTTGATGCAAAATACATGCAGGGATCGTTTGGACCCACAGGTTCACACAAGCCAGCTCCCAATTATCCCAGCTAAAATATGCAAAAAGTAAGTATGCGTTGGGAGGGACAGTTCGGTAACACTTTACTTGAAGGTATCTACATAAGAGTGACATGACACTGTCATGAACACATGACACTGTCATGAACACATGAACCCTAACCCTAACTTGTCATGAAAAAAAACTAATGACTCTTAATGACATAAGCGTTATGTCATAAACGTTTATGACTTGTTTATAATGTTTATGACACGTTCATGACATGTCATGTCACTCTTATGTAGATAACCTTCAAGTAAAGTATAACCCATGTCCTTAAAAAAACTAATTTTAACCCAAACCACAATTTTTTCTTAAATCTAACCGAGTAGTTTTGCTGTCTAAACTCAACCAACCAGTTAAAGACTTTAATTTTTTATACATCTAATGTAGGATTATTTGAAGGGCCTGAGAAAAACTTGTGTAAAGATTTTTTTTGCCCCTTGTCGGTCTTCTTTTTCATTTTTCTTTTTTTCCACTTTGCTGCACCCGAAAGCATCCCAGAAAAGTGGTAGTTTAACCGTTTTGGCTTGATTACATCCGGAACCGGAAACGCATTTCCCCACAAATGGAGATTTTTCTTTACTGTACTTTTTTATTAAAATAATATAGTAATATATACACTTAAAAAATGAACAAGTTAAGATGAAGTTTTAGATTGGAAATTTACATTTTTAAATTATTTTTAAAACTATAAATATGTATATAACAATAATAATAATAATATATATTTCCCCTCTTACTGTGTCCCTTAGTGGCCCTAGGTAGGTGCCTAGAATGCCTATGCCTAGATCCGGGCCTGTGTATAAGTGCCAAAGAGATCACAAGGATTTGTCCAGTATGTGCTGTTGTCATACACCTCAAACCTTTCTTGGTGAAGGAACACAATCTTTACATAATGTATGCCCACAAAATCA
Source organism: Sander lucioperca (assembly GCF_008315115.2). Lineage (NCBI taxonomy): Eukaryota > Metazoa > Chordata > Actinopteri > Perciformes > Percidae > Sander > Sander lucioperca. The sequence goes on from NC_050183.1 coordinate 29,594,945, forward strand.
AATTTGAATTGAAAGTTTGTGCTCATTTTACAAAATGTTGTGACTGTGTCAGTCCCATGATGTCCTCTCCAGCATGCTGATTATGTTTTTATTGTCTTGGCTAATTCAAAGGCACGGCTCGTCCCAGCTCTTCATCTGCTGTCTGACCATCATTACGCTGAGCAACAGCCTCGGAGCTCAAACTGCTTTTACCATGCACTCTTCTTATCTGCGTCTCCTAGAAAACTACACTTTCACATAGAGCAAAATGTGTTTGTAGCTTTTTCCAAGACTCGTACTGCTTTCTCATTAATAGGAGTACATCGAGGAGCTCAGAAATTGAGGGGGAGTGAAATACTATTGGAGAAAACTGCCGCCCTAGCTGCTCTAGTTTGTGTTTGATATGTGGATTTGCCGACTTGTGGATAGACATGACAAAGACATGACAAAATGATCAGAATAAGAAGTCATTATGATGTTACTTTTGTCTTCAGTGAGCTATTACATTGTGTTGTCTTCCTACTACGTGTGTCTATGTTGTACCTGATAAGAAAGTAAAGGAATATCATTTCACCACATTGACTGTTGCTGTATAAGAACGTGATTGGCCGCGAGGGGAGGAGGACGGGGTTGATGGGTGGGTCATAAAACAGGACTTTTAAGCCGGGGAGCGGAGTTCGCTTCCCGGGGAAAACAAAAGACTTTCACCCAGGAAATGCGTGTTCCTTGGGAGTGTTTTAATCCAAACCACGATCTTTTTCCTAAACTTAGCTAGTCGTTTTGGTGCCTAAACTTAACTTTTGTCGCTGCATAATGCTCACATTTCGTCGCCTAACCTTAACTGTAATGTCTGTCGAAACGACCAGAAGCTCGCGGTGCTCTGTACTCGGCTCACAGTCACCTATTCTCGGCTAACTGTACCACAAACTACCGCTGATACAAGGGAGCATCCTACTACATATCTACTAACTGCCGCTGATACGACCGAGCTGTGACGGAGGTCTGTAGCCGCGTAACAAAGCTCTGTAGCGGCTTAAACAACTAGCAACTGCCGCTCGGCATCATGGAGCTCCGTAGCCGGCCTCTGTAGCCGGCGTCCCGTGACCAGCCGGTGGTCTCCTAGTTTCGTACGATATCTTACGTTTTGGTGTGCGTACATTTTCGTACGATATCATACGGACCCGTTAAAGGAGAATTCCGGTCCATTTCAACATGTAGCTCTGTTGTTTGTAAATTTGGAGTGCTGTCAGTAGCGAGAAAAACGAAAACAATCGGTACTGCCTACACCGTGTTATCCTCCTGCTAGCGTTAGCACCCAACAGGCTTAAATAGGGCAAGTTTTAAACATGTTTTTAGCCTCTATATTACTTCCGAGGGAACACAGCAAATTTGACTGGAATATTGGTGATTGTATGAGTTCGACAATCAACTAGTGTGGACTTGACCGGAAAACAGGAAATAAACAGAGGTATGTACACTGTTAGATTAACACAACTTTTATTCCTTTCTGTCACATCTACTGCAGTCAGATTTGCTGTGTTCCCTCGGAAGTAATCATTGCACATGGGTAGGCACTTGTAATGACATTCTGAGCATGTTTAGAGGCTTAAAACACATTTAAAACTTGCCCTGTTTAAGCCTGTTGGGTGCTAACGCTAGCAGGAGGTTAACACGGTGTAGGCAGCACTGATTGTTTTCGTTTTTTTTGCTACTGCCAGCACTCCAAATTTCCGAACAACAGAGCTAGCGTGTTGAAATTCTCCTTTAATGAGAATGCGTTGTCCTGGTGCACTAAGGTGCTTTGAATCTAAGACTCCATCAGCCTAATGCTGTATGCCGATGGTACATCTATCATCACATCATTTCCATTTTGATTGATGCTTTGGACAGCATGTAGCGACTGGATGTTATGTACAGCAGCAAAATCTGTACATCAGCACCGATTTATGCCAATCTCTAGGTATGGTGAAGAGTATGTGATGATGTGGGGCTATTTTAATTCCAAAGGCCAAGGGAACTTTATCAGGATGCATAGTATCCTCGATCCATGTAATAACTGGCCTTTAAAAATAAAAATCTGCCTGCCTCTATGGGAATTTAACATAGGGGTGTACTCACTTATGCCCTCTGTATTTTAAGGAAGAACATTTATTTATTTACGATACATTATTCATTCACAAAGAAAATTGGTGTCCTTAAAGATTGGATTTTTCCTCATTTTTTTAATTAAGGCATTAAGATCAATTTCCTAAAGATGATTTTTGTATTCCTCTTTTTAGTCAACTTTAGCATGGGTGTCCTAATTTGTTCACATGACTGTAGCTCCTCCGTGAGGCAACTTGCACTGCCAAGAGTGAAGTTGCATCATCTTGCTCCTTTCGTTTCTTTCCACTGACTTTGAATGCATTCATGTTGCCTAAATGTTTGTGTCTTACAAAGTATTAATTGAAAGGTAAAGGGAGATTTGGTCCAAAACATTATTTTAGAACATGAACAATTCTCTTACAAATCTGTAAACACAAATGATGCTGCGTTGAAAACATCAGAGAAAGTCAGAAATTCTAGCTTGTTATTACAAAACCTAAAATTCTCTTTCAAGCTGGACTTGAATAAGGAAGATGACTGAGATGGTCATGGTTTCAAAGATCTGACTCTGATTCTGACGTCATGTCAACATAGAGTAGCATCATACATTCTAAATGCAATAGTGGGATTTAATAGTAATAATAATAATAATAATAATAATAATAATAAAACATTTAGTTTTCATAGCGCTTTTCTAGACACTCAAAGACACTTTACAGTTTTGGTTACAAACAGACAAAGGCACGTAGACAAGGTTACATGACAGACAAAAAGAAAAGGAAAACATATAGGTGCATGGACAAGCACAGGCAAAGCAGGAGAGGTGGGCAATGAAAAGGAGGGAAAAACTGGGAAAGTCTGTTAACAGGAAAAACCAAGTTTGAAGAGGTGGGTTTTGAGGGCCTGTTTGAAGGATGGTAGGGTCATTGACTGTTTGATGTGGTCGGGGAGGGCGTTCCAGAGGATGGGTGCAGCAGCTGAGAAGGCTCTGTTGCCCCTGTTCCAGAGCTTAGTCCTGATGGTCTTGAGTGTGTTGGCATCGGCGGACCTGAAGAGGCAGGCGGGAGTGTGGCGGGGAGGAGGTCGGAGAGGTATGGAGGGACAAGGTTATTAAGTGCTTTGTATGTGAGGAGAAGTATTTTGAAGTTGATTTTGTGTTTGACTGGGAGCCAGTGGAGGTTGTGGAGAACAGGGATGATGTGGTCTTGGCAGCGGGTGGAGGTGAGAAGGCGGGCAGCTGAGTTCTGGACGTATTGGAGTTTGTTGGTGATTTTGTCTGGTAGTCCGTAAAGAATGCTGTTGCAGTATTCCAGTCTGGAGGTGATGAGGGCATGGATGAGTGTTTCAGCTGCAGTGGTGGACAGAGAGGGGCGGAGGCGTGCAATGTTACGAAGGTGAAAGAAGGCGGTTTAACATAATTTTGATCAGCCTAACATGCTGAATGCGTCAGGTCAACCAAAAGACCAAAACTATAGATTGACAGAGGTTCGGAGCTGTTGGCTGTATGCCCTCCCAGCACAGTGGAACTCTATGGTGTTTACTTTTTGATATTATGGCATATATCATATGGGTTACAGGGGTATGTCCCGCTGTGTGTTTAGGTCTGGTGCTTTCCTTATTGACGTACACTCTAACAAATATCTATAAAGTTGTATTACTGTATATTTTTACAGAAATTGTCCATAGAACGTGATTTGTTTTTTACATTTCGAATTGCATAACTTGTGCTCCGACAACCTTTGTCAGCCACGGAGGTTGGTTTTGGAAGATTAAAGAACTTACTTGTTACTATGGAAGTAAGGGAAAATGATAAAATGAACATTAGACTTGAAGCTGAAATGTTCATCAAAGCAAAAGCTGCGTCTACTTAGATTCCATTACCAACATTTATCAATTCAGTAAGCGTAATCCCTGTCTCTGAATCCTGCATGCCGGTGCCTCTCTACATGCGCTGCTGCATGATTTCCCTGGCAATCCATACAGATGTTTGCTACCCCACCCATCTTAGCTTCCCCTACAACTCCAGCTTTTTCTTTCTTAGGACTTGGCTTCCCAAATATTCTTCACTTGTCCCTCCCCCTTCCTTATCCCGTCTCTTTTCTCTGGCATGCCACTAAAGATATGAGTTTGTCTGCATTCTAACTTTCAGCTGCTCCTAATGTGCATCTGTTACTCCTAAATGTCATTGTGGCGACTGAGTAACAAATTCAGTCTGTGCCTGTGTCAGTGCCTCAGTCATCCACATTGTCCCGCCCAACAGAAGCAATATTAACATCACTTTTAACTTCTGACTCAAATAACAATTGTCATGACATTGTGACCGTCTTCCATGTCCTCGGGTAACTTCATGGTTTCTAATTGACTAATATAAGAACACGATGATTTCCTCAGTGCTGGCCAGCACATTGATACCATCCAGCATCAGAATGTAGAATAAGCAAGCATCTCAGTGACTTGAATCAAACTAAGTGTCTTACATTCACCTTCCAAGTGCAAATAATTAAAGTATATATGTATGAAATTGCACTGCAGTTACTTACTTACAGCATAAGCCCCAATGCCAAGGTCTCATATTTAGGATTAATTGAGCATACTACACAAAAGGTGGCCGCACCGTGCCAATCCAGCACCATAAACCTCCCATAGTATATCACTGCTAAGCTGCCCTTACATTGCCCATTTATTCCTCAGAGGGTGAATAGTATGGAAAGGCTACAAACCACACACTTCATCTTGCACACGTCATGTAAAACTGAAATGTTTGCTAAAGATTCACTAGTTTCCAATATCCAGATTCAGTACATTGGGAAAACAGTGCTGATGTAAGTGCTGGCCAGCTGAGGCTAACACATCCTACTTTAGTGACCTTACTACCCCCACTTTGCTGTGGTAACAGGTAATTTCAATGTTAAGATGTCTATCAGTAAGATCTCTGATGTATTACTCTAGTGTTTCCATTTACCAACACATACACAGAGCTTTGTCACTCCCCTCTGTTAGCATCCACATTTTAAGGGTTTGTATTTGGCCCCGTCCCTGGTACATCAACATTACAACTAAAAGCTTATTCATAGCTGTCAAAGCCACTCCTGCTTTGAAATGATTCCGGCTGGGAACCACTTGGCCGCAATAGTGACAGGCCACCTGTGTGTGTGTTGGAAGATCAATGGGGATATGAAATGTTAAGGCCTGGCTTTTTCTGTGCACCTGCTAAAAATTTACAACGCCATCAGAATTTTGTCCCTTTTACTGCCATGCAATCAGTGGTGGAAGAAGTATTCAAAATCTAATTAGACCTAATTGTACCTTTAATCAATCATCCAGCATCAAACAAGTGACCAGCCACAGTAAAATAGATTTCCCATGAGCCTCCACCTAACTGACCTCGCAGTTTACCACTTAAGTCTGATTTATGGTTCTACGGAAGCTCCATGCAGAGCTTTCGGCGTAGCCTACGTAAGTGGCCTGAAGTTTATACCTGTGCATTGGTGTGTGCATCGATCTCTTTAAGAGAATAGCAGAGCCAGTGTATGTGTCCGTGTGTGGTAGAGCGAGTGAGAGAGTGACAGTGATTAGCTTCAGAGCGGGTACCGACTCTAGAGTCAAAATGAGAGAAACAAAGTGTCTCCCTCGTGCTTTCTGACCACGGTGTGAAATCTGTAGCAGGAAAAGTTAACCCTCTCCTTGATTTCATGTTGTTTATGGAGGAGAACCAGGAAGTGAGTCGGTGGAAATGCAACACTAACAAGCAACAGCCATGCAGCGGCCAAGCAGTGGCCAAGCAGCGGCCAAGCAGCGGCCAAGCAACGGCCAAACAGACAATTCACGCCACGACGTGTAGTTAAATTTTTTAAGAGGTGCATGTCAGGCTAAGGCGTAGGGTCCAGTTTAGGGTCAGTATCTCCATGTATCTACGTATGTAGCCACGGCGTTGATTTAACACAGAAGCATAAATTGGCCTTAAATCTTCCTCCTCTTTCTCCACCATCTTGTCCCAGCCCTCTGCCTCCTCTCCTCCTCCTTCTCTTCCACATCATGTGGATCTAGCGCTTTAGCCTCCACAGGAGTCCACCTTAACGCCAGCCATCTGCGTTTCAGTGCTTCCCATGCCAGCAAACAATGCTGTTCTTGTATGAGCAGTGCCCAAAAAACTCTATTCCATCCTCCACCACAGTAACATTTAGCCCACGCATGCACTCCAAAGCTCTTTGAATGTTGTCAGTCATTGTTCAGCCAAACATACTGTACGTACTAGTGCTACTTCCCAATTCTCAACTCCAGCATCATCAATTCTGCATTCGATTTTTGTGTGAGAGTCAGAGAGATATAATTTGTAAGCTCGCTCTTCCCTCTCTGTAGTTAAACCAAACCCTTAGAAAAGCCTCTGATCCACAGTGTAAGCTCCTCACACCCGTATTCCAGCCCGCAGCTTAAATTACACTTTGTGAGTCAGATTTCCGTGACCCTGTGCTGGCTAAGTCAAGAGAGCGAGAACTCCACTTATGCAGCGCAGCCATCTGCGTATTTAATGCTCACACTGTGCTGTTGCACTAATTCAGATGTAGTGTAATGAGATCCCAGCACTTAGGGGAGATTTCTAAGGAAGAGAGTTAACAATAGGGGAGAATCCTTCTGTATTCTCACTCACTTGGTGCCTTAGCATCAGGATGTGATAGAAGTGCCCCAGACTAGCATCACAGAGACTCCAGGTGTATTTTAATCCCTGCAGCCCAGTAGGAAAGCCCAGATACTCCGGAGAAATTCAAATAAATTCAACTACACGCCTTAGGCACAGGCTCTCAATTTACCCCATTTTCAACATGGCAAACTTTAAATTCACTGTTACATCTAGTATAGAGAAGCTGGCATAATAGAAGGTAATGCCATGTCAACATTATGAGGCTCTGATAGGGAAGGCCAAACTAATCCATTGGTCCCAGACTGTAGTAAAGAGTTCCTACAAGAGCTCCGTTCCTACAAGAGTTCAGCCATGGCACCAAAAAGTTGAGGGTTTTATAGGAGAGTGTCGTCCAAACACATCTAAAGGGAAAATAATTCAGTTATATATACTATATATATATAGAGCGATGAGACATAATGATCATTCAGATGGGAATAATGGTAAAACATTCGGACATTTTCGCCTTGAAGGCAATCATGGAGAACGGAGTGACAGCAGTAGCTGTATGTGAAGAGTAAAAAAGAAGAGAGTCTGAGAGAGAGGTTTAATAAAGGAGGGGCGTTTCAGCGCTATTTGGTGATCCAACAACAACATACTTGGAGGACAGGCCCGGTCACTGATAATAAGCACTGAAGAGAGATTTATAGCTGCGCATAAAGATCTAATAGAGCTTACACATGTAGCCGCCGTACAAAGATGCCACGTGGACACCACGGACAAAGAACTGTGATTGGTCAGCGTGGGCTGCTTGTGTTTTCTGTAGCCTGTGGGGATGTTGATAGTGAAGACAACATTGAAGCAATGTGGAGAGAAAAAAAAGACTCCAATTAGTAAGACACATCTAAAAAAAGACATCTCCACTTCAAATCGTTCAGCTCTGCATGATCACCACTCCATCACAGTGAATGGAAGAACATAAATACAATGATTGCACAGAAATGGTCTCATATTCAGTAATGAAACAAGGAGAACTAGAAGTTGCCTGGAGGTAATTGCACTTCTTTCATTTTCTATTTATAGTCCATCTTTCATATCACAAAGTAAATTAAAGAATGTAATCACAGTTATCATGTTGTGGTGGAAAAAAAAACTGAACAATAAATCAGAACCTTGACCTGCTACCAGACTGGTATTGACCCATTGCGTCCAGTATAAACCCAGCTTCAGTAAATCAGGTGCTAATGATACACACATTGCAAATACAATAAATGACTATGTGTATTCATGTTTAAATACCTGGCCTGGAACTGTCAATTCAAAGTATACTGTAATGTTTTTGATTCTTTGATATGATTTTTTTCTAGCTTTCTGGCAGTTAGGTTAGACATGACCTGTGAGAGCAGAATGACTTGAAATGTCTGCACAGTGAGCAATAGTCACTTTATCACAAAATGCAAATTACACATGATGTTCACTGATGATGAATTGCAAGTCTTTATAAATGGATTTTTGATGAATAAAAGCACTGGACCGCTTGAAGGTTGGATTATAATTGTCTTTTAATATATTTCTTGTGAACCAACCTAACAAAACTCTCTCAAAGTGCATTGAGTCCCAAAGTTAAATCAGTGGCATATCATTGAGACATGGTGACACAAAAACTCCTTCGAAACAAACTGATAGATCTAAAAATCAAAAAAAAGCACTTAAAGGAGTATTTCACTGCCGGAAACGGGGTCTTGTCATAAAACTGGATTGTCTATGCAGTGGAAAACGCTCCGGCTGGTGGGTGACATAATGCGAGCACGTCACAGAAGGCAATATCGCAGCCAGCTGGTAACAAACAATCCTGTCTTACAGTTAAACGGTAAGCTAAAATAAGTTTCTGGAAACATTTGCGGTGAGAAGTATGCAATACAGTGAAGTCAAGAATCTTGGTTCATATGTGATCAGTACTGTCTACTTTTATAGTTCATTCTGAATTTCTCTGTAGATCTAAACCACAGGTATCAAACTCAAGGACCGCGGGCCAAATCCATTCCTTTGCAAATTTTGATCCAGCCCGCATATCAATTTAGGTTAGGCCCGACTAGTTGTGCACCAGACCAAAAAAGTCATGAAAACTGTTTTTCACACTGTAATTATGTGACACTCAGGGACGCAGATTTTGGCAGATTTGCCGACTTTGAGCCTCAGAAATTCCCACAGAAGCAGAGAGTTTTCATATTCAGGTTGCTGTGAGGCGGCTGTGTGGTAGCCTGCTATAAAAAATGTAATCTTTCTTTTTCACGATTTGCCACCAAACTGTGAGAGTGAGAAAGTGAGAAAGCTAATTGAGACATGCAATAATACATCCAAAGATATTTTACTTTTTTCGTTAAATAAAAGCATGTCAGTAAACTGTACATGTCTGGCCATATTGTGATTCTCATTTCCAGTGTGGCCCTTAGTGAAGTTGAATTTGACGCCCCTGATCTAAACTCTCTAAACTCTCTAAATCACAATCTGTAGTTCCAGCAACAGCCCTCAAGCCAGCGAAAATCCAACGGATGACGCAAAATGCATCATCTGTTGGATTTTAGCTGGAAGATGAGCACAGAGATCTGGGCACTGGCAAAATAGAGGGAAGTTTACCATTGTTAGATTACACATACTACCCACATTGTTATGATAAAATGCTGGTTGAAAATCGGCAGAGTATCTCTTTAACTGTAGACATCACATGCTACAAATCAACTTAGACTAATATTTATGACACTCATTAATATAACAAAGACTGTAAGCAAAAGGACTACATCTAAACTGAAACCATTCTAATGAAAAGTATTAAGGTAGCAGGAGAAAAAAAACTGCCTATAACTTGGCTTTAAACTGATTTACGAGCTGAAAAAACACATCCAGACTCCCTCAGAAATCAAAAATAGCCTACAACGAACTTTAGAGCATGATGGGACAGTCAAACTGTTATTCAGGCATTACTGTGGTGCACAGTACAAGCCAGGTCAGTCAAACATGACGTCAGCCCAGTGGTCCAGTGATCCCCACCCGCTCCGCCTCTGTCCTCTCACACTCCCTCTCTTTACCCCTGCAGTTCGCCGTGTGCCTCCCCGTTTCTCCATCCCCCCCACCAATCACGAGGTGATGCCCGGCGGCAGCGTCAACCTGACCTGCGTCGCGGTTGGCGCTCCCATGCCTTACGTCAAGTGGATGAGTGGCGAGGTGGAGCTGACCCGAGAGGAGGAGATGCCTATTGGCCGCAACGTCCTGGAGCTCACCAACATCCGGCAGTCTGGCAACTACACCTGTGTGGCCATATCGTCCCTGGGCATGATCGAGACCACGGCCCAGATCACTGTCAAAGGTCAGAAATCCAGACAGCTAGCTGAGTTTTCTGTTGCACGACTAAAACAACTTTTGAACGCACACATGTTCCACCAAAAGAAATTCCTTCCCGAGGCTATTTTGCAGAGACACCGTTATTGCGTCCGACGCTTAGCAAATGCCCAAGACGATTGTGATTGGTTTAAATAAATGCCAATAAACCAGAGCACAGTTTTCTCCTATCCAGGAATGCTGTGTGGACTAGCCAGACCCTCCTCCGCAGCGCTGTGGAGGAAGGTCTGGCAATGCGAGACTTAGACCACCTAAGCCACAACAAAGTCATCTCCAAGACGGTCAGAAGTTTAGGAGGTTTTAAGCAGGCACTGAAAAAATGTCTTTTTAATACTGTATTTTCTTGTTTTTATCTATTTAATATATGTATGGATGTGATGATTGATGCTTGATCTGCTGCCACTTGCTGCCACAATATTTGCCATTATTATTACATGCTTTTGTGGGTTATGTGAGATGTTTTTTGTGCTCGATATAACACTTATATATGAGAGTTTTTTTTTTTGTTTTTTTTTTACCCATATATATATATATATATATATATATATATATATATATATATATATATGTTTAACATTATGTTCTGTAAATTTCGGCGCACAAATTATGTAATTCAAGAGCAAAACTCAAGTATGTTTGTGATTTTTTTGCAACTTGTGGGCTCCATATCAAATGGATAAATAGTAGGGCTGTCAATCGATTAAAATTGCGATTAATCACATGATCGTCCATAGTTAACTCCCAATTAATTGTAAATTAATAAATTTTTTTATTTGTTCTAAATGTACTTTTAAAAAGGGATATTTTGCAAATGGTATTTAAGACTGGATGTACTCCGGTGGTAACTCAGTTCACATCGACAGTACATGCAAATAACTTTAGTCTGGGGGAGAGAACCATCTGGAAGGGCTTTGAAACTCAACTTTCCATTCAAAATAATTTTGTTATATCTGTTAAACATTCAGCAAAGTAGGCTCTGCTGTGTGGCTGCATTGAATATATGCACTTCTGATGATCTCAATTATGTAGACTACAGATGGATTTGCATAGGAGTACGTGCACCCACCTGCAACATAATACATGTGCTCAGCCTGCTGGCACTGTGCAGATCAGGAGAGGGCAGACACAGGGTCCTGAATGATAATTCACTGACAGACTGCCACTATTGTATGTCTGACTCTTTTGTTTGTCTCTGCTCTCTAACAGCCCTGCCCAAGCCACCCACTTCCCTCACTGTGACAGAAACCACGGCCACCAGTGTCACTCTTACCTGGGACTCTGGCAACCCAGAACCAGTATCCTACTATGTGATCCAGTACCGGGCCAAACTGTCTGACAACGGCTTCCAGGAAGTAGACGGGGTAGCCACAACCCGATACAGCATTGGCGGCCTCAGCCCCTTCTCAGAATATGAGTTTCGTGTCATGGCTGTCAACAACGTGGGCAGGGGGCCTCCCAGCGGTATTGTAGACACCCGAACAAGTGAGCAAGCCCCCTCATCACCGCCTCTTCACATCCAGGCGCGGATGCTGAGCTCCAGCACCATGCTGGTCCAGTGGGAGCCTCCAGAGGAGCCCAACGGCCAAATCCGGGGCTACCGGGTCTACTACAGCTCGGAACATGACGCCCCGCTCAGCGCCTGGCAGAAACACAACACAGATGACAGCCAGCTCACTACCATCTCAGGCCTGACCACAGATATTACCTACAGCCTCAGGGTACTGGGCTTCACCTCTGTGGGGGACGGGCCGCCTTCTGATGTGCTGCAGATCAAGACCCAGCAGGGAGGTGAGAACACGCTCACTATGTCACTGCAAAGCAATGGCACGAGAAAACTCTTGCTGGATCGTTTTGTAGCAACAGAAGTAGTGCCAGAAATTGATTTAACAATTATTCAGATAATTTACTTAGGTTAAAGGGTATCTCCCGTTTTTTTCAACCTGGACCATATTTTCCTTAGTTTTTTTTATGTAAGTGACTGATCAGAACAACAATCTTTGAAATTGGTCCAGTATTAAGCAAGAATGCTGTAACCGGCAGCCACAGACTGGGCTGCAATGTAACCCTATAGGGAAAATTTGCATTGTCAGTTTGGTCCACTAAAAGTGCTGTTTTTGCCGCTGACAGGCTCAGATTATTATTCTAAGTGTCTGAAAACATTATGGAAAGGATCCCTACAGAGATAGACATTTTAAAAACTCTATAAGACCTTTCTGTTTAACCAGAAACAGCTCTGAGGTCGCTAGCGCCAAACCCACCAGACTCCATTAAAAAAAACAATACTTTTAGCGTGTATAGAGCCAACATATTTATATATGTAAATCGGTAAACTATGGGTTTATTTCAACCATAACTAGAGTTGTGACGGTTGGAAAAGTGGAAAGACGACCCAAAACAGCTTTTCATATTTAATTTTGTTTCTGTCGACTTTGAATGAAGTGTATTTCATGATGTTAAAATTACTGTTTATTTACATGGAGTCTGGTGGCTTTAGCGAATGCAATTTCAGGGATGTTTTTATGTTTTAACAGAAAGGCCGACCTCCTTAGAAATCCTTTCCATGATGTTGTCAGACACGCTGTCAGTGGCAAAACAATTACTTTTGTGAGCGTAAATATACAAGCTGGACAATTGCCCTATTAACTTACATTGTAGCTTGCTTCGCTGACTGCGACTGCGATCTCGCTTAATACTGGACCAATGTCAAAGATTGTTGATCTCATCAGTCACTTAGACACAAAAACATAGTAAAATAGGTTGAAAAAAACGGTAGTTACCCTTTAAAATGTACTCTCTTACACATAAAATTGCTGTATTGGAAGAAGCTGCAAACACAACATTGACATATTATCACCTAATGAAGTTGTTATGGTAAACGTGGTAGCAAACTGTCTACTTACAAATCCAGCAGAGAGAGAGCAACATTTGCATTTACATTTGCATAGTCATATTTGTGTCCACCTGATGAATGAACAGTAATCGGTAGTCTAACCTTCACTCTTCCTTTAGCTCTGGCTTGGTTTCCACCAACTCCTGAAAAATGTTCTGCTTCTTTAGCCTTTCTTCACCACCTCATCACTAACTTTAGCTGGGTCACAACTACACACTTATTGTGAACAGGTTTAGAGTATGTAGTGTATTCCCACAAGAAAGGTGACACAAGAAAGTATACTCAAAACAGTCAGTGTGCATGCTAAAAAAAACAACATTTTTGACTGTGCTGTTGATATGCACAATTGTAATACAAAAATGGAAATAAAAAGGAAATTGGAAATTGAGGGGCTACATACAGCTTCAAGAAATTATAATAAATTAGGGATAATGGTAGGGCAGCTTTAAGGAAACCAAAAAAATGAAGTATTAGTTCATCGTATTTCACTTCCTCTGTGTGTGAACATTGCACTGTGGCGATGAGAAATATGAACAACGACAAAACCAGCAGTCTGACATAACTAAGAGTCTACAGTTAGCAGTCATCTACGCTGCTACATGTACTGTAGCATATCTAAATGACACCTCCAAGACTGTAATTATGGTGCAATTAGAGAGCTGTGTTATATAGATTGGTGCCTGGCGGTTTGCACCAACTACACATGTACTAACTGTGTGTCTCTGTGAAATGGATGTATGCAAGAAAGTATTGGTAGCTGCAAAAAATGTCTGGGATAAATTTAGTCACACTCACATCATTTTGAAATTGCAGAAAAACTGTGCTGTAATGTGAGATATTCACCAGCTGAGATGAACACAGTGTGTGTGCGTGTGTGTGTGTGTGTGTGTGTGTGTGTATGCGTGCGTGCGTGCGTGCGTGCGTGCGTGCGTATGAAAGTCTCCTACACTTTATCCTCAAGGACAAAGTGGCTGCCTGCACGTAGGGGATTAATAATAGTATTTCATTCACAGAGAGTCTGTTTTTCAGCTTCCTGTGTTTGGCTGGAATAAACATGACATCACAACAGGGCTGCAATAAAAGATAAAGCCACCCAAATTCAGCTGACCCACTTTATTTATTTTTGGAATAGAGTTCAGCACCCTTCCAGGCTGACATAAATCATTTTGACTTAAATGCATATTAGAAAGTGTAGTAACTAGTATCAGACTAAGACAGATTCTACCCGTTGTTTTATGAGCCCATCAATGCGAGTAATGTAAAATGTTCCCATGTCATGTCATCTATTATGTGGCTGTCTACACTATCATATCGTCTGGAGCAGTGGACTGTTTGCCTGAGCTCAGGCAAAGAATTACTGTTTTTTTATTCACAACTTTTACAGGAGCCTTCAAAGCAACACATGCACTGAAATCGGTTCAAGCTACAACAAAAAAAATAGTAGGGTGCAAAATCAACAAAAGTCTAGTGAATGTTCAGATGTCACGCAACAGATTACCATTGTTTTTTAGCTGGGGAGTGAAGCAAATCTACCAGCCACTTCCATATTTTTCCAGCATTTATCTGTTGGATGGTGCTAATTGGGTACCCTGGCTGCAACAGAACAAAGTCCCATCCTCACTGATCTTGAAAATATAGATTCACCTTCTATTTTAAGTATGCTACAGTCACACTTATGTGTCTCATGATACTGACTCATGAAACATTCAGCTATTACACAAACTCCCAGGCAGTTCAGTGCTTGTGTTTTTTTTACTTTCTTGTGGCAGCGATAGAGGCAGTGATGTTTCACACCGTCTCAAACCATAGCTCAAAACACACCGACAAGTCTGATCTCCGGTTACATGATTGGCCAACGCAGTGTGACGTGGGGTTGCGTTTCTCCAAAAGTTGAGTCGGTCTCAACTTTTCACCGCTGCGTTTCCCCCTTGTCCCTCCAAGCAACTCTTGAGAATATATCTGGAGCTTTAGCTACTAAATACTCCATTAAGGTTCAGCAGCTAACTTTGTCTGCCTGTTATGTGGTGCCAGCATCGCCAACTATTTTTTTGAATGCAAACAAGCTGAAGTGAGGAGAAGTTTGTGGGGGAAAAAAAACACATCAAACACAAGTTATTAGTTGTTTTCTATGTCTTAAAACTTGCCTGGAGGGGATCTTTGAGATAAAAAATAGTGCAGTTTTAGAATACATAAAAGCGACAGTGTGTTTAGGAGTGTGCTTGTTTGATTGACAGAAGTTGGAGTTATTCGTAGATGAGTTGTGATTGTTGCTGCATTCTTGTCTCACCCCAGCTCCACTGTACTTTGCCATAATGAGGATTTTTTTAGGCTCCAGTAACTGACAAAGATGGTAGCAAATAATAAAGCCAAGACCAACCTTCAAGCAGCGAAAACATGATGGCATTTGGGGAAACTGTGACCTGACATGTTATGTAATGTAATACTAATTGTAAGTTAGTTAAACATTAACCTTGTGTAAGAACAAGGAGAGATGCATTGCACCAGGTTGTAGCACATGTGCTATTTCCCGCCCGTAGTCCCTGGGCAGGTAGGTAAAACAATAAATATTATTCACACATTCACACCTAATTTTCAATAATGCCAATATGTGCAAAGTTGCATCAATAAAATTATCTTGGGCTCAATCGTTCAAACATCATAAAACCGTTCCCCCCCTATCCCTTCCCAACAAAGCTATGAAATCCAAAAACACTCACACTCGCACACACACACACACACACACACACACACACACACACACACACACACACACACACAAATGCATAAATGTGTGACAATATCCAGAGTTGTGTCAAGCATGAAAATGTTTGAGGATTTGTAATGAGCTGTGTTGGGAGAGTGGTCCACTGACTTATGATGATTTGCCATGTAAGCAAAACACACCTCAGTAAATTCATGGCAGTCATGGACATGAGAGACTTAGTAGACAACTATCAGTAAAACTAAATCTCAATTACCTTAGAGGATTTAAAGGTGATGGAATTCTTTATACTTCCTCAGCTTTGTTGCTGTTCTGAATACTGATGAGTATTGACTGCAGCGTCTCTGGGCCTGGCCTCCCACTTCACCTCCTGACTCCCTTACTTTGAATTTCCACCTCTGAACACACCCTTTACTGTCTTTGAGTCTCTTCATGCCTTTTTTTGTGCCTCCAGTTCCAGCTCAGCCGTCTGGTTTCGAGGCTGAGGCCGAGCTGGACTCACGCATCATGCTGTCCTGGCTTTGGCCTGTCCAGGACCCCATCATTAGCTTTGAACTGCTCTACTGGGAGGACAACACTCCTACAGACAAGGTAAATACCATCTTAAAAACATGTTTCTTCCAATGAGAGTGTGATTATAATACCTATAATAAACTTTTTTTTATACAGCACCTCAGTGCTAGTTTGTGTCTTTAGCTGCAGACTGTTGTACGTCCCGCTGTTGGAATCCTCTACAGTGAAATACAGTCACACTTTACACCGCTAAGCTATCAGCATTTTAACCGTGTTTAATCCAGCTACTAGCTAACGGTGGGCTAACATTACCTGCTGCAAAGTGTAGCGTGACATGCAGCAAAGCTTCCGTTGCCTCTAACTTCCGTTTTGAAGCACCAGACAGCAGTGAAGGCATTTAATTGGCACCGAAATGAGGCACTGAAATCTGCGTTGCTATGCGGTCCAGTAGATATCGGTCGTTTAGGCACCGGTGCCATATTAGCACCAGATTTCGTTACCCAACTCTACTCAGAATGATGTGCCTATGAAATCATTTTACCTTTTTCCCCAAAAACAGCCTCAGATCAACACCGGCATTGGCTCCTTCTGATAATTCGATTTATCTCAGGGTAACACATGAGAGGAATTTAGTTGATTGTGTTGAATTTGTACTAAATGAAACCCAAGATTATAATAATATATACAATAGTTCAATATGTGTGTGTGTGTGTATGTGCCGTTGTCTTCATGATCTCATGGTTTACATCTTCCCACAGCATCACGACACGTTCGACCCAGCGGGCTCCCATGCAGTTGATGGTCTAAAGCCAGACACACTCTACATGTTTTCCCTGGCAGCAAGATCAGAGATGGGTTTAGGAGTCTTTACTCAGCCTATTGCGGCCAGGACGGCCCAGTCCAGTAAGTACTCCAGCCTTCTAATGTCCCGGTTCAGGTTATTCTGTCCGGACGAAGAGAAAAAATGATTCATTGTTGCCTTTAAGTCCTGGCAGATTTTATGTAGTTACAAATGAACCAAGAGGAGTAAACATGACGTCGTATCGTCATTGGACAGTATTGGTGATGTCATCTGCATCATCAGCGCCACATGGACCCCATGGACACTCAAGTGTGCGTGTGTGTGTGTATGTGTGTGTGTGTGTGTGTTTGTGCATGCGTGCGTGTGTATCTTTCTATCTCTCCTCTGCTAACTTTCCCAGCTGTAAGAAGCATCAGATTGTACCATGCGCAAACTGCAGAGGTAAAACATGAACAGTCAGCAGCATTTTAGCAGAAATGCTCACAAGTCTATGAGCTAGAGTCCAAGTCAGGTCTCAGCAGATACGTGTTACGTAGGTAGGTTATAGGTTGGGCAGGGAGGGGAATAACTATCAGCTCGTCAGACGTTTCCTAAAAATAATGATTGTTCACGAGGCCCGCATCTCGAGTACGAGTCGAGTCTGAAGTCTTTTGGGACGAGACTCATGTCAAGTCTAAAGGCACTGTATGTGCGAGTCTCAAATTCCGCATTTTAGTGAAATATTTCTCCTCCTTGGGGATTGTCCTAAAAGTTCTCCAGAGTTTCACTGGCCATGTTTGGGCCAACTGTTACAAATGATATAGGGTATTACTCCTAAAATGAAGCTGATTTATAAAAAAAAAAAAAAAAAAACAGTGTGCTTTTTTATTAGACTGCCAGTGTCACGGTCACTGGTAGTCATTTGTCATTGTGATTGGTTGTCAATTTCAAAATGGTGGCTTTTACCTAATATAAGCCTGCCAGGACAGACTCCAGAGAGAGGCAGACGGCTGACAGCATGTCTACACATCATCGTCAGTGTGAACACAAGATGCGTTCAGGCACAGTATTTAATCACTGAAGTTAAACGGAAGAAAATAGACTTGAAGCCTAAACATACATTTCAGGACCCATTCAAATTGGTATAGCACATGTAAAATATGAGCCATGTTTGTACTTGCAGAAGAGGAATTGTAAATAACTGTAAACTCATATCAAATATACATGGACATATTGGTACGTCATCGCCTTTATACATTCCTTGTAAAGAAAGGATTCAAATATTGGAAACAACAAATTCTATAAATTATAACGAAACAAAGGTTGAATATGATGATTTGATTTGGCTGGCAAAATGTAGATTTTTTAAGATTAATTAATGCCGTCTTTCTAAAATCCTATATGAATCTGAATAGGGGAGCAGAAGCTCCTGTTCTGAACCAGCAATTTGTGTTTGCTCAAACTATTACAACACAGTAATGCTTGCAGCAGACGGGCTGTGTAATTGAAATTCCATGCTCGCAAAATGTAATTACCAGTGTAGCATTAGTTATGTGAAGATTTTTTTTTCCACGTGTCAGTCATGCTCGAATTTGCTGAACATGCAACTCAATTACAAAGTTCAAGCACCAAGGCAACAACAAAAGAAAATGTCATTCTAAAGAGTTTTTTTGTCAGGCGTAAAATCCGTTGTTCCACCCGAGCCATCATTCATAGGCACACTAGTATTGCTTGATATTTTTTTTATCTTTTTTTCTGCTTTCTGCTGCCTTTGCGTAACAAATCACCAGACGTCGCACATTGCACATTTTGACAAATAGTCTAATAAAGGCATTGAGTCGATACAAACAGAATGTTATGATGTAAGACCAAGGAAAAACAAACAGACTGTTGCACAGAGAGACAGCTTTTATCATGACTGCCATGTCTCTTCAAAATGATAGTTTGTCATGTGAAACATGGCATCGAGTGTGCTCATGTGCAGGAATTCTGCTGTTCCCCGCTGACACTAATACTCTTGAACACCTTTCATTCTGAGCTTAGCTGCATATCGAGCATTGGATCTCTGGCTCTCTGGCATGCTGGGATATATGGACTCGAACCTGCAGTGTGTATGACAGCAGAATCTAAGTCCTCTCTCTTGTTTTACCTGTCAGGGGTGAAATCCCTGCTCCAGCATTCACACTGCAAACAATTTTTTTTACAACTAGTCGCTCTGATTTTCAGTCTCCCATCACTCCTCTGGCAGTCAAACCCATCGTGTCAGGAAACTAAAGACCCTGACCACTGCCACTCTCACTTACTGCTTGTCTAAATCCCTTCCATAGTGTCATCTGTCTGCTCTTCTCTGTCTCCTTTCTTCTGTTAATTTACAGTATATATCTGGAGCTTGTCAGATTATGATTCTTAAAAATTGACAGGCCATCAGAGGAGAAAACCAGGGTGCGTTTTGTTTTTAGCAATGGCAGGCGGCTGTCAAAAGTCAACTGTTGTTAAAGTGAGAAACCACACACATCCAATGGGGCTCTGTGCTGCTGCAAAGCACATCACAACCACCTTTTTGTTATATTATTTATTGAATAATGAATCAGTGAAAAGATGTGGAGTTAAAGTGCTAACCCCGCATTCATACAGCCATAATATAATCCAAAATGTGTGTTTTTTTTGCACTGAATTGAACAGAGTTACAAATTGACGAGGGTAATAATAAAAGCAAAGAAGTTCTGTGATTGATGTACCAAGGTTAACTCACCCAGTACACCGATATTGTACTAGTCCCGCCCACCGCAGCTCCCAATCACTCACACTGCACGTTCCCTCTCTCACACAGCTTAGGGTAGTCGTATTAAAGGAATTGACAGGTTCATGGTGCACTATATTGGATATTTCCCTCTAGATCTTAGAAATAAGGGTAAGGAGTGCAGACAAACAAACAAGCAAACAAATTATACAAAATAAATAGTAAATAATAGTAAATTATAGTAAATAAAAAATAGATACAAACTTAAAAAACGGATTCCTAAAAGACATATGGGCAAAAATATTTCACTGTGGTTTTAATCCAGCTTTGACTCTTTAAATCCACAGTTTGCGGTGCAGCTAGAGATGAAAAGATGGGTGTTTTTTCCTATAAATGAATACTCATTTTCTTGTGCGATCAATAGAGGCAGTCTCCGCCCAAATTTTACCTAATCCTTCTATGCAGTTTCTCAACATGACACCACTTTGTTTTTATCCCAATCGAATAGTCTTCTTTCCTGGTTAGGTTCATTTTTTTTCTGTCCAAATCCTATAATTCCTTTTCTCTCACAGCCACCTGCCCTCTACTCCGAGTTTTGGTATTTTTCATAACCCTGTTTCTATTTGCGACTTTAATCAGCCTCAGTGCATCTCCCACTCATGGGTCTCTGTCTCTTTGATCTATTGCACCCCTGCATGGACGTATCCAAAGGTTCTTGTATGTGTGATGGAACGGCTGTTCTTGTGCGTCTCTTTCAACTCGTCACAAGCACCTCTGCTGCAGGCGAACAAACCAGCCTCCAACACTGTTCAAACAGTAACCTCGCTGGGTCCTGGCGCTCTGCTGGGCTGCCGAACCACAGGCGAGCATGATAACAGTCCCCTGTGTTATCTCTCCCACCTGCTCCACACTCATCTCAACTGTTTTGCTGCTGTATTTTGTGGAATTCTGCTCTTGTGTTATCATTGTGCATGCATGCATTCATCTGTAGTGTCCCTGTTTTACGTTTCAGTTGGTGAACCTTCACACTGTGTTATGCCCTATTTCCACTGTATGGTGCATTTCTGCTTTTCGTTTTCCACTGCGTATAGTAGTAACCCCTAGATAACTGCCTCTTTCAATCAAATTTTAAAATATTTCTTTTGTTATTACTTTTTTAAACAAATTAAAGTTTTGAATGAATCCCAGGATACATCTTTTGGTTATATCTGTTATATAACCCAGATAATGTAATAACACAAATACACAGCCTGTGACGTAAAACACGCCTAAAACAGTAACAACTGTATCCCCCCTTGTTATTTGTGTTGCTATGAACGTATATAGGGTCAAGTGCCAACAACTAACAATTTAAATAATAATAAAATGCATAGCCTGACCAATAATCACTTATATAATTACAATTTGGCATATCTAAACATAATCAACAACTACCAGTCATATGCCTTAAGACCTTAGCTAATTAAGCAATCAATTGCGGTTAAACAAAGAAACTGTGATTATGAAAAGAAAAAAAATGACAATTAGACAATTATGTAATAATTGTTAAAGGCCTAGTACCCCCTCAGTGTAGACGGGATTCTCAGCTGATTGCCATGGCGTCTTTAACATGTCTTTCATTGACATTTATATTGTGTCCAGAAAAGCCATTCAAAACAACTTTCATTCTGGCTGCCTTTGGGACATCTTTTGGGTGACGTCTATACACCCTCCAGAAAAGATGTTTAAAAACCTTTAAGTCTGGCTCCTGTGCGAACGCCTTCTAGATGTCTAACAATTACGTTTTTAACACATCTTTAATTGACATCTATACACTGTCCAGAAAAGACGTATAAAAAACATTAATTCTGGCTCCCCTGAGGACATTGTCTGGATGTCTAACAATCACGTCTTTAAAACATCTTTTATTGACATCTATACAACGTCCAGAAAAGACGTATAAAAAAACTTTCATTCTGGCTCCCCAGAGGACGTCTTCTGGATGTCCGTCTTTTAGACGTGTTCTAGACGACTTTTTGCTCACTGGGGATGGAAAACTAAAAAGAGCAAGTCGAGTAGAGCCGTGCCGTACCATGCAGTGGAAATGCAGCATTAGTTACATGTCTGTGTGAGATCAATGTTGTTTTACAGAAAGGTAGCTTGAGTGTGAAGTTGTTTTTGTCTGACCTCCGGACTGTGAATATGATAAAAACAAAAAAGATAGCAATTCTCAGAAATGTAAAAGTGTGTGTTAATTGGAAAATAAATCACCTTTATTGTTCAATGCAAATCCTAACAATTAACCATCCAGTTTCAACCCTGTCTTCTAAAAATTATAAATTCATATATAACTGATTTGATTAATATGGTTTGTAGAGAACATTGTGCTGCTCAAATCAAATTTTTTAATTCACATAATGAGGAAACCTTTATATACAGACACCTTTAGGATAATTGGTGGTTGGTTTATTACATTTTATTTTCATAGTTTTAGTCACTGGTTCAATCCCTTATGATAATATTGTATTCACTAAGGTTATTACTGAGATCTGCTAAGAACAAAGTCCCATGGGTCAAGAAACACGGGCAGTCAGACGTTCACAAAGGTTGGAAACAAACCTCCAGGTCAGTCAAATTTCTGATTTAACTTTAACCTGCTGTATTTACTGCAGTTTGTCGGTGCAGTGAGGGATCATACCCAACTAATAAAGTGGTTAAGATAATCTGGATAAACGTTTTTTGTTTGTTCACAACCTGATCTGATCGCCCGACTGCTCGTTTCTTGCAGCGTTGAACTTCTTTTTAGCTAGCGTTTCATAACTGAAGCAAATGATGGCCAAAATGGCTTGAAATTAAAGGATAATTTCATTGTGCTCTTGGTTAAATATTAAAAAGTCAATGTTGGCTTAAAGTGTTCACTTTTTCAATATGTAACCAAGAACACAATCTTTCACCGACCTTGTTTTTGTAAACTTAAATGACAGCTGGGACTTGTGAACCCAAGTCTATAGTGTCAAAGTCCTGGGCTTTTCACACACACGCCACTGAGATCTCCTCTCTATGACTTCTGTACAGTATAAGAATGTCACACAAAAATGGAATTGCTATTGAACATGAGGTGAGCTGTAATAACCTTTTCTCCAAAACATAATGGTAAAGCAAATTAGTAGGATATGAACAAATTGTTTAGGACATAGGCTACCCAGTCAGGCTGTTCTCATGAACCATTCGTGCATATAGCTGCGAAAAGTAATGCACTTTAATTCATATTTCACGTACAGTATGTGTTACTGTATACACAACATGACTGCCGCTGTATGTAAGACCTAAAGCACTGGGCTTTCAAGCAGGGGAGCGGAGTTCGTGGCTCAGAAGAAAGTTAATGGGAAAACACAAGACTTTCACCCAGAAAACGGGTGTTTGTGTACCGGGATTACTTCTTAGGGGACCGGTGTTTTAATCTTAACTAGTCGTTTTGGTGTCTAAACTTAACTGTTGTCACCACATGACTAGTCTGTATTGACGATGTTTCATTTCCGGGATTGTACATGCGCCGCCTGAAATTTCGCCGGATGTCCGTTACCTTCCTCTTTCTTTGTGTTGGCATTCTAAACTCCGGTGGATTTATGGGGACTATGGTTAACTGCTCCTCAGATCTCTGCAGGGTAAATCCAGACAGCTAGCTAGATTATCTGTCCAATCTGAGTTTTCTGTTGCATGACTAAAACAACTTTTGAACGTACACGTTCCACAAAAACCAAGTTCCTTCCCAAGGCTATTTTGCAGAGGCACCGTGGCTCCGTCGGTGCTTAGCGCCGCCCAAGACGATTGTGATTGGTTTAAAGAAATGCCAATAAACCACCAAGCACATTTTTCTCCCGTCTAGGAATGCTGTGTGGACTAGCCAGACCTTCCTTCGCAGCGCTGTGGAGGAAGGTCTGGCAATGCGAGACTACCGCATGACAGTTACCCTTTGTCGGCTAACCTTAACTGTCATGTGACCGGTCGTCACGTTACCAGCAGGCAGTCGCTGTAATTTCGTAGGATATCATACGAATTGTTGTGCATATATTTTAGCACAATATAGTACGAACCTGTTCATGAGAACGCTTTTAACCAGTTTACAATGGGAAACCTGTCTGTAACATTTAAGCACATTATCTCTTTGCAGTCCAGATGGTAAGTTGCTCTGTCTGCCATTGTCCACCCTGTTTGACCATCACCCTCCCTCCTCCCCTCCCATCAGCCCCCTCAGCCCCTCCCCAGGAGGTACGCTTACTCAGCCTCAGCTCCACCAGCATCAAGGTGAGTTGGGTGGCGCCGCCCACAGACAGCCGCCACGGGGAGCTAGTGCGCTACTCCCTGGCCTACCAAGCACTCACAGGGGAGGACGTGAAGCGTCACGAGGTGTCAGGAATCGGTGCTGATGTCACCAGCTACGTGCTGGACGACCTGCAGAAGTGGACTGAGTATTTGGTGTGGGTGAGGGCTCACACTGACGTCGGGCCTGGCCCGGAGAGCTCTGCAGCCCGCATCAGAACCAAGGAAGACGGTATGTTGATGGTGTCATTGGGAGCAGCCTGGGATACAAACCCTCCAATACTCACTCTGCTCCTCTCCTACTGCTGCTGCAGTTTAGTCTAACAAGCTCTTGCTTAATGTGTGAGTGCAAGAAATTATTTTGAATTAGTGTTAGGGTGGGACATGGTTTTGATTTTAACAATTCTAATTCCAATTCCAAATCTTACTTTCGATTTCAGTTGTTATCGATTATCGATTCCGATTCTTTAAGGGGTGGAGTTGAAACGGGTCACATGCTTATGTCACAGAGGAAGTTTTCTCTGAGAGGAAAATTTTAGTTTGATTCAATGGTGATTTTTTTACCGGTTTTTTTCAATGTGAAATAAAGCCACACTTTAGAGCGCCGCTTACTGTGCTCCATGGCTGCAACACAACAAGTGCCTAGAAGTACGGTGATCGCTACAGAGAGTGTTAAATTTTGAACCAATGATAGGATTCAAAACCAAATTTTCCAAAGGATTCTAATAAAAAAAATGATTCCATTGGAATCGTAATTTTTTAAACGATTCCCAGTTGGAACCAGTTCTCGATGCCCAATCCTAATTAGTATTGGCATGGCTGAAAAGTGGGCAACTGCCTCAGGCCGCCAGACCTTTGACCCTTTTCTGGTAAATTTGTCCAAAACACAGTACCTACTGAAATTATAACAATTGTAAGGCAGCTCTTGGAATATGTTCTCTCTTGTCTGTCTTTTATATATAATAATAACTCTTTATTATTTGGTTTATATGATTACAGTTAGTCTGGTTTTCCTAAACATAATAAGTTTCCTAAACCTCAACATGCGTTAACACTGGTTCAGTTGCCTAGGCCCATTGTAGGATTTGAAATTTTTTAACATTGCTGACTCCTTGTGGTGAGATAAAAAAATACAGTGTGGTCGACAGTAATGTACCCCGCCACCAACAAAATTACAGAAACTCCCATCCCAAGACTATTGGTATTTGCAGCAAGCAGTGGTTGCTGGAGCCTGGATAAATGCTATACAAAAGTTTTATTAGTTTTGAGGATTGTGTTTGACCAATGAGACACATCCAGTGCTGCAACTTGGCCTGGGTCTACAAAAAAGTTCTGCCTCTGAAAGTAAGAAGGGTAGTTAGAGCAAACACTGAGGTTCCAGTGATTGACATACAGATACAGTTATTCAGTTGCCGTCCATACAGTTAAAATGTGCCCATAGACTGCATCAATTTCCACTGGAATTGTTTGTGCCACTAGATTATTTGTTAATAAGATTCCAATACTCAGACAATTATCCCTAGTAATCAAATTCATACTAGACTATTATTCAGCATGTCATTTACAACATTCAAATTAATTGCAGGAAGCTGTGTAGCGAAGTGAAAGGAGGTCAAGGTGGTGGATCAAGTAGTGCATCCAACCTTTATGTGGGAGACTGAAGTTCTCGTGTCACAAACAAAATCTTTCACTAACCTTAGCCAAGCGGTTTGGTTGCCTAACCTTAACCATACCTTAAAAATTGTTAAGTTGCCGTGGCCAGGTTAGCTAGTTGGTAGAGCAGGCACACATACTGTATATAGAGGTGTTTGCCTTGACACAAAAGGTCCAGGGTTTGAGTACGACCAGTGACAATTTCCTGCATGTCTTCCCCCTCTCTTCCCCTTTCATATCTAGCTATCCTATCCATTAAAGGCGGAAATGCCTGAAAAATAATCTAAAAAAAGTCATTAAATGTACTTCTGGGTTGTGTAGAATGCGGTTGTATAACCAGAAAAAATCCTACACATTGGAGCTTCAAACAATGTTTTACTTGCCAAAATCTAACAATGACCTTACCCTTTCTTGAATCAAATAGTATGACCAGTTTGTATTCTTGCTACAGTATACTGTAATTTATTTATATGTCATGGTGAATAGACGTGATAATAAGTCACAGCATGAGCTTGCATGTGCTCATTTCACTTTGTGAGTCTGCTTTGTGAGACGTTTGCTGCCACTGATCTCCTGCCTGCCTCTCTCTGCCAATTCTTTGTGTTTGTACTTTTTTTCCTAGCATCATGACATAGCTTTAGCCTGCCGGGCTGCTGCCCTGCTAGGCTACGGTGTCTGGAGAATTTCCTGAGTGGGAACATGACATGCTCTTTCCCTCTCTTCAGTCAGATAGGTCTGACTGGCTGCTATGATTCAGTCCATATTGAGGTTCTGCCATCCGTAGAACACATTCATTATTACTGTCACTGCTGGAGACACTCAGACGCAGAACGCAGCACAGCCCAATGTCCACAGTTATAAGACAGACACCATTACAACAAATCCTTACAAGAGGATTCACCTTTTTTGTGAGGGCACAATTGGCTATTTCATGACCAATGAGAGCAAAGAGTGTCAGGCTCTTTTTCTGGAGCCACTAGAGGAAATCAAAGTATCACAGAAATAAATCCTGGACAATGTCAGGAAGGCTTAGAAAGAATAGCAGCATGTATGGAACCTCTACTCTGTTAAAGCTCACTGTTGTGACCAGCTCAGGCCTCTTTGACTGCTTTCAAATGAACTCCAGCTCTGCCTTTGACTCCTACCTTAAAGGGGTGATATAATGCTTTTATAGGGTATTTCACACTGTTCCTTAAGGTCTCCTAATAGGGTATGTAACATTGATTGGGCTGAAAATGGCCCGGTTGCTATTTTATGGGCCCTTATGCATCCCTGTGTTTTGGCCCTATTTGGAACAAGAGCTTTTCCTCCAAATATGGTATGCTCATGAATATTTAGATGATACCTCTACATAGCTGATTGGTTGAGCGAACCACATACACATACATTGGAGACGAAACAGCAGGTCTTATATTTCAGACACTGCAACGTTATACATTGTTTGTCTGCTATTTCGTTATTAAATTCACTTCTGAGACTTTTTTATGCGAGAAATCAACTATATAAAGCTCAAATATGGGCCGTTTTACGAAACTTGATTGCAAATTTGGTAAGACGTGTCAGACTTCAGGAGCTCCACACAGTCTGACGATCGGCGCTACAATTTCGGCATAACTATAGTATATTTACACTTTGAATTTTGTCACGCCATGTATATCACAGCTACCCTAAGGTCTTACAAAGCTTAGCTAACACTTTTGTCCGATTTCAATTTAATGCATTTTTGTGAATTTCAGAGGTCTGGTTAGGAGGAGGCAAGGTAGCTCTCAGTGATAGAGCTCGCTCGCGGACAAGAGGCGCTTATTTCCCCGATCATTTGTTTAAATAACTCAACACACATATCCATTATAAGATGAAATGAAACCTGTGGTAAGAGATTGCGGGCGTAACAAGCTCGCTGACCGCGCTCTCACTCACACACCAGCCATTTAGCAGGAAGAGGGGAGCTGCAGGCTCTGGAGCTCGGTCAGGGCAGCGGCTTTTGGTAGTCCAGTAACCCAGAACTTGCCTGCTGCCGGCCGTGACGGAGCTCCATCTAGCTCACAGCGGGCCGTGGTTTGTGAAGTAGGACAGGCCGGGCGGCGAGGCAGCAACCCAGGCAGCACCGGCCGCTGAATTCCGACACACAGTCGGACAAAATTTGCAATTAGCCATCAATTTTCGTAAAACGGCCCATATTTGACCTCTACATAGTTGATTTCTCCCATAAAAAAGTCTCAGAAGTGAATTTAGTGATAAAATAGCAGATTAACAATGTATACAATTTCTGAGATCTGCGCGACCTATTCAGAAGACTACCTGATTTAATTTTGATGTAAATGTTGGGGCGTGACAAAGATAGAGACTAGAGCCAAATAAGGAGGAGCCACCGAGTTGACGTCAACTATTACCTTCGTTGAGATTTGCCCGTTTTCAGAGGCAGTTTCAAATTGTAAGATTTGCAGAGGAAAGGGATGTCAATGGGATTTTGAGGTTCTATGTATGTCCTATTTACCCACCAAACTGTCGTTATTCAACTATGACAAGGTAAAATCGGTTTTGCATTCTATAACCCCTTTAAATTCCCCTCTTAGTCATATTAGCCCAATGTCTGGATTAATTTGATTACCTCTTGCTTTTATTGTGTTTAAATTGTCTGTGTCTCAATGGTAATTATGGGGCAAATGGAGAGAGAGAGAGAAATAGAGAGAGAGAGAGAGAGAGAGAGAGAGAGAGAGAGAGACGATGATGCATGTATGTATGTATGTATGTATGTATGTATGTACTGTATATATGTGTATATTGCTATTACTTATCTGCTCTCTGTTAATTGATTTGTTAGATCAAAGTCAGATTCCCAGAATTCTAGGATTATTAAGTCTAAATTATGTTTCCTTCCCCACATCAAAGCACTGTGGAGGTCAGTGCTGGGTAGATTTGATGACTCCAATGACAAGGGTTCAGTAACCAATTTATGACATTTACGTTTTCTACAGTGAAGACTTTATTTTGACCGAATTTTGTTTCAATCAAGCATTAGGTTTGGGAGGGTTAACCCTCCCAAACCTAATGCTTGATTGTGACCCAATTATTTAAAGAGCCCCTATTATGCTTTTTTGGATTCTTTCCATCTTTTATTGTGTTATATAGTTTTTTGTGTTTGTAATACATGTATAAAGTACAAAAAAACACTCTCTCACAGACAGCACTATTTCTCAACTGCCTGAAAGCACCTTGCCCACATTCCTGTTTGAAATTCCTCAATTAATGATGTAATTGATTGAAAAACCTAGCCCAGTTTTTCCATAAGTGCTGCCCAAAAGTGGCTTGTTTGAATTTGGTTGACCAATCACAATAGAGTGGGCCAGCTGACCAATCAGAGCAGACTGGGCTTTTCGGGAAGGTGGGCCAAGAGCTCAGAGTGTTTCAGACAGAGGAGCTGCAGCAATGGACAGTATGAGAAACATAATCTGTTTTTGAACATCAAAGCATGTAAACCTATTCTAGGAGAGAGTACAAATATGCTGCTGAAAATTAGCATAATAGGGGGCTCTTTAAAGAAATACTAAAAACTCAACAATGATCCCACCCTTTCTTGGGTCCTAACATGTGATTTTATGCCTCCGTGCCGGCGATAGCCGTGGCCTGGTAGATGCTAGATCGGATCCGCTAGAAGTGTTGACATCGAAGGATGTGTCTCGTGGCCCTTTTTATTCTGCCTCCAATTGGCTTACCCTGATAGTCTTACACTAATCCTAGTTTCGCATTGCCAGACCTTCCTATTCCTCCACATCAGAGGAAGGTCTGGCTAGTCCACACAGCATTCAGGGATGGGAGAAAAACGTGCTCTGGTTTATTGGCATTTCTTCAAACCAATCACAATTGTCATGGCGGCGCTGAGCGCCAGACGGAGCCACGGTGCCTCTGCAAAATAGCCTCTGGATGGAACTTGTTTTGGTGGAACGTGTACGTTCAAAAGTAGTTTTACTCATGCAACAGAAAACTCAGATTGGACAGATAGTCTAGCTAGCTGTCTGGATTTACCCTGCAGAGATCTGAGGAGCAGTTAACCATAGTCCTCATAAATCCACCAGAGTTTAGAGCTCCAACACAAAGAAAGAGGAAGGAAATGGACATCCAGCCGAAATGAGTGACATCCGGCGGAATTTCCAGCAGAACCGCCACAATCCCAGAAGTGGAACGTCGTGGATATAGACTACCCTAACCCTAACCAATCCCCACGCCTTAACCTAAGGCTAGCAGATCCAATTTAGCATCTACCCTGTGGTCAAAAGCATTATGTTTTGGGTTGTATGTCCTTCCGTTTATACTTCTGTCTGTCCGTCCCATTCTCGTACATGTGATATCTCAATGTCTTGAGTCAATTTCTTCAAATTTGGCACAAACCTCCATTTGGAACCGAGGATGAACTGATTTGATTTTGGAAGTCAAATGTCAAGGTCACTGTGACCTTTCAAAAAAAGTTTAGGGCCATAACTAGTTTGTACACTAATAATGACTAGATTTTACACAAAAATGACACAGAGTGATGACATATACTCAAACGGTCAAAGGTCAACTTCACTGTGACATCATAATGTTTCTGGCCATTATTCAATGCCATAACTCAGGAACAGAAGGGGAGACAGTTGGTCTGATATTGAGTTAGTGACGCTAAACTGTGGTGATTGGGCAGATCTTCTGTGCTGCCGGGTTGACGATGTGTCTAAATAGTTTTGGGAGCACTGTTTCCTTCCTCCCTCCAAAGCACTAACCCTCTCCAGCTGCTGTCTTTCGCTCCCAATCTTCATTCTCTCTCTCAACCGCTCTCACCTCACTTGATTTCTGCGCACGCACTGAATTTTAATCTCACACTCTTTTTCATCTCTCTCCATCTCCCTGCATGCACCCCATTTGACTTTGAGCTATGATCGCTGACTGGCATCTGTCCATTCTCCACAAAGACTGTAGGAGCTTTCGCTGTGCTCTGCCCACAAATTCTCCTTCCAGACAAGGCCATTCAGAGGGTTGTTTGATGGACTGGACCCTATCTTTGACCAGCCCGCCCCAGCAGGGACCTAGGTTTTGATCACGCACAACAAAACATGCAATAATTAAATCCCCCTTTCAATACCATGGATATAGTGCCACTCCGTCAGGTATGCCAAAACACTTATTTTTATTATAATGATATGAAATTCATGAAAATTCAATATCCAATGGAAAATAATTTCAACATGAAATAGCACAATGTGGTGTCAACATAAAACTCTGGTGATACGGTTGCCATAGATGAATGAAGTGGCTAAGTCAGGGGCGTAGCACAAAATTCTGGGCCCTTCAGAAAGGTATTCTCTATGGGCCCCTCCCTGCATCCACAGGTATTCATTCTTGCATCTTTTTGGGCCCTCCTCACATGAGGGCCCTGGGTACTCAGTCCCATTTCCACCCCCAGTCCGACACCCCTGGGTAAAACGGCGATGAGGCTACCGTAGCACTGAACATCCAGAAGTTGCTGATATTTCCTGCTTACTATACTGACTTCAAAGATGTGTTTAGTCTGCGGTTGTCTTTTACACAATCTCTTTTGTTCTTCTTCCGCATTACACAGGCTATGGCTTTGTATTCGTAGAACAGAAGTTTATTGACGCTTTTTTACCTCCAAAGCCTGGAGCTTGATTCTGGAAGCTTGCTGAGACAATATGAGGTTAAACGATTCCAATGGGTCTAAAGTGCATAATGCTGATACCAAGTTACAGAGCTTTACTTTGCCTGCTGTGCTGGGTCATACTTGCTGCTTTATAGCTGCTTTAACACTTTTCTCTCCATGCCTTAATCTCTTGGTGCAGTGCATTTAAACCTCTAACGCTTCCGCTCCTCTCCTTGTCCGTCTTAAATTCCATTAATATTTCCTCTTCTTTTTTATTGAAGTCAAATTTGTATTCATTTCCATCTCCCTCTGAAGCTGACCAAGCATTCTAGAGAAATCTTTGTGACCTCATTTATCTATAAAGTAGAATAAAACCTTCTCCCAGCATCCTCTTGGGGCTCCATGTGACAAGCTTTGATGTGTATAACCTGCAAAGATAGCCAGCAACCTTCACATTACTTTGTTACTTTGCTGGGCCTAACTATCTCCTCAGGCCAGGAGAAGTTTCAAACCTTGATGTTACTTACCAAATGGGGATAAAGAAACCACTGGATTGCATATGAGAGAACAGGATTAACACAACTTTGCTTCTATGCAGCACATCTTCTGCTGACCTGACATGTTGGGTGTTCAAACTGTTTTGATGTGATATCTAATCCTACTGGGGTGGAACTATTTATATTACTCTTATAAAACAGCCGCATTAAGCCGTTCCATTTTGCAAACACATCTTTTCTCTCGCCCAACCATCTACTCTTTTCTAAAGCAGTTTCTGGAGTGTATAAATCTTAAAACACCAGCTTGGTTTTTCAAAGGTGTAAGATTACAGGTTTCCCTGCGGTTAGCTCACAGCTACTATAGTTAGCAGCGAACACTAATAGAATATAGCACTTTCTACAGTCAGAAATAAAATTGCACCTAAAGGCTTTTAAACCAAATACTACATAACCGGAAATGTTTCAGGAGTAATGTGACCCAGAATTGGGGAGAATTTAACAACAGATGACATCTTTTACTTCATGCGACAATTTTAACACTTAAAAAAAAAAAAAAAAAAACTCCAGTAGTTCCTGCCCGGAGCAGATGCCCAATCATAGAAGGCGGGCTAAGCCGAGAGTAGCAAAAACTGTTGAAACCAGAGGTAAGTTTTGGCCACGTTTAACATGTAAATCTGACATTATAACATTGTAGATATGGCAGAAAACACGGAAAAGCATAATGTTGGATTATGTTGCCTCATGTCTTTCTTTGTGGACAGAGGTCAATACTAGAAAAACCTGGAAACACTAGTGTGGACTGCGTTTTTAAAATTAGACAGAGTAGTGTATAAGCAGTCTTAATGACCCGTGTGCGTCTATGCAGGGTGCGATTTGTGAAAAAAGCAGAGGGGGGGATGTTTTTTGATCATGCACAACAAAACAAAACATGCAAGGATTAAATCCCCCTTCCAATACCACCATGGATATAGAGCCACTCAGCCAGCCATGCCAAAACACTTATTTATGAACTTCAATATTCAATGGAAAATAATCTCAAAATGAAATAGCACAACTTGGTGTCAACATGAAACACAGTGCTTTCAAGCCGGAGAGCGGAGTTCACTTTGCGGCAAAATTGAAATACTTTCACCCAGGAAACGCTTGTTCGTTCCTCGGGAATGTTTTAATCCAAATCCGATCTTTTTTCTAAACTGAACTAGTCGTTTTGGTTCCTAAACTTAACTGTCAGCGCTGCTTGATGCTAACTTTTTCTTTTTTTAAGTTTTTTAAACTCCACTACCACAGCCCCTGAAAGGATCGTCATCTGGCGGTGCCTGTAGCCGGCTCACAGTCACCTATTGGTGGCTAAACAACTGCCGCTGGTAGCCGGCGTCCTGGAGCTCTGTAGCGGCTAAATACAACCAGCAACTGCCGCTCGGTTTTTATCGTTCTATGGCACTATAGACTGTTCACGTTACAGCGCTTTACTTTGTTTAATATACTTCTATTTCAGGTATATAATTACAATATGGTCTAGGCTATTTGTGAAGTAGCATTGATCACTTTGAAGGGGGTATACATTTTTGTCCCCACTGGGGATAAAAAATAATTCTGTGTCCGATTAACGGACGCATTTTCTGGGATTTTCCACGTAGTTTGGAAAATCAGGAAGCTGCAGCAGTGTTGCCAACTTGCCAACTTTCTCGCTAAATTAAGCGACTTTTAAGACCCTCTTAGCGACTTATGAATATATTCCAATATATTTCTATTGTAATTCAGCGGAGATGAGACGGTGGAACGGGAGCGGGTCTTACGGGTCTTGATCAGTCCCTCCATGATTTCACGGCCTTTTTTTGAGATTATTGCAGCCCAAAATGCCTGATTCTTTTTTTTTTTTGTTGGTATACTTCTTTAAAAATAAAATGAAACTTGTTTCGGGGAGAATAAAACTACTCTGGGCTGGGTTTTCCTAGTACCCTTACCAAAAAGGCTCAGGATGCTGCAAATGTTGGTATAATATTAAAATGGCTGGTGGATTTAAGACAAAAAATAATAATTTATTGAATAAATCAAATTTGAACATATCTGCCAGTGGCTTGTTGATCTTTACATTGTTAGTTCATTTCCTATCCTGGCCTGGGACACACATTCATACGGTTTGATAAAGTACTTATTGGACTTTAACTTATCATTGCACCTACAATAACGAGCGTAGCTGTCCTCAATTTAGGTCATGGTGTACGTCTCATCTCCGGATTTTCCTGCATCCACCGTGTGTGTTTGCGTGTGCGCGCGTCAGTCACGGGGGGAACTGAGCAGCAGCCCCGCCCGCTGCAGAGAGCCGGCAGGAAACAGCATCAGCTTTCAGCGACTTCAGAGTAAAACAAATCGTTTACAGCATACATTGATGTTAAGATGTATACAGGTTGGCAGGACGGTCTGAAATGGTTTGTCTTTTGCTGTTGGTAAATGTGAGATGTTCGAGTCACACACGTCTCGTCTTCATATCAGAAACAAGGAAATTAATTTGGTGACATATGTGTTACGTCAACTGCTTAGGGTCACCCAAGACGATTGTGATTGGTTTGAAGGAATGCAAATAAACCAGAGCACATTTTTCTCCCATCCCAGAATGCTATGTGGACTAGCCAGACCTTCCTTGCTGTGGAGGAAGGTCTGGCAATGCTAGACTAACCAAAAGGTAAATGCAGATATAACAAAAAGAAACTGTCGCTCAAGACCCTAAATTTGAGGTTGTGTGCTGTGTTGTGTTGCAGTGCCTGGAGCTCCACCCAGGAAGGTAGAGGCAGATGCGCTCAACTCCACTGCCCTCCGGGTGAGCTGGAAGCCCCCCCTGTCTGTGAAGCAGCATGGCCAGATTCGAGGCTACCAGCTGGTCTACTCCCGGCTGGAAAACGGGGAGCCTCACGGCCAGCCGGTCATCATTGACGTTTCCTTTCCTGAAGCCCAGGTACTGTCACGCTCTTAAGCAGGTGGTTAATCAACCCTTTCTCCTACTCCAACTGGTCAAATACTGTCACTTGGTCAGTGGCTCTCAGCGTCAGACACCGACGCAAAAATAACCCTTTAGCATCTGTATGGAACGCACAGGGCAGAGCAACAGCTCGACCGCGGCACTGTAAGATGACGTAGTATTAAGAGAGACAACGGTAGAGAGTAGTATGAAAGACCAAAAGCTGCGTAAGGAGGTTGGTTGGGGTTGTAAATGGGTCAAACAACACAGGACTTTCACCCAGGAGACCGGGGTTCATGTCCCGTTCTTGTCCCGCGCGTCACTGAAATGTACATTTTGTAACTCCACCCATCATCTCTTCCTAAACCTAACTGTCCCGTTCTTGTGCCGCATATTAGTTAAACGTACGTCCCGACCCAGAGCGTCAAATAGTGACACCAAGAGTCCCGACCAAGCGCAGCTAAATATGACGCTAAAGGAGACTTTTTGCATCAATAACAAACTCTGAAGGCACCTGACCAAGCGTCGTTTTTTGACGAGATGGGAGTGAGAATGTGTTGGGTAAATGTTTATTTAAGTTGGCGGGAACAATGGCGGACTAAAGAATCCAGGAATCACTGGGAAACGCTATTCCTTGACAAATGCAACTTTGTGATAAATGTTTTAAAATGGAACAAAATACAGAAAGCTATAAAGTAATAATAATAAACTTTGTATATTTAGTGCTGCACAAAAAGTTATTTCATCATCAAAAGGAGTTTTTAACATTTTAACTTTAACATACAAGACTTTCAAGCCAGACAGCGGAGATCGCTTCCTGGGGAAAACTAAAGCCTAACCCTAACAGGAGTGTTTTAATCCAAACTACGATCTTTTTACAAATCTTAATCTTAACTAGTCATTTTGGTGCCTAATCTTAACTTTTGTCGCGGCAAAACGCTCATATTTTGTGGACTAAATTTAACCACATTGTCCGCCGAAAAGCCCGGCAGCTCGCAGTGCTTTGTACCCGACTCAAAGTCACCTATTCTCGGGTAACTGAACCACCAACTACCGCTAATACAACGGAGGTCTGTAGCCGGCGTCACAAAGCTCTGAAGCATCTTATACAACTAGCAACTTGGCATCATGGAGCTCGTAGCCAGCCGACGTCACGTGACCAGCCGGCGATCTCCTAATTTCGTAGGATATCATACTGACCCGTTTATGAGAATGTGTTGAGTAAAGTCACACAAGAGCGCTGCTTACTGTGCTCCATGAATGCAACACAACAAGCCTGGTAATACAGTGGCTGCTAAGGAAACCAAAACTAGCGTGTGTTAAATGTGGAACCAATGATTGGATTCAAAACCAATGTTTTCCAAACGATTCCAATAAAAAAACAATTCCCTATCGAATCTTAATTTTTTAAACGATTACCAGTTGGAACCGTTGGAATCGATGCTCAATCCTACTACTATGCTTGCATAGCTCTCATTTTCAGAAACAGATGTGGCTGTTTTGTGGTCTCTTTGCTCTGGTCTTTGTCTCGTTCCGTAAATGTCTCAATGAAGCTATAAGTAAACATTCACGTTAAAAATATCTGTGTCTGCATGACAAAAAGCCATCATAATGCAGCCAGCAGTGTTACGTTTCCCATGACTGAAAAGACTTAAGTAAAGGAAAGCCTTAACACCCTTATTCAGGAGAGCTTATTGACTAATTTCATTATAATGTGTAATTTGTTACATTGATACAAATGTAGGCCTATATAAATGCAGGAAATACACTTCATGTAGTTTCAGGTTTTTTATTTTGTTTTTATATTTCTTTAGATAATGTCTTTGTAGTTGATTAATGCCTGACTTCGCAATTGAAATTTTCATTTTTATTGCAGTTTTATTTTTATTCCAGCCTACAGTGGTGGGAAACAGCCACACATATGAATGTGTGAATGATAGAAAGACCTAGGTAATTGTGCTTCAGAAAGCAAAAGACAAGTGTGTGCATATATTTATGTTTGAGATAGGTCAAGTGGCATCAATCTTTAAAGGAGTAGTTTGTACATAAAGTGGAGTTATTTAGAAATAAAGGGGATTCGAAGTAGAGATACAGTATACTGCAAGTCAGTTAGCATAGCATACATACAGTATATTGTTATTTTCAGGATACTCTTTGTTTCTCAGAAAATGTATACATTTAAGTGGTACCACACATGTTCTAGTTCATGTTTTTTTCCAACACAGTAAAAGTCTGTATATGCATGGAAAGATGTGTCAATGTTGCAGGAATGGAAGAACTATTCTGACCCTTAGTAATGTCAGAATTTGCATGAACAGTGCAGCATATAAAAACATAAAATAAAAAACAAGGCTCAGTTGTGATGTGGGAGGAGCTACTGCAGGCATTTCTGGTTCCCGATGTAAAAGTTCCATTCATTTTCTCCTTAGACAATGTTATGTCACTCACAGCTCTTCCATTGCTTTGATCAGCCTGGAACTCTCCCAGTTGAATCATCAGGGTGATATATTAACAACTGTGTTAGAAAATATCTGGTTCTTTGATTAAAAGAAAAAAGAAAAAAGATTCTACAAGCCTGTGAACATGAAAAGGTCAACGTAGAAGTCAACTGCAACTCGCAAGGTGCATTTCGACAAGAAATCGAGCCTCGAGCCTCAAATTCTGTTACTTGACCTGCTAACTGCAGTCGATCACAGTGTTGAGAGACAATCTGCTGCTTACATCAATCTTTTACATTTTTTGTCAATTTTAGATGAATTCAGCAACCATGGCGCAATGTTTTATTTACAACTGCAAGAACAAAGCATTTTGAATCCTTTACCATTCTGATTCAAGGTTCATTTAATGTCAGTCTACAACAACAAAAATGCAAGTTGTACTCTCTTCATGCTACACACACATATATTCATTCAACCTTTATTTATACGCAAAAGATCATTCAGGACAGGGCGCCTGGGTAGCTCACCTGGTGGAGCGTGTGCCCATTTAGAGAGGTTTACTCCTCGACCCAGAGGCGGCGGGTTCGACTCCGACCTGTAGCCCTTTGCTGCATGTCAATTCCCTTCTCTCTCCCCTTTCATGTATACAGCTGTCCTATAAAAATAAAGGCCTACAATGCCCAAAAACAATTATCTTAAAAAAAAAAAGTCATTGAGGGGCAGCCCCTCATTTTACAAAGAAAACAACACAGAGAAGGAAGCAACATCATCATAAGAACATAGAAAGATGCTCAAACTTTCCGAAATGGAAAAACAATGTGATAAACAGATCAGGACAACCAGGATGCAAAATAAAGTACAATTATGTAAAGCAGTGACAAATAGAAGTTTTGAGGTCCAAAATCAGATTTGTAAAATGTCTGAACCAGTTGATTTTAAGAAAGGGTCCACAAGTCAGGTGCACTACACGCACGCACGCACGCACCCACGCACGCACGCACGCACACACACACACACACACACACACTATCCAAGAAAGCAAATGAGATGACTGTGAAATCTTTGCACCAAAGAAGAAACCAGGTTAAAGGGGAACAACAATGTAATGGATTAGCAGGTTAGCAGCAGCAGGAGTGATAATGTGTGAGTCCATTGAAGCAGAAGTCAAAGGGTGGATGTTTCAGAGCACTCAGCAGTGAGATGGCGTTCAGGTTCTTTCCCTCTCGGCTTGTTTTGGTCTCCTGAAGGAGCGTCTCACCTGATTTCCTTTATAAGCAGCATTCCTGTCTTATCTGTGCAAGGCAGGAGGCCCGATGGAGGTCCGGTATCCTACAAGCCATCTACCCACACACACACACACACACACACACACACACACACACACACACACCCTCACATACTTCTTACACCTGCTGACGGGACTTTTCTTTCAGCCTCATCTGTGATAAGTGTAGTCCATCCCCCTGGCGTCAGTGATGGTGATGAGAGTCAACACACAGTCCATGGAGGGACTCCATAAACAAAATCCTCTACACCACACACATACAGTACACACACACACACACACACACACACACACACACACACACACACACACACACAGCATACACTCCAGAGGGATAACTCTGACCCACACACCCACTGACCTGGCTACATTTGGAATAGACTAATGCCAACTTATCAAAAAGCAGCAAAAGAAGCCAGGTATTTCTATTTCATTACAACAAACTGTCAGAATTAACTTCATACAGAAGAAACCCCAATCAGGTGTCCTTCACATTTCTGTTCTTTAAAACAAATGACTGAAATTTACTTTTTTTACAGAAAGTGGTTTACTTGAGTTGATTTATTTAATGAATAATTATGATATTTTTAACAAATTTCAATCAGGTTTCCTTTCCCGACATAGCACCTAAACCAGGGGTGGCGAACCTGTGGCTCTTGAGCCGTATGCGGCTCTTTGCCTGCTCCTTTGAGGCTCTTACTGTGTGGCTGGGGGCTGTGTTATTGGTGGATTTATTTTTATTTTTTTGGAACTTCCAAAGTTGTAAAATCCTGTTTCTAATATACGTGTAAACCACAGCAAGTTGTTTTGGCATCATCGTCATCTGATGACTTCCTGGTTTCACTGGTACCTGATGTTTTCCCGCTTAACATTACAGTTCTCCCTAGTAGTCTATAGGACTAGAAGTTTTCATGGAGATGGTTCACTTTTTATCACATGTCCAAAGTATGGAATTTCAGTCACAACAGGTGGTTGTATATGGGATATGTGAAGTGATGGCCAAATGAAGCGGTAACCCTTCTTTTTACAGTAAGTAAGTAAGTAAGTACCTGGCATTTACATAATGTAATATTATTACATATTAATAATATTACATTATTAGGTAAATACCACTTGTAATAAGGAGGTAATTATAGAGAAACTACAGCTAAAGTCCAAGGTTGAACCTCAAGTATTGCTCTTCAATTCAACAAAGTACCATGTCGTTTTGACCGGTTTAGGATAGTAATAACTCAGATAAAATTGAGTACATCCTAAGAAGAAGGCAACCAATCTTAAGAAATACCCCCTCAGTTACCCAGCAATAAAAGGTTATCCAGGGTTTATTTTGTAACAGTCCAAGTTGTATTGTGTACTTTCTATGAATTTAGATAGTACTTTCCAATTAACTACCTAGTTTTATAACATTAAAGAAGGAGAGAAATTTTGTAATAAATTGTATTTGAAAAAATAACCAAATTTCTTTGCAACAAAAAAGCCCATTGGTCCAAATTGAATCTGTTTCCACAAAAATATGAAATATAACATACTATATACCAGTAAAGTATCATTGACCCATAAGCCTTGGTTTTGCACTTGTGATGCAACCTCCATCTTCACTTCTACAATAATTATTTGTGCTGCACGTCTTGCATTGTTTTGTTTTTTTCCAATGTGGGGACATTAGTTTCTTGGATTTGACAATGACCTTCAGTGTTAACCCAAGTGAAACAATGTTTTTTGAATGTTCATATGAAATTAAAGTTTTTAGCAGAATCGCCATGCTGTAAGTTGAGGACTATGGTTAACTGCTCCTCAGATCTCTGCAGGGTAAATCCAGACAGCTATAGCTATCTACTATCTAGTCTGGTGTCTAGACTATCTGTCCAATCTGAGTTTTCTGTTGCACGACTAAAACAACTTCCTTCCCGAGTGCTATTTTGCAGAGGCACCGTTGCTCCGTCCGGCGCTTAGCACCGCCCAACACGATTGTGATTGGTTTAAAGAAATGCCAATAAACCAGAGCATGTTTTTCTCCCATCCCAGAATGCTGTGTGGACTAGCCAGACCTTCCTCCGCAGCACTGTGGAGAAAGGTCTGGCAATGCAAGACTACCTTTAAGCTGACAGAAATATTGTAAAAACTTTTTTTTTTTTTTTTTTTTAAATAAAGTAAAAACATAAATAAGAGAACTTGATAGGAAAGCAATTCAGATTGAGTATACTTGCCCCCTAACAATGTGGAAAGCAGCAGAAGAGTTTCCAAGTTAGACTGCGTGACATGCTTTTTGTATTGACACCACCTATTCTCTGTGATGAATGGATTCAGTCTGGTGTACTGATGAATCATTTCAGAAGGAGGCTCAGATCTGTGTGCCAGCAGAACCAGTTGTACCCCAGCTGCTGTGTTTACAGCCCATGTGTCCTTGTCAGGGTGATGGACAGCAGCCTCTAGCTCTGCTGATGAGATTCTGGAGTCCGTCACACAGCTTCAGTGTGACGTCACTAAAGCAAAGAGCAGTATTTTTTAAAGCCACTAAGCTGGGCTGTGAGTGCTGAGCTGTGTGTTGTCTCCAGTGAAGCAGCCTGAAAAATCCCTCATCTGTTTCACAGAGCTTTGGCTTGCCAACAGTCTGTACAGATTACTGCTTTTTTGTCACAAAAAAGACCTTGATGGCAAATTCAATACAGTCATGCCAAATTATCAGAGCTTACAGACAGGGTGCAAAGCTTTAATTGGCTGCTCATTCCCAGTTTGGTCTTTTTTCACTGTTTTACCTTTACAATCAACTCACTAAATCTTTTTTGCTTTTCTGCTGGCAAGCTTGTGGGTTTTTTAGATCTCAGTGAAGCGTATTTTTGGATGGCTGAAGAATGCTTGAAGGAGCCTCTTATCCCTCCCAGCACTGATGGCTGTGAAGCGTGAGCATCACCTGATCTGATAAGATATGGCAACCTGTCTGTGGCTCCTCTCGTCTTGTTGTATCCCAAAAAAACATACCCAGCCAATGGCAGAGCACTAAGGAAGTCGCAGGAGAATATGGGCCCTATTTTAACGATCTAAGCGCACGGCGTGAAGCGCCTGGCGCAGGTGCGTTTAGGGCGTGTATGAATCCACTTTTGCTAGTTTGACGGCGGAAAAAAGGGTCCGTGCACCAGGCGCATGGTTCAAAAGGGTTGTACTTAGCGTCTTAATTAATCATAGGTGTGTTTTAGGCGTAACATGCAATAAACCAATCAGAGTGTCATCTCCCATTTCCTTTAAAAGCCAGGCGCACTTGTACCTTGGCGCGTTGCTATTATGATGGTGGACTTGCTAAGCAGGAAGGAGAAGAGGAGAGGAAGAAGAGGAGAAGAAACTGATCTGCTCATGCATGAAGTGAAAGCGCGCGAGCAGATCATATCATAATTTTCACATTGTAATATTTCAATTTTTTATCTTTTGCATGTTTGTGTGCTGTTGCGCATCCCTGTGCGTGTGTCTGTGTAACAAGCATAGTGTGCGTGCGCTGTGCACGAGCCTAGGCACATTTTACTAATGCTCTGTTAAAATAACAATGAAATGCTGCGTTATTGACTTTAGACCAGGTTTTTGTTGGTCAATGGCTCGATCACTTTCCGTTGACTCAAGATAGCAATACGCCAAGAATGCACCTGAACACACCTCCCTGTAAGACCAGCTCGCACCATGGGCGCACAGATGTGCGCAGGTGCATTTGCTATTTAAACGACGTGGATTTCTGGACAGGAAATTGACAACTGTGTCGGTCTTAAACTAGCAAAGACACTTGCGTCGGGCTTTGCGCTGTGCTGCACTGTGCCGGGTGCAAGATAGGGCCCCAAGTCTTCATTGTTTGTCTTTTTGGTCACATAAATTAGCTTATTCCTTAGTGTGCCACATAAGCATGAAGTCATCAAGTCTGACTGGTAACTCATTGATAGGACAGTTTGGGCGTCATCCTGCATCATCTGCGCTACGTAAACACGTGGGAAATCAAATATCGGTGACTAAAAGCAAAACATGCAGCACTTTCCAACACCGTTACTTATTTATGTTGTATGGTGTCACAAAGAAATAACTGATTATGAGCATTATTATTACTATCAAATCACTGTTTGTTAGGAATAACAAAAAACAGGTAGAGAAAGGACAAAAGGAGGCACCTTAATGACTGTCTTGGTCAGATTGTCTTTTCTGCACCAGTTCAATTGACAGCTTTCGCGTTCTAAAATAAACACACTAAACAGGCAAATGCACCAGAATTAGTTTTTACCGAACCAAACAGGTTAGTTGCGAAAGCACACTTAGGGCGTTTTCTCACCTACAGTTGATTTGCTCTGGTCCAAATCAGTTGATGAGTTTGTCAACTAGGAGCGATTTCCCCTCCATTTGGTTTCACACCTGGATAAATCCAAGCGTACCAAAATGCGTCATTACAAATCACGCAAGAACATTCACTCTTCTTATTGGTCAGTGTCTGGGGTAGGAGCAAGAAAATAAATACAGGAAGAAGGTCCTGTGTTCCGGACGTCTCCATTGTCAAACCAGCTCCTTTCGTTTAAATAATCAGACATGGTTTGGCAAGCAACGTTACTATGTCTGCTCTGGTCAAAGAGACTTCGCTCTGCTCTGCCGGTGTCTGTCTCCAACTTTAGCGGCGACTTGTTTGACCACGGAGATGCCAGTGACGGACGGCGAGCTTGACTGCTGTCTATTTCTGTGAGAAAAACAATGCAAGCTGCTACAGTTTGCTGCTCTGCTGCATCGCTGAATTTGCATAGCACACCTGACAGGAGACATTAGCTCAGACTGGATTTGGATTGGATGAGATCTCCTCATCAAGCAGGTCTCGGTATGCTTGTTTGGTCCGCTTTTGGGGAGCACCCGAGTGCGGTTTCCGCATTCTCTCCTGCCCACACGAACCGCACCAGCCGGGCAAACAAACTCTAATAAACCGAACTAAACGAGGCAGGTGTGAAAGCCCCCTTAGACCTTTAAAGGGCCGATGTCTCACGTTGTAAGTTGGTCTCCTTTTAGCTCTGTTTTCATCTCCACCAACTCCTGGGGAAAATATCTGTCTCTATAGCTGCTAAATGCCTGCTAGTCTCAAAATGTGCTGACTAGGTAGTGTATAGTGGGTTTACCAGAAAACAGCTACCTGCTGCTGTTGGAAACAGAGTACAAATCCTCTTTGTATGCAGATTATTTTTAACACCACACAATGGGGAATATTGTGGGATAATGGGATAATTTGCTTATAGTAATGTATATAGGGTGTAGGACCATATCTTCTCAGTACAGTGAGGCACAACATACTTTTATTTTACAGTGCAGTTGCAAATGTACTGCAGTACCAG
The DNA here is from genome assembly GCF_008315115.2 of Sander lucioperca. Lineage (NCBI taxonomy): Eukaryota > Metazoa > Chordata > Actinopteri > Perciformes > Percidae > Sander > Sander lucioperca. Next base: position 29,638,762 of record NC_050183.1, read on the forward strand.
GCAGACCTAATATTTCGACATTGTCTTAAGAAAAGATAAAGGAAGATCATTAGATAGAGATAGACATAAAGGCATCTAGAATATGTAGCTCTGCTAAAGATTTCAGTGTGGATCATGTTTTTTTACTGTTCTCATCAGTAATCAGTTCTCTTTCCCCTCCCTTTCTCGTCTCTATCGGTCTGTTGTTGTCATCAGTGCAAAGGAAAGGAAAGGCGAGAGGATAGTTAGGTAATAATACATTTAAAGATTAATTTTAATCACCCCCCTTGGGAAATTGGCAAAGAGAATATGCATTTCAATAATCTTTCTGCCTTCAAATGGCTGGATTTATGGATTTCCAGCAGTGCAGGGTAGTTGGACCCTGCTGTGAACGGCTCCTCCAGCCACTGTTCAACAACCTAATGGCTGCTTCATTTATCCAGCCAGACAGTGAGCACCACTAAAACTCTGTGAATGTATTGTCGGACTGGTAATTACTCACAACAGTTTGATGATAGTAACAGCCTTTGATCTAGACTATCTTCTTCATGTATATAAGAAGAAAGAATATAAGAAAAAAGCCATCAAGTGTTAATTTCAGTTCAAAGTAGTCCAATTTTTTACTCATAATTGCCTCAGTGGCAAAGAGAATCAAGGATGTCTTTAAAACAGTCATGTATACATATATATATACAGTATATGCTGCTATCTCTGCTGCTTTAAGTTTCTGTTGGCTTGCAAAAAATGTTTCCATTCAGTCGTTCCACTTTGATCTATTTTTCGAACGATGACTGAAACTCAAAACATCATGCAGATGCAAATAAATAAAAAAGTTTCAGCCATTTGCTAGTTTCATGAGTGTCTGGGCTCAGCTTTTGGGACGTGGTTAAATGTTTAGAAATTAAGAGTAGAACCGCTGCTCCTTCGTATTGAAAGCTGGTTTATAGGGGGATGCTTCCCGGTGGAGTTTTTTTGAGAATATATTAACTGGGAGAAGACCCAGGGGCAAAACCAGAACACCTCTGGATCCCCCAAGAGGAGCTATAGGATGTGGCTGGACAGAAGGACAACTGGGCTACCTTAACTCCAAGCAAGCGTGACCTGTTGTCTCTGCGTTGTTGCTCCTGCATGTCAGAAGACATTTGCATAAAGTTGATTATTTCTCAGCTTTTGCAGGTTGCACTGCGCAACTTTTAAATCTTTGTTACTGCAATGATACATTCATAAAGAGCATCCGGTGGGCTTTTAACTCTTTAGTCTATAGGTGTGATCTGTTAGCCTGCTGTCACTGAGTATGTTTACACGCACACTAATATTCCACTATTATTCCGAATATGACAATATTCCAAAATTTGATTCAGGAATATGCTATATAATAAATATTGGCCAGTTAACGGCTTACGGTTGTGGTAGAGATGCATTCTCAAAAGAAAGGAAACACAGCAACTTTTAAACATTATGAAAGACTTGGATATCAACAGGTTTTTGGATATGCACAAACATTGCAACGTCGACCTTTTCAGGAAGGTGGTTGAAGGACTGAAAGAAAGAGGCTGCGTTCACATGGTCAAACAAGTCCTCCACCTTAAACGGGAATATTAGTAGACTATTCACTTTCATTTGCCATGTGAACAATTTAGTCAGAATATTGTCTTTTTCGGAATAAGGGCAAAAACCAGAATATTATGTGCATGTAAACCTAGTCACTGTAACCAATACTCAGAAACGGGGCAGAAAATAGATGTATTGATGGATGAATGGATGGACACTACACAGTGAAAAATATTTTATCTGGTAATAGAAAGCAGTTTTGTATTGAGACTGTTGTGTCAGAACAGGTTGTATACACTCTGAATTTAGTTTGAAGTGAGAGTCGATAACGGTGAAGTCATGCATTTTATGAGTAGGCCTTCTGTGACATTACCGACTTCAGGGGTTGGAGTCATCACTCCTCAACCCCCTGCAATTTTCATTAAAAACTTCAGCAGCCAAATTCAAGGCAAATTCAAGCATTTATAAATGCTTGAATATATAATAATAATATATAAATAGATGAAAAGACAAGTCAATGATCATGGTCAATGATAAATAAGTATGCCTGATCAGCATACTTGCCAACCTCTAGACATCATAGCCTGTGTTGAAGTTCACTTAAAAAGTTGAAACCGATAACTCATTGAACTCTGTTTGGTGGTTTATGATACTTTTTGATAATTTGGTAATATATGTAATTGAGTTAATTTTAGTGACATCAACAATAACTTTATTCAACTGAATGATACTGATTTTTTCAACTAGCGATTGTGGCATTAGTTCCAGCTTGTCCGAATGAAGCTCTGTTTATCGTGACAGTTGGTAGTACTATACTGAAGGCAGCAGGTATATTTTCCAATTTGCAGTCTCAAAGTGGAGAGATAATGTCAATAATTCCAAGCCCCAATCATGCACGGCACGTCCGCTGGTTGTATTTTGTGCAACCAGCCAGTTGTAAAACAACCACAGACCCTTGTGCTTATGTGCACATCAAAGATGTCTTTTGATGAATTATTCTACACAGTTTCTTCTGCACATCAACAGAAGTTTGAGCCTGACGCATCAAAAACCTTTCACACAGCTTCACTAAAAGTACAGTTCTTTACGAAATGTCAATTGCATGAGTCTCACGATCAATGTGTGAGAGTTGGCAGCCCTGTATAGTCTGTTTGTCCAATTTAAACAATGCTACCATTTGAGAACTTAAGAAAAACTTTACTTAAGTGTATTTAGCGTGTGCCGTAAGATAATTTGAATATCTTGTAGTAGCGTTGATAATTGACAACACAATACCATCAGTCACATACTGTACCTTATGTGCAGTGTTTAGACTAGGCACTAAGTATTTTGCTTCTCCAATATATTTCACCCATAGTTAGCCATAGCAAACAATGTTTTTTTAATTTTTAATTGAATGTCAAGCTGTGTCTCCGTTTCATGAGATGAAATGAAACCGACAGTTCCCCAAGAAAGGAGATTGTCATTGATCCTGGAAGACTTTTGGATCCTTTGGTTTGTCTCTGTCTTCTTGAGCTAAAGGTTTGTCTGAGTACTGCTGTTAATTTATTAGTTCAGCCTGTGACACTTGCCAAAACAACTGATCATCCTACAGACAGAGTAGATGGCTGCAATAAACACAGCTGGTCCCTTTAGGCATTAAATGAAAAATTCATCCCAGAGAAAAAATAACAAATGCCACAGATTATGATGAGGTTACATTGCCACAAGAATATTATACTGTACAAATGTTACATGGAGTTTTTTGATATGAAAGAACAATCCGCTACACCGTTTAGAGTTCATTGATAAGTCACAGAGGCCTTATACTTTAGCCTTGATAAGCTGCTCCCTAACATGCTTCACCAAACTCCTGTTCCTTGTGTTCCTTTGATGTTTTTGATGATATTAGAATTCTTACAGCGAGAATTGATTACATCGGAGTGAAAAAACACCAGACAGGATGACATTTAGAATGATAATGGCTTAGCTCAGTCTGCAGCTTCAAAGGGCTACAGGCTGCCCCATGTTCTGCAGGAGGGTGTAGTTAGTTGGCTGCAATGAGCCTGCTGTGTACAAACTGAAATACATATTAACATACATGGCAACACCACAGTAGCAAGGTTTCATAAAACTATTTTGTTGGCAGCTAGTGAAGGCCTAGTCTATATTGACGACACTTCATTTCCGGGATTGTTCAGGTGCCGCCGGAGGTTCCCCCGGATGGCCCTCATTTTGGCCGGATGTCCGTCAACTTCCTCTTTCTTTGTGATGGCGTTCTAAACTCCGGTGGATTTATGAGGACTATGGTTAACTGCTCCTCAGATCCCTGCAGGGTAAATCCAGACAGCTAGCTAGACTATCTGTCCAATCTGAGTTTTCTGTTGCATGACTAAAACAACTTTTGAACTTACAAATGTTCCACCAAAACAAGTTCCTTCCCAAGGCTATTAAGCAAAGGCACCGTGGCTCTGTCCGGCGCTTAGCGCCACCCAAGACGATTGTGATTGGTTTAAAGAAATACCAATAAAGCAGAGCACGTTTTTCTCCTATCCCAGAATTCTATGTGGACTAGCCAGACCCTCCTCTGTGGAGGAAGGTCTGGCAATGCGAGACTAGTGATGGTCAAATGAAACCTCATGAAGCTTTGTGCAGCATTATCTTTGTTCTCTGAGCCCACTAGATGGCGCTCTCTATTTAACAAAGGGTTGAAAGCAGACTGAATTGCCTATTTCTTTAAACCAAAAGAATACTTTAGTGGGCCCAAAAAAAAAAAAAAAAATAGTTCACAAAGCTTCTTGAGGCGTCATTTGGCCATCACTATTGGCAGTGGAATAAGATAATCAGTGAATTATTTTTCTCAGATGTATCTTAACCATGTCATATGATATGCTATGCTAGTCAAGCACACTTTATAAACAAATATCAATGGGACCACTACATATAACAATTGTAATATCTATACATTATAGACACCACTGACTATCCCTTTAACAATGTGGCCAGATTTAAGCATATTGACCATACACAGTCCAGCCATATACTACGATTCCACCTAGTCTTGCTTATAAACTGTTTACAACAGACAACATCTCTTGAAAGTGTTGCTATATTCAACTTCATCATTTTCAGTCTTATTGGCTTTACAGACCAGATGTTGGTTAAGCCCCTGCAGGTAGGCTGATATAATATCACTTCATCCAGTTGTAAATGAACACATTCGTGGCTCTTCCTATCAACCGTGGTATTCATTTCTGACTCAGTAGAGATTTATAATCACAAATCACTGTGATGGAGGTCCATTAGAGTATTTAGCCGTGCAAAAATAAGGTCTAAATATAAAAACAGGCAAGCATCAACAAGAGACAGAGATCCAAACTGAGAGTGTCTTGTGTTAGTCGCTAACCTCAGTTAATCTGAATCAACGAAGAAACAAATAGGTAAACAGATTTTGGGTTTTTAAGGCAGTAAATTAGTCAACATGGTAGTCACAGATGTTTGTGTCTGTCTATGGACCATTTCTCCCAAATTTAAAATAATTTTCTTTTTCATTTACTGCTAGGGTTATTCATGCAGATAGTTGTGGTGTTATTTGTTAAGGTTTCTAGATTTTTTGGGATGAATTGGTTTAAGTTTGTGGTGTTCACAGCATGGAAAAAAGGACATTTACTGAATTCAACAGCAGACTATGTCCTGGTACCTATTTATAATCCACAAACAAAAGTTTTCTTCAGTGTTCCAAGTGAGGTCGGTGACTTATCCTGAGTATTATGTTTAAAAAAGAGATTTTTTTTGTCAGATCAAAGTAATGTATATACTTATATATGTAATTTGCTATTGCAGTCAAACCATTCATAGTAATGAGTGAAGCAACAAAGATCGAATGACCCTCTAAATCTGACCCTGTCAACAGACAGTCAACACATTCTAAACTCCCATCGAGTCAAAAAGCGACGCTTGGACAGGTGCCTTTGGGCGTTTGTTTTTTTGACGCAAAAAGTTGCCTTTAGCGTCATATTTAGACACGCTTGGTCGGGAGTCTTGGTGTCACTTTTTGACGTTCTGGTTACGGGACCCTTGCCGTCACTAATTAACTTTCTTGGGACTCGCGTCTAGCCCTTTGGAGCGCCATATTTAGACGGGCTTGTTCGGGTCTATTGGCGTCAATTTTTGAGGCTCTGGGTCGGGATGTACAGTACGTTTGACATGCGGCACAAGAACGGGACATGAACCCTGGTCTCCTGGGTGAAAGTCCTGTGTTGTTTGACCCATCCACCAACCCAACCTACCTCTTTATGTGGATTTTAGGTCTTTCATACTACTTGCTACCATTGACGCTCTTAATACTACGTCATCTTACAGCTCTGCTTACCATTGCCTTCAACCAGAGAGTCTCACTCCAGACCAACGGGGAAGTTGATAAGCGGTATAGAAGTGAGGACAGCCATCATGAGTTCAGAGGAATCCATCCTCATAATGTACAAGTTCACTGACAGAGCCAGTGATACATCAAGATGTAGAGCCCAGTGATTCATCTGTAACTCTATGAAAGAATGATGGTTACTCAACATTGGGGCCACTTTTAGTCTCCCTGCTGCTTTCGATAATTAATCTCTTTTTGATTTAGAGCATGAGCTGCACTTTGGCCAGCGAATGGAGCCCATTTTCACCTCACTGTTAACAGCTTACATTGTTTATGATAACAGCTTTTATTTATTTCTTCTAAGAAGCTGAGAAAGCGAAAGACCTTTGTCTTTTCTGGTTAGTCAGCAAGGTCAGGAAGCAGAATACAAATGCCTCTGAATCACTGCTGTTGAAGCAGCCACTCGTGTTTGGAATAAAACAGGCCGACTAATGTCCTTTGGTATTCATCAGTACAAGCAAACACTATTAACAATAAGGGTTCCTTTAAATTAGTACTGCTTGTTATTTAAGATGATCACAATGCATAACAATGCAGAATGGTTCCACACATACCTGTGTGGCCATTTTAGCATGGTTCTCTATACCTCCATGCTTAAATTGTTCTGAAAAGACTACATAGCAGACTTTAAAGAGACCCTATTATACTTCTTTTCAGCGTCCTATTTGTACTCTTGGGATCTTCTAGAATAGGTGTATATGCTTTGATGTTCAAAAAACATATTTTGTTTCTCATACTGCCAATTGCTGCAGCTCCTCTGTCTGACACACTCTGTCTGAGCTCATGGCCCTCTGCTATAATTGGTCAGCTGGCCCACTCTGTTGTGATTTGTCAACCAAATTCACACATGCCACTGGGCGGGCTGTGCTTTCTCCAATGCACCAATGGGCAGCTCATGTGAAAAACTGGGCTGGCTTTCTCAGTCAGTGACATCACTAATTGAGGAATTTCAAACAGGAATGTGGGCGAGAAGTTTTCAAACAGTTGAGAAAAAGTGCTGTCTGTGGGAGAGAAAGCTCCATTTGGAGAGTAATGAGTTTTTTTGTACTTTATACATCTATTACATACACAAAAAATGATGTAACACCCTAAAAGATGGGGAAAATCCCCAAAAGTATGATAAGGGTTCTTTATTGTCCACTAACCAACTGTCCATGGTGCCACAGGTCCAGGTTGGATTAAGTGAGTGATATTTAAGTTTCAAGAACTTTACATTTTTACAATTATTATGCTGATAGCTTGATATGAAGATTACAGCTGGAGTGCTACTTATCTCTGTGCTCTGGGGATTTACAAAAGGCATGATCTGTATTTAAATCATGAGAGACTTTGTTTGCAGATATGCAAAAATATGTATTATATAACTGCATGATAAAATGTACAAAGTCTTTTGGAGATTAGACTCCATCGAATTAATAATATTTTTAAAGGGGTAGAGAACAGGAACATAACCCCCCGATGGAGTCTAGACACTGGTTGCGGCGGAGAAGGAGACCGGAGATCAGACGAGGCAACGGAACCGTCAACCGGGAGAAACATAATAACTGGAGGCGGCAGGGGAGGTGGAGGGTTGAGCGCTTTGCCTGAAACGACAGCTGACAGCACAGGGAGAACAGATTTAAAGCAGATCTGTAATGCTGTGATTGGCCCTTGAATTTCGTGGCCATGTCTGATTGGTTTAACTGAAAGTATCGCTTCTAAACAGCTGATTTGATTTAAGAAGAAAGAGTAGTGATTGGGTTAATGACGTCTTCCTGAAAGAATTTACGCTGAGCCTCATTAAACTTTTTCACAATGGCCACTATTTTGTTGCAAATCAAACATATTGGTCTCATACTCTCACTCTATTCATCCTTAAATACACAATTATTATGTGTGCTGCTTTTATATCTTATTGTTTGTGAGTATATGTGGATTTGGTCAGGTTCGATCAGTGATTCTCAAGGACAGGGCTGTGACACGCTAAAGGTCTCTGCTGCTTAAAGGTCCAGTGTGTAGGAATTTCTCCCATCTAGCACTGAGATCATATATCGCAATCAACTCTCTCGCACCACGCAGTTCAAAGTACGTATTACAGCTACGGTAGCCTTCACGCTTCAAAAAGCCAGTCTCTTGCTCTTTTCAATATCCTTTTTCTTATTCTGGGCGAAGAAGGAGACTTCTGTTCCTGAAATTTGGATTTTTTGTTTTTTTGGATGAAATTTTAGAATTTTGATTTGAAGCTACGATACCCGTTAGCAGCATTAGCAGCACCTGTGAGTTTATCATGTGACAGCGAAAACGTGAAAGGCGGAGCAGTATGTCCTGTATGTCCCTTACCAGCTAACGTATTTCAAGATGGCGCATGAATATGGAGCGTCTACCCCAGTTCATGCGAATGCAAATGTAAAATGTAAAGCCAAAAGGAATACTTGGAATTGATGGTGGTGGTAAATATTCATGAAAAAGTTTGTGAACGGGCAACACAGATTTTGATAATGAACACCTAAACATGTTACACACCGGACCTTTAAGATAAGTTCACAGTACACGATTTTCAAAGTAGTCAGATCGCTGTACTGTTCAGACTACACTGTACTACTTTAACTTTCTGTCTTGTAATCGGGAGTCTTGAAGTCGTATGGTTTTCACACTTCATGACTGGGCGGCGACAGGGAGTCACACACTACAAGATCTTTCACCTAAACATGTTACACACCGGACCTTTAAGATAAGTTCACAGTACACGACTTTCAAAGTAGTCAGATCGCTGTACTGTTCAGACTACACTGTACTACTTTAATTTTCTGTCTTGTAATCGGGAGTCTTGAAGTCGTATGGTTTTCACACTTCATGACTGGGCGGCGACAGGGAGTCACACACTACAAGATCTTTCACCAGGAGGAATACCTGATGTGTTTGCTGGTCTCCAAACAATGTTTTGTCCCGAAAAACACACAGACATGACGTAATACCATGATGCGCGAGACAGGGCTCCAAATTGCGGGTGAGCTGATTTGCAGTGATAAAACAAAGAAATGGAAGAAAAGTGTTGTTTTTGGCACACATTTTTGGTTCACAAAATTTTGTTAGTTTTCCCAAATTGTTACTTTTTAAAGCCTGTTTTCTCGAGGTGCAACATCAACTTTAGACCGTGTTGCAAATGCAACACATAAGCTGTTTTCTCATATGAACTCTGGACAATGTCTGGACCTGATTTGTGTTGGACCTGTTGCCCTTTCACACATGTAGCACACAACAGGACATTTTCCTTAACAGACGTGTTGTCACTCCCTGGAAATACTCCATTTTAGGCGAGGGGTGGCGCCTGGGTAGAGTGTGCAGGAGGCAGGACATGACATTGATTACACTGGTCATGTAGCCGGTTTGTAACTTGGTCATAAACAACCGAGTCTTTTGCTGTTCCTTAAATTTGTCTGACAATTTCAGTGTCGACCCTTGCTGAAAAAATGCCCAGAATCTCGTTGTTTCTCCAGTTGGACATTTTCATTGGCTTCATGTAAATCACCCTTCTTCTTCAGCCTTGGCTGTTTGTTGTCTTCCAGTTTCGCGGGTGCAACATGATAGAAACATCATCACCTTTACTACTAGAGGCTGGAAGTTGGGCTGACAGCCAGAAGGCCTTTGGTTAGGAGGGGAAATTCTGAGTGGCTGTGTCTGTAATGCAGCATGACTTTCCATTAAACAGATTCAGCTAAATATAACTAATAAAAAAGGCTCCATTGCAACATTATCAAGCATGATGGGAGGCATACTGCTAAAAACTCAAAATATATTCACCCATCATTGGAAATAAGTAAAAGAAAAATACGTTAAAGGAGTGAAAAATACAAGAATCTAAGCGTTTTTGGTTTTGCACTATCAATACATTTTTGACAGAACTAAGGCTTGTAACATCCTATCAGCGTGGTTCTTTTATCCCTGAAACACTGACCATTAATTTCATTCATCCATTCATATATGGATATTTGGGTTGTATTGAAAACATGTGGACACACAATCAAAAAACAAATATTATAAATTGTGTCAAATGTTTAGCTTGTAAAGGAAGGGTTAAAAGACAATTTTCTTTTTTGGGGACAGGCCAGTTCACAGTGCAGCAGTGACATATCTGGCTGCTTTTGTTAATGATCAAATAAGCCTGCATGAAGGAGTGAAGTACTGGTACCTCCAGAACACCCAAACACTTGCTACCCCCAAATCATTCCTGGAGAAGCCAAGGGGCTCCAACGTCTGAAGGCTGACTTTACAGCAGTACAAACTCTTCTTCATCCCTCTCTGTATGCTTCGTTCTTCATCTCTGTTTGTCTCATTCTGCTTTGAACACAACCTCAGGGATGAGCTCTGATGTCTAAAGAATAGATGAGAAACTGAAAATGTGATTTGCTGCTGCCCCAGAATACTGACTATGAATAGATCCCAGTGACACAAGACATACAGAGCAAATAACAGTGCAGCAGTAATTCAAAGACATTTATCTTTCTCTCTTTTGACTGTATCATGGTTTTAGTCAGTGACGGAATGTAACTAAGTACATTTACTCAAGTACCATGTACAAATTTGATGTACTTGTACTTTACTTGAGTCTTTTCTTTTCATGCCACTTTCTACTTCTACTCTGCTATATTTCAGAGAGAAATATTGTACTTTGTACTCCACTACATTCATCTGGCAGCTTTAGTTACTAGTTACTTTACACGCACAAAACACATGTAGTTTAGAAAATACAATGTTTTATCATAAATTAAACTGAAATGGTTAGCTGATCAAACACTTAGTTGATTGACAGAACTGTACTGAATACTTTTACTTTTAAGTCTTTAAGTACATTTTCCTGATGATACTTACATACTTTAACTTAAAGATGCTGTAGGTAGGATTGTGAAGATCCAGGACTTAGCCAAAAAATTTGAACGACAACTTCTCAGTCCCTCCCCCCCTTTCTGCTTAAGCCCAAAACGGTCTCCTGAGCCCCCACAGGGGAGAATGAATGCGTGTGCATGAGCAGTGATTGACACACAGTTAGACACCCCCCCTGGCCATGATTGGTGCATCTGAACAGGGAGCGGTGGATTTTTGCAAATCGCACTACAGGCTGTAGGTGGTGCCAGAGGAGCCGGATTATATTAAATTACCTTCTTCATGTAGTTCTACTGGAACATAGGGTCAGTTTCAGCAAATATGACAGAAAGTTAGTTTTATAAGTCTTACCTACGTGCACCTAGTATTTTAAAGTGTGGTATTACAAACGTAGTACTTTTACTTAGGATCTGAATTCTTCTTCCACTACTGGTTTTAGTTTTCACTCATTAGATTTATGCTCACATAGAAAACAATGCTGTTTTACTTGGTTAGTCTTAGGCAGGGTCCTCATGTAGGTTCCTAGTGGCCTGAGGTTAGAAGCAACAATGGGAGCCATGACAACAATGAATTACAATCAGACACTATGTGGTTGATGGAGGAAAGTGAAAGTGTGATTGAGTGCATGTCCCATGCTCCCAGGTTGAGGAAACTGGGTTCATGGTACAGGTGAGTCAGCAGTCTGGGCTTCAGACCCTCTGGATATGCTATGTCACGGCATGGGGGGCCCCTGGCAGGCTCACGCTAGCTTATGTGTTGCCTCATCAGCATGGCCCAGACTTGTCTCATCAGGTGGCACTACGCAGAAGAGCTCTTATTATACAAACACACTCATCCAGATGTTACCTCCATTACAACATGCAAAATCTAAAGCCGGGGTGTCAAACTCAATTTCATTAAGGGCCAGACTGGAAAATGAGAATCACATCAAGGGCCAGATGTATAGTTTATTGACATGCTTTTATTTAATCGAAAAAGTGAAATATTTTAACTGTATTATTGCATGTCTCATATAGCTTTCACATACAGTTTGGGCCTCATAAAGCCCCAAAAAAGTTGGCAATAAATTCTTAAGCCACCAAAAAATGTTGAAAAAAAATGAACAAAAAAGATGGAAAAAGCGACAAAATTATCTAAAAAGGGACAAAAACGCCAGAAAATGTGTTGAAAACGTTGAAAAAGCACCAAAAACTTAAAGGGAAATAAAGGGACAAAAACTAGGTGGGCCAAAATGTATTGTGAACCTAAATTGAAATGCAGGCCGGATCAAAATCTGCGAGGGGCCAGATTTGACACGTGATCTAAAGCAGCCCCCCCGCCCTGGCAGCTCTTTCTCTACTCAATAGTCACTATTCACTGCTGTCGTCCAGCATGCTAATCAGCTCGTAAAATGGCCTTAAGTACATTCTAGACAGAAAGTTCCCTCTGTTTTTCTGACTCCACTCCCCTGTCTGTCCTTTTCGTCAGTGGACTGATGAGGATTCATCGAACTACGTGAGTAGCCACAGTGTTGGGTGGACAGGGGCTATGGGGAGTGTGTTTTCTGTCATAACATCTTCCGATCTCTGCGTGGGTACTAACAGGATTATTTCTCCAGCCAGTGTGGGCGTGCAGCAGCTATCCAAACAAGTCCTATTTATAACTACAGTTATATACTCATCCTGGCCCTATTTCCACCTGGTATTAGCATTTGATCTTTATCTGGATACAGTATCTGGATAATGACAGCTGATCATGGAGGTTTGCATTTACACTTGGTAAATTATATCTTGATATATGAGCAAATCTCATGTATGTGTTGAGGAAAGCAATGCTGGATATTCTCTATAGAAGTCTCTATAGAAGTATGTAGTTGTCTAGTAGCCTTCTCCCTTTGCTTTACTACTTCATGCCTCATCCTTACATCCCCAAGACAGTTTCTAACAGGTGGGATACTGTCACCTCATTCTAGCTTCATACCAGAAACTCAAAACCATCAGATTTCAAGAGAGCTGACAGCTCCTCAGTGGAGAAAGTCCATCTAGAACTCCTAACTGTGGCTTCTTTTTCTTTTCTTTTTTTACTCATCTCGCCGTGTGCCGTGTTTGTTTCTAAAGTGAATTTTGGTGGTTGTGATGGTTTTTGTGTGCGCGTGTGTGGATTTAAATGCCTTGAATGTGGGTCGGGTGGGGGTGTCATGGGGTCGTGCATGATATAAACACTGAGAGTGACATAAGACTAGACTTCATGGCCCAATGTTCGCTGCTGAAGACCAGGATGACAACTGCAACAACTGATTACTGTGTGTGTGTGTGTGTGTGTGTGTGTGTGTGTGTGTGTGTGTTGATATGTGTCTTGACAGCTCTGGTCACAGCCTCCCAGGCTCTGAGCAGCCGCAGCTGTAAACGCTCTTTTGATTTTATTCTGGAAGTGAAGTTGGAGTTGTGGTTTTACTGTCTGTTTATCTGGGCCCAGGGATGAATATTTGTATATCTGCCATGGTATTACAGAACACATACATAAAAATGCAGCAATGTATTTCAGACTCTGCAATAGTAATTATCAAAGTGTTCAGCCTCTAGTTCAGTGTCTCCTGCCGCCTCCGCTCTCACTTCCCTTGAATCACACGGATCCGTATAACTCAGGGGTTTGTTTTTTGCTACCTACCATCCAATAAAAGCTGAGACTGCTTATTGATTCTACTTGAGTCCAGCTCCTGTTGGTTTATTTTGCAATAAAAACTCCACAGAGACTAGCAGTGCATACAGCTTTTGTTTACAAGCTTACATCTACTGTGCTGAGCATGAAAAGTACAGTATCCTTCCGATATATTCCTTTTCTGCAATGCTGAAAAAAAGCTGCAATGACAGCTTTGTTTATATAGCAACTTTCATTACATGTAAACCCAAAATGCTTTACATTAAAAACAGCACAAACATTAGAACAAATCATAAACCCATATAAGAATAGAGTATAAGCATCAACATAAAATAGACAATCTGACCATCAACAATCAATAATTGTGACCATACAAATACACACACTCTCACACTCACACACACACACACACACACACACACACACACACACACACACACACACACACACACACGCAGTGTAATTAATCAAATACCTCACAAAGCCATCTCACAGTTCCAGACTTAACTAGAGGTTAGTGCTTATCTATGGTGCAAGGTTATTAATTAAAAGTTATATTTTGTATTGTTATCTGTATCTGGATATCTTCTCTGGATCAGGAAAAACAGGAGTGAATGCATGCACAACCCATTGCAATGATCTGGCTCACATCGTCACATCACAGTGGGACACTCAAGGAAACTCTACAACTCGCAAGACAAGGGCCGCGGGATAGACGTTTTAGAAGGAGGAGCATTTTTGCTTGCCCGATTTTGTTGACTTGCAGATTTTGTTGATTTGGTCCTTTTCTTCCTGATATTTGTGTTTCTACCATAAGTAACTAAGTGTTGTAGCTTTGGCTTTGAAGCCTGAAGGGGATCATGAGTTTGGTCATGTGTGTGCACATACTACTGGACCCATCAGCCTAATATTTTTTGTGCACATTTTTGACTGTATGACCAAGGACCTCTTGTGGTTGCGGTGATTCACAATTCTTTTAAAACCTACTTTATTGACTGTTTTATCCCGGCATTGACTGCTACATATACAAAGGCATTCAGTGTACATTAATTCCTGTTGGCAGCACATTGCCGTGTGCACATTGCCCTCAACGTTGCCATGTTGACCAAAAAGTCGCCCAGTGTATCGCCACCATAAGTGATGAGTTAACTGACAGAGGCATTTCAGCAGCTCTCTGACATTATTGAATGTATTAAATGGCCACCGCAACCAACAACACCATACAGTCATAAATATATGACATATGAAACAAAAAATATGAGGCTGATGGGTCTAGTAGTATGTGGGATGAGCTGTGGACAGACAGACGGACAGACAGACAGACAGATAGACAGACAGACAGACGGATACACACCGACTGAATGCATGATCCCAGCAGAGATAATAGCAACAGTACCGGAATGCTATGGGCACATTACCAATGGCAGCATTTCAAAGTATATATTTAAAAAGTAACTAAAACGTTACTTATCACAGTAACGCAATAGTTTTGGGTGGAAAGTCATTTAGTAACTTTTTAATGAGGTAACTATTAACTGTAACTAATGAGGATTTCTCAGTAACAAGCACAACGCTGGTCCCAGCATCATGTCCAGTAAGTGGAATCTCTTTGATTGCAGTCTCAGTATCACGGCGGCACTTCTCATGACTGTGGGCAGAGTCAGAGAACTAGAAGATCTATGTAGTGGTCTCCTGCAGCTACAGAGTTTTACAAAAGCACATCATTTATTTCTCACAGCTTTGATATTGCCTTTCATAACGTTACATCATTTTGATGAGTTAAAAGCTTGCTAGGAAGTAGCTGATTAGGAATTAGAATTAATGGGAAATAAACAGAGGGATATTCTTTGAAAGCAGGATGCAAATCCTCTTTTAGCAACATTTTTGCATTAGACAGTCTTGGTCTCATTTTGAACCGGAGCGTCTTCGCCGCCATTGCATAAATTATGTTTTTTTGGGTGGGCAAAGGGAGACACACCTGGCAGAGATCTGCACTTTACTGAGCGCACTTTTCTAGTTTATTTATTTATTTATTTTGTTGGCCTAAAACAGGTCAAATTAAAACATATTCTGTATATTCTGTTAACTGGGCCAGGCTCCAGACCCCCACCCATCTACCACCACCACTCTAATATCTCTGTACAGGATTAGTGGATAATGATAATAGATGAACGCATTGGATTAATATCACTGGCTGCAATTTAAAATGTCAAATCAAAGGAAATCTTAAATATAACATACCGACTGTAGTCTATATACACAACGGTCCACTTCCAGGATTGCTCTGGTGCCGCCAATAATTCCGCCGGGAATCACTAATTTTTTGGCCGGATGTTCGACACCCTCCGCTTTCTTGGAGTTGGAATTTTAAACTCTGGTGGATTTATGAGGACTATGGTTAACTGCTCCTCAGATCTTTGCAGGGTAAATCCAGACAGCTAGCTAGACTATCTGTCAAATCTGAGTTTTCTGTTGCACAACTAAAACAACTTTTGAACGTACACATGTTCCACCAAAACAAGTTCCTTCCCGAGGCTATTTTGCAGAGGCACCGTTGTTCCGTCCAGCGCTTAGCACCGCCCAAGACTGATTGTGATTGGTTTAAAGAAATGCCAATAAACCAGAGCATGTTTTTCTCCCATCCCGGAATACTGTGTGGACTAGCCAGACCTTCCTCCTCAGCACGGGGAGGAAGGTCTGGGCAATGCGAGACTATACCAACAGTGACTGTGGTTGAAACTTGGTCTCCAACATTCATCAAAGTATCAGTCAGAAATGCCCAGTGGTGGAAGAAGTATTCAGATCCTTTACTTAAGTAGAAGTACTAATACCACACTCTAAAAAGTCCTGCATTGAAAATGTCACTTAAATAAAAGTATGTAAGTATCATCAGGACAATGTACTTAAAGTATTAAAAGTAAAAGTACTCAATGCAGAAAGATCTTCACATTTTAGAAACTGGAAACGATCCAAACTGTTCTGTCAATCAACTAAGTGTTTAATGGTCTAATCATTTCAGCTGGACTTGTAGGCCTGTATATTGTTGGGTAGTTTAATTTATAATAAAACATTGTGGTTTCTCAATTTGTTAAGTGGAGCAGAGTAAAAAGTACAATATTTCTCTCTGAAATGTAGCAGAGTAGAAGTAGAAAGTGGCATGAAAAGACACAAGTACCTCAACATTTGTATTTAGGTAAAGTTCTTGAGAAAATGTATTTAGTTTAGGGCTGTCAAACGATAAATTTTTTTAATCGCAATTAATCGCTGAATTTCTATAGTTAATCGCGATTAATCACGTTTTATCGCATGATTAAAATTCTATTATTTTGCATTTCAGAACAGTTTTTAAGTACATATTAACAATCGAAAGCAATTTTTACCAGTGTATCTTGATTGGGAATCAAATGAATGCAAAGAAAGTTTTTGTAATTATTTATTTACTGTAAACAAAAGAAAAATGTGTGAATCTGTCATTATTGCACAATTCATCCAAGTACCTAATTAAAAAACTAAAAATCCCTATCCTTACTAGGGTCAATATAGTGTTTAATAACTCTTAAATAATGTTGATTACTCACTGACCAGTGATCACCGGTTAATGAGACAGCGTTTGCAGCACCTTGCAGCAGTTCCGCTGTGGCTGCTTTCTCCGTGTCATACAGGCTGTGTATGGTGAAACTACTGTCCCCTCGACGGCAACAAACAGGTCAGAACATGCCAACCGTAGTACGTCTTTAAGACCTGAGTCCTCTACTATGCTGACAGGTCTGCAGTTAGTTGCCACCCGTTTCGCAAGAGCTGTAGTATAGCGTAGTATAGTGTAGCATGCTAGCAGGTAGCATCACGTTAACTGTACTACTATGCTTAGCTCCGTAGGTGGTAGCTCAAGCTTGACGTGCTTCTGTGATATTTTACACAATGTGCATATGGCTTTCGACTTCTCTACGAGCCGTCCGGGAGTTTTGGAAAATAAAAAGCGCCATTCAGGATTTCATTGCTGCTGTCTTTCTCCATCATGCCTGCAGCCTGCAGCAGCAGGATGTGTTACGAGGAAGTGGTAGCTTGATGATAAGTAACGGTGCTGCAAAGGGTAAAAATAGTAGCCTGTTAGGCACAATGCAAAGCCGAGTGAAGTGTAAAATAAATTAATAAATGCCGGCATGCAATTAATGCGATTAAAAAAAATTAATCGCATCGCGTCGGCCCTTAATCGCATCGCGATTAACGCGTTAACGCTGACAGCCCTAATTTAGTTACATTCCACCACTAAATGTCCCTCCCTTAGTGTTAGTCTCAGTGCAGATGAATCAGCACACTGTTGTCACTGCTAATAATCTTTTGTAGTGGAGTTGTAACATTAGTAGAAACCCTCCCAGCTGGTATTAATGGTTTAAAAGGACGGGAGGTGGAGGACAGCAGCATTTGATGTTTGACACACAAGAAGTCACTGAACATTGATTGGCTCCTGTTAAACCAGACATTCCCCTCACAGGAGCGATGTCTCCTGACTTAATGTCAAATGTTTCATCTGTTCAGTCCTTGGGAATTCATCCCCACACACACACTGGCTGGCTGTGCATTTGAAAAAGACAGATGAAAGACCCATTAGATTATTTTTTCTTCTGTCTCCAAATGCAAGAAAGTGAAAAGGAATACCACCAGATTAAAATAATGAGGCTTTAGAGTAACTTCACATGAGTCACATTTCTTTTTTATCTTTCCCCTTCTTAGCCCTGCAGAGCAGACAGGAAGGAGGATATATATATGTTAACTCTTTAGGTCCCAGCTGATTTCTGCTCTGTACATGTCTGCTTCTAAATGAGCAGCTAAACCTTTTAAACATCCTGTGATAGATATAAAATTGCCTGGCATGAAATAATAATTAGAGCTTTGGTTGTTGCTGGAACCCCTGGCTGCTTTGGCAGGGCCTTGCTAATTTGCCCTGTCATCTCCATGGATGGTATAGCGAGCCCTAGGCTGTAGGCGGAGGCGCCGGTCTGATGGGGGGAAGTAGAAGCCGCTGGGTGTTCTCTGCTGGGAATATTATCTCCGCCGCACACACCCACACCTCCAACCACCATCCTGCTGCCATTTTTCTTTCATCACAAGCTGCTTCATCTCTGCAACCCCTCTCCACTCATCACTCAGGAACAGCACTAGAAAGAAATCTGCAGCTATCTGAGAGGAGTGGGCCTTTTCCAAACCTTTTAATGGACTCCCAGCTGCTGACAGAATGTACATGTTGCTGTATATACAAGGCTTTTTTTATGCAGTGAAGTAGCATGTAAGAACATGTGCTCTAGATGTGTGTGGGCAGTCATTTTCGTGAGTGAACATATCAAGTTTGAAATGCGTCTGAAGTCTCTTGTTATTGCGGTTTTTGCCTTTGTGTGCTTTATGTTTTATATAGTCTCGCATTGCCAGACCTTCCTCCACAGCGCTGCGGAGGAAGGTCTGGCTAGTCCACACAGCATTCCGGGATGGGAGAAAAACGTGCTCTGGTTTATTGGCATTTCTTTAAACCACAATCGTCTTGGGTGGTGCTAAGCGCCGGACGGAGCAACGGTGCCTCTGCAAAATAGCTTCTGGAAGGAACTTGTTTTGGTGGAACATGTGTACCTTCAAAAGTTGTTTTAGTCGTGCATTGGTTGGGGGGCTGGATAGGTCAAACAAACATAGGACTTTCCCCCAGGAGACCACAGTTCGTGTCCAGTTTGAAAATAAAAGTACACAGCGAGTTTCTTTTTGACTTTACAGAACAAACGGTGCAAAGTAACATTCTGTGTCACATACATAACCGGAAGATACCCAAACCACCATCTTTTTTCTAAACTTAACTAAGTAGTTTTAGTGTCTAAACCTAACCAAACTGTGACCATTACATTATCTGGTTTAGATATGGGGTCATATTTCCAGCCACCGCTAGGGGCGCTAATTTATGAAATGCTCCTGTGGGTTATATTAGAGGGGGGGGGAATAAACAACCTTAATTGTCATATGGTTTGGAGGACTGGTTGCAAGAGGACAAACAAAGGCAAATTACTGTCCATAAGGTAACAATCCATCCTAATTTACAGATCCACCTTCTGCTCCAGCTTACAGACCATCTAACAGTACCTCAAGGACCAGGTACCTTGAACTTTATGGAGGATTTTATCTAAATGCACTGCAGGTTTACATGCATGGCCTTCACTTTACTTTTTCCTAAAAAAGAAAACAGTTTAAATGCCTTTGGGAGTGTTGGACAGGCATGTTGTGTGCGCCTGACTTGTTTAATGTGCCTGAGTGCCTTGTACAGTAAACTGGCTGACAGCACACCAATTCAACTGAGGCCACTGACTGACTCAACCTGAATGTTGTTGCCCTTTTCTCTCTGTCCTTTCCTTTCTCTTTCCCTCTGTCTCCATTCCTCTCTGTGTCCCTCCCTCCCTCCCTCCCTCCGTCTTTCTTCTTCTCTGTGTCTCTGTACCACACAGGAGGCCATAGTAACAGGTCTGCTCCCAGAGACAACCTACTCTGTGACTGTGGCTGCGTACACCACCAAGGGCGATGGAGCTCGCAGCAAGGCCAAGGTCGTCACCACCACAGGAGCAGGTGTGTTGCACCCACCATGTTTTTGAATGTTGCTGCGGTAGAATTTGTTCTCTGTCCCAGACCAAACCTGATCTTTATGCGGAGGATGCAAGATAGTTTACAATATGACCAAGTGGTGACCCTATGAACCTAACTCATATAAACAACTAACGCTTTGTGTTGTTGCCCAGGTAGAATGACAGAAAAAAAGGACATGAGATTGTTTTCAGTGCACCAAAATGGACTTATATACAGCTCCTCTTTTCACCCTGTGTGTTGAGCTTTCTGTTTTAGCTACAGAGTGAGGCATCACACTTCTGTTCCATCTTTGTTGGGAGTAGCACATGCACAGTACCTATAGGTAAGGACTACTAGCCAGTCAGAAGCAGAGTATGAGGGCGTGCCACGCTAGCAGCTAGGCGAGCATTATAACGTGTGGTACAAAGTGATGCACGTTTGTCTCTGAAGTAAAGGCTGGACTACAATAGAGCTGTTTGGAGCAGTTTGTGAACAGTGTTTTCTGTTGGAGATGGTAAGTCCCTTTGGGGTGGACTTTGGGCTTTTTCACTTTGTAAACCTATAATGTGCACAAAAAAGATATATAACAAAATAAAGGAAAGGGAAAAAGCCAAAAAGCATAATATGAGCACTTTAAACTAAGGAAACTTTTTAATCACGCTTTTAAGGTTAGGGTTATGTTTTAAGAATAGAATACAAGAACAAAAATTAAAAAAATACAGATAAAGAATACAAAGGAAAGAATGTACAAATGTAAATACAAGTTGGGAATAAAAATATACAACTACTTAAATAGTATTTATAAAGATGTAAGTATTTTTTTGATTTGTTTATTTTGCACAATAAAATCAAGACAACAATAACACAAAAAAGTTAAATAATAAAAAATATAGATTGTGCAGGTGAGATTAAGAAAACCCCTAGGGGCAAATAGAAGGAGTCTCACCTAAGGAAGAGAGGAATAATATAGATAAGGAACAATTACAATTAATATAAGTGTCCTAAACAAAAAACAACAAATTGAACACAAGTAAGCACTGAATAAAAAAAAAAAAAATTAAAATAAAAGCATAAAGTTGGCTACATAAACATCAAAGGCATAAAATAAATTACAATAATATAGATAAAATGAGGATATGTGGACTGATCTGTGTATGTGTTAGTAGAAATGACAGACAGCAAGGCCAAACAAAATGTGATATGAATAGTTCAGATCAATACAGATAGTTAAGTTTAGTTAATCAGATAGGTCTTAAGCCTCTTTTTATAATTCTTGACAGAAGTTGACTGAAATGCAGTGTTAATATACCTGTTCCAGGAAACCCTGTTTGTGCAAGTTGCACTCAGTGCAGTATTGTGATGTATATGGATCTTATCCAACACTCAGTGATGAAGTGTTAAAAAGTTGCATTGCCTGTGGTAGGAATGATTTCTTGTAGCGGTCCTAGCAGAGTTAAGATTTATTTAGTGTTGAATGAATCGAATGTAGTTGTTTTAAGAGTAACAAAGACATGGGAATGTCTTCCAGTGCCTGGCAAGCCCACTATGATGATCAGCACCACCATAGGGAACACCGCCCTGATCCAGTGGCAGCCGCCGAAGGAGATGGTGGGGGAGCATGTGGGATACCAGCTGCAGTACAAGAGAGCAGAGGAGGACGCTTTCACCATCAAAGACTTCAGAAAGTCAGACGATCACTTCACAGTCACCGGCCTCCACAAGGGAGCCACCTACATCTTCAAACTATGCGGCAAAAACCGAGCCGGCAACGGGGAGGAATATGTGAAGGAGATCAGCACCCCTGAGGACATTCCCAGCAGCTACCCCCAGAATCTGAGCGTGGTAGGCCTGACCGCCACCTCCACCAAGCTGGCCTGGGAGCCCCCGCCGCTGGCCGAGAGGAACGGGAAGATTGTCAAGTACGTGGTGGTTTATCGAGATATCAACAGCCAACACAACAACACCAACAGTACCGCGGAAACACAGATGACTGTCCAAGGTTTGCAGCCAGACACAACCTACGACATCAGAGTCCAAGCTTTCACCAGCAAGGGGGGGGGACCGATCAGCCCCAGCATTCAGAGTCGGACCATGTCCACGTCCATGCCAGGTGAGAAGCACAGGCTACTTCTCTGTGCTGCGTTCATGGTGCTTTTAGACAGCTGCATCTGACGTCAGCACACAGTACATTACATGGACATGTAGGTAGGAATAGACCGATACTGGTTTTTCAAGGCCGATGCCGATTATTAGTAGTTAATGAAACCGATAACCGATATTTGGAACCGATATGCATTTACAGTGAAAATGAAAATCTTTTAAGTCAAAATTACATTTTTGGAATGTTACAAACTCCAACACAAAACTTTGTTTAGATGCTATAAGGAATTATTTAATAAATGAGAAACTTTCAACATAATACCCAGTAACAGAGAATCAGATGGTGTTGTGGGCGGGACATTAAGTCAGACTCAGTGGTGAGTGAAACTGAAGCTGAGGGACACACACAGAGCGGTAGCCGAGCCAAAGTAGACCACTTTTTAATTCACTAACTTTATCGGTTATCAGGCAAATAAAACGCAGATACAGATGATCTGCAAACTACCAAAAAAACAGCCCGATAATCGGCCTTAACTTCACTTTCGTCACCGAATAACGCTTACTTTTTGTTGCCTAAACTTAACTGTAATGTCTGCTGAAACGACCAGCAGGTCGTGGTGCTCTGTACCCGGCTCAAAGTCACCTATTCTCAGGTAACTGAACCACCAACTACTGCTGACCTGACGGAGCACAATGCAGAGCACCATGCGGAGCACCATGCGGAGCACCATGCGGAGCACCATGCGAAGCACCGTAGCCGGCGTCACAGAGCTCTGTAGCGGCTTAACACATCTACTAACTGCCGCTGATACGACGAGCTGTGACGGAGGTCTATAGCCGGCGTCACAAAGCTCTGTAGCGGCTTAAAACAACTAGCAACTGCCGCTCGGCATCATGGAGCTCTGTAGTCGGTGTCACATGAGCAGCCGGCGGTCTCCTAGTTTCGTAGGATATCTTACGTTTTGTGTGCATAATTTTTCATACTATATGCATACATTTTTGGTACTATATGACACGGACCTATTCATGAGAATGCGTTGTAAAGGTATAATTGCACTGGCATTGAGATGACCGTGCCAAATAATACAGACTCTGTGCTCTTATTTTGATGAATATGCAAATGTAGAGTGTAGTGTCATTTTAGTGAACAAATGCCCTTGTTTTTCTTGCTTTGTGTCATCTCAGTCATATCTGCAATTCAATTAACCACCTAATAATCATCTAGACCTTCCCTCAGTGTTCACCAAGAACTTTGGTGTGAAGGCTGTGATGAAAACCTCTGTCCTGCTGACCTGGGAAGTGCCAGAAACTTACAAATCCCAAGTGCCTCTCAAGGTAAGATGAGCCCACATTGTCACCTAGACAGCAGCTGCAGACACTGAGACATTACAGCCACTGAAGTTAAAAACTCACTCAGATGTTTCTTACTGATAATCTAGAACCAAGTAGCCAATGTTTTTGAATATCTATATGATATGGCTAGACAAGAAAGACCTATTCTCCGCTCTTCATTGACTTGCATTGGTTGAAGGTTCCTCCTAGTCAATTTCGTCTTCTAGCAAACAACAGGAAAATGCCTAAAAGCTGCTATGTGATATTCACTACCAACAGGGTCAATAACCCATGAGATTTTATAAGCTGTCGACCCAAAAAAACTGACCTTTTATGAAGACAAAAGTGGAGACAAGTGTGAGGAATCAGCAAGGAGAATATGAAGACTAGGGGATCCTGAAACTAAGCTAACGTTATGTCCGACGTTACATGTGTTAGCTTAACTTACAGAGATATAGTTAGCCTAAAACTAGTCTCGCTTTGCCAGACCTTCCTCCACAGCGCTGCGGAGGAGGGTCTGGCTAGTCAACACAGCATTCCGGGATAGGAGAAGAACGTGCTCTGGTTTAATGGCATTTCTTTGAACCAATCAAAATTGTCACGGGTGGCGCTAAGCTCCGCACGGAGCCACGGTGTCTCTGCAAAGTAGTCTCAGCAAGGAACTTGTTTTGGTGGAACGTGTACGTTCAAAAGTTGTTTTAGTCCTGCAACTGAAAACTCAGATTGGACAGATAGTCTAGCTGCAGAGATCTGAGGAGCAGTTAACCATAGTCCTCATAAATTCACCGGAGTTTAAAATTCCAACACAGAGAAAGCGGAAGGAAACGGACGGAATTTCCTACGGCACCGGAGCAATCCCAGAAGTGGAACGTCGAGGATATAGACTAGCTTAAAACTGACATTTAGCTATTTGACTTGGTAACAAAATGCTTGCTGCAAACGTAATGTCGGACATAACATTTCAGGGTGGCAGTAGCTCAGTCCGTAGGGAGTTGGGTCGCTGGTTCAAGACCCCATACGGACCGAAGTAAGGAGGTGGACTAGTAGCTGAAGAGATGCCAGTTCACCTCTTGGGCACTGTCAAGGTGCCCTTGAGCAAGGCAACCCCCCCCCCCCCCCCAACCGCTCAGGGCGCCTGTCCAGTCGTAGCACACTCACTCTGACATCTCTCCATTAGTGCATGTATAGGACCTGAGCATGTGTGTGTATTTCAGGCCTGTGTGTAATGTGTAATAACAACAGAGTGTAAATTGTAATTTCCCCATTGGGGATCAATAAAGAGTATGAATTATAAATTATAAAATGTTAGCTTAGTGTCAGGATCCCCCTTTGTCTTCATAAAAGCTCAGTTTTTCGGGTTGGCAGCTTATAAAAACTTAAGTTCTGGGTTCTTTACCTTGTTGGTAGTGAATATCACCACACAGCAGCTTTTAGACATTTTTTAAATGTGCTCTGTCTCTATGGTAGGTATAAAATGAATGTTATTGCAGGAGGAGGTATCATAATCACAATATAAAATAATAACAATAATAGAAAATGTTTTTACATGTATATGAGATAGCTGAAATATTCTCTTTTGTACTTCTTAGCAGAACAGCGGTTCCATAAATCATCAAGAAAATCAATTTGCACCATATGAAGTTCTGCCTGTAACTGAATTTTATGACTGGCTATTTAAGTCTGTGTGGTTACTGTGTAGCTCTGATGATAAGCTCAGAATAAGTGCAGAAACAATGGTTTATGACCATGGATCAGCAACTAAATAATAGTAAGCAAGTAAATCATACTTTTTTCTACAGCACCTTGTAACACTAAACAATTACATATTGAGTTCTTCACACGATCAAACTTGGAGAACACAGGAGGCAGCGAGGTTACAAAGTTTCACAGCACAGATACAATAATCCAATGAGACATAACATGAGACAGCCAATCATCAGCATTATAAGATGTTGGTACAGTAGAAGCATGCTGCATGTTTACTGGCTCACTGACGCACTACTGATTTACTCCTTAGGTATTGAAATTGGGTATTGAATGACGAGGCATTTTTCGATACTCAATATTTTAGAGCAGGGGTCTTCAATGTTTTTTAAGCCAAGGACCCCTTATCTGAGAGAGAGAGACGGAGTAGGGGCCCCCTACTACTACTAAATTGCATTAAGCCTAAAGCAGGGGTCTTCAACGTTTTTTAAGCCCTTTAACAGAAAGAGGGGCCCCCTACTACAAAATTGTTTAAAATTAACCTGGGCAGCCTAAAGCCTTTAAACATACCTTTTTTTGCATACAATACTAAGCTATTAAAATAATAATTGTTGGCTACCTTACCCATAGGGCAGTAAGCCTATTATCAATTAAAAAAAAATCACAAATAGGCAGATTTACATTTGCTAATAATATGTTGGATTCATGTTAGGCCAATTTGGTGGCCCCCCTGCTGTAAGTCTCTGTAACCCCTGAGGAAGATCTCTGGCCTAAAGCCTTTATACACATCTTTTTAGTGCATAGAAAACTAAGCTATATGATTTATACATGATATATATGATTATACATGATTTTATGAATCATGTTTTAATGATGTTAATTTTAATGTCATGTTAAGACATTTACATTTTTGAAAAAACTTTCAAAAGTTGCAAAGAATCTCCCTTTATTCATTTTGCCAGAGGATGGTCTAGCACCGAAACGTTGCCTACTATTTAATTTATTGTTTGCAAGTAAGACAGAGTGCGTAAGTGTCTTTGCAACTTCTGACCTACTTATCTCCCTCCGATGCACCTGTCTCACATTATAGATGCGCAAAGTATTGTTCTGTACTGAATTTTGTTTTTTTAATTAACAATAATTTGGAGGCCCCCCTGGAACTCTGAGGACCCACTAGGGGCCCCAGATCCCCTGTTGAAGATCTCTGCTTTAGAGGGAGTTTGGTGCATGCCTTAAACATATTGAATTCGGTAACGTCATCTTTGTTTCAGATCCTGTACAACCAGCAGAGTGTGGAAGTCCAAGGCAACCTGAAGAGGAAGCTGATCACACAGCTGCAGCCGGATACGGATTATTCCTTTGTGCTAATGAGCCGGGGAAACAGTGCCGGCGGCCTCCAGCAGCAGGTTTCCATCCGAACAGCTCCGGATCTGCTGAAAATGAAACCGGCTCCATACCAACACGATGTGGAGGACGGGGGTAGAGTGACCATCACTCTGTTCAGGGCGCCTGCTGAAGCCCACGTCAGGTGTGTGCTGTTTGTTTGTCTCAGGGGGGAACTATGGCTGAATGATTTTGGGGGAAAAAGTTCAAAAAAAAGTTCAATATTCACTGTGTAACAGATAAAACATGTCATGGAGCATTATAACAGGAGACACCATCAAAACGGCTCTATATTCCTATGCAACGATGAGAACATCGATATGAATTTCCAGCAATAAGTGCTTTTCTTTTAATAAGCATGGGACATTGAACAGTCAAACACAGAACATTTATCACAAAAGCTAAAAGTTATAATATTACAAAAACAATTTCCTGTAAACTGAAATGTCTGCTATGTCTCAGTTCAACAGCAGCATCTACATATTACACCTTCTACTATCATGTTAAATAAAGTTATACAAAATAAAAATGAAAAATCCACTGAAAATAGAACATTTTTCAATCTGTGATATGTAACATTATTCCAGCATTTATCCTATGAAAAAAAGAGTAAATATAATAATAAAAAGGGGAATTAAAAATGTTAAACCAAATGTTACACCAAACATTCAACTATTTATTCACATTCGATTAATCAAACCCAATTCTTTAAAATCTCGATTTTGATTTGAAAACGATTAATAGTGGGAACCATACTGAAAAGATAAGCGATTATTCATTATTTCAGAGATGGCTCTGAAATGTCTTCTCTCCTCTGCACATATCAGTTTGATATTGTAATCACACATTTTTCTTTTGTTTACAGTAAATAAATAATAAACGATTACAAATCTTGAAGTCAAGTTCATAAAGTAACTTTCTTTGCATTCATTTGATTCCCAATTAAGGTACACTGGTAAGAATGGCTTTCCATTGTTAATATGTACTTAAAAACAGTTCTGAAATGCAAAATAATAGAATTTTATTCACGTGATAAAACATGCGATTAATCGTGATTAACTATAGAAATTTGGCGATTAATCGCGATTAAATCTTTTTATTGTTTGACAGCCCTTATTTTATTATATGCATTTTATATGGTCCTTTCAAGTACTAAAGGTTCTTGGTAGCCTAAAAGCAAGTTAGTACGGCACCAAACGTTTATTGTTATTATTGATTAATCTGCAGATTTTCTCGATTGTTTGGTCTGCATAAAACATCAGAAAGCAGTGAAAAATGCCCAGCACAGTTTCCCAAGTCCCAAGTGTTTGGCATGGTTGGTTTACTGCTTTGGTAAAAGAAGTACTCAGAGCTTTATGAGTAATAGGACTGTAGAAATGCATTCTAAAGGTAACTTAAGTCACAGTACACAAGTATAACTATTGATGGTGTTAAAAATACATTGTTATGGTTAAACTAGCCAACAGTATAACAAGTAGTTAAAATGTCTTACACCTTAACTAGGCACGACATTAAAATGCACCTTACATGATTTGCATCAAAAATAATACCCAATATTAAAGCTACCCTCGCCCCTCCCAGCCAGTTGGGGGTACTGATGGGATTCCATATTAAGTGGCTAAATTACGTGGTATCAGATTGGTGCATAAACTCCAGTACTTGCAGATACTGATATCAGCATTTTAGGCAGTATCAGAGGCTTTTTCCAATACTGGTATCGGTATCGGAACATCTCTAGTTATTGGGTATGAGTACTTCTTTCACCACTGCACCTCATACCGATGAGAGAAGTGACCTCAGAGAGCGTGCCATGCTATTCTATCCAGCATACATTCAGTGTATGAGCAGTTGGAAGACTCACCACACAGCAGTGGAGTGGACACACACAAAGATGCACGCAGACAATGTTTTTTTTTATGTTAAATTAAAAGTTGAAGCCATAAACCTGGCTTATTTACATCTTTCCCTGTTCTAGCCAGTTCATAAGCAGCCAATTATCCGCTGCAGCAGAGATTTCTTTTAGGGTCAAACTAGTTGCAAAAGCCACCCAAACATTCCCACAACACAACAACACCATGTTTATAACTTATAAACCAATGGCCATGCTAACAATAACCCCAGTGCCACTCCTGAGCTCTCTCCTGGTACTAGAAAGCAATTTATTTATGATTGGAGCTTTAAACCCACAATTGATCAGCAAAGAGAATCCCAATGCAAAGGCTGAAACTCAGTAGACGGTTACTTTTTTGTATTATTACACAGCCGATCAGGAAGACAGGCACTGAAAATAGCTTGGACTTAATTGTAATTCAAGTGTTTATTTCTCTGAAGGATTTGGCCACAAGTACGCTGTAAAAAGAGAAGTGAGGCTGATGGAGAGAAGAAAAACTAATATAATCTCTATATGAATGTCCGACCCAGACTTTTTCATTAGTCCCAGAGCAAACTCTGTATTTATATCGGTGTTTAGGAGAAGAGGAGACATGAATGTTAAAAGTGCAGAACAAATATTGAGAAAGGTCCTACAAAACGTTAGCAAATGGGCGTCGGGTAGCTCACCTGGTAGAGGTGCCCATATGCAGAGGCTCAGTCCTCGACGCAGAGACTTAGGGTTTGAGCCCGACCTGCGGCCATTTGCTGCATGTCTTCTCCCTCTCTCTCCCACCTTTCCTGTCTACAGCCGTCCTGTCTATTAAAGGCTTAAAGGCTAAAATGGCAAAAAAAAAATAATAAAATGAGACAGTATGTAATTCACATTGATGCTGTGTTTTCTTGTATGTATGTATGTACGTACATATACGTATGACATATGGGTGTGTAATGCAGTTGTGTTACTGTGCTTGATACAGGTGGTACTACATAGTGGTTGTCCCTGTCACCCCAGTTTCTCTCAAAAGATGGGAGAACCCTGAAGACATGGACATACATGAGGTGAGTGGACGTGTACTTGTATTTGCCATGTACTGTAAAGGGGACAAATGGCGCTTTTCCATTACATGGTACCTGCTCGACTCGCCTCGACTCTACCTACCTTTTTTGGTTTTCCATTACGAAAAAAAGTACCTGGTACCTGCTAACAGGTACTTTTTTTAGTACCTCCTCAGTCGAGGTTCCAAGCGAGCTGAGGCAAGCCGAAAAGGTGACGCGAAAGCGACAGAGGGGGGTGTCCTGAACAAACCCGCTATTTTTAAACAGTTTAGCCAGCTGTGTTTTTTTTTGCTGCCTCCAGCTTCTTCTGAAATAAAATGTGTCTTCTGGCTGTGGCAACAACACCTTCGACGTTCTGTGTGTGTGTCGCAGTTTACTACAGCGCCGCTTGTTTTACAGTTCTGCGGAGGCTCCAGTCCAGGCAGAGCTTTCACCGTAGCCTACGTACACACACACATGGCCGCCTCGACACACACACCAGCGCACAAGTATAAACATCAGGCCACATATTACATAGGCTACGGCGAAAGCTCTGCGTGGAGCCACCACAGAACTGTAAAACAAGCTCAAGTGGCCTGATGTTTATACTTGCGTGGCAAGACGACCAGCCACGCTGAGGCGGTACTAAAGTCTGCAATGGAAAACGGACGCACAGTGAGTCGAGTCAAGGCGAGTAGAGTCGAGGCGAGTCGAGCAGGTACCATGTAATGGAATAACGCCAAAAGTCTGTTTACACTGAGTCCCTAAAATCTGCTCCCATAAAAGGCAAACCCTTTCATTTTCAGGTTGAGCCTTTCAGGTTAAGGTTTTTGGTTAAGGTCAGGCTTGGGGTTTGAGTTAGGCATGTAGTGGTTACGGTCAAAGGTTATGTTTAAATTGTTTAAACACACTGGGACCTCATGCAACAACCACTTGTACAATCACATATTCAGAGTGGTTTCTTTTCTCTTTCTTGCAGTGTGAAGTTCTTCATTTTACATTTGACATTAATTTAAATGAGACCTGTCCACATATGGAAAACAGGTTGCCTCACATAGGGCTTTGTGGGAATCTTTTTGCATGAGGCCTATTATGTGTACCGTTGAGACATAATTAAAGTGTTGAAAGCATTTTCTTTCTTAAAAGACATTTGCAAAGCAACCTTTTTGGATACAATTTTAATTTTATTTTCATCCATGTTTAGTAGCAGCTTTTTGTCATGGTATAGGTCTTAAATTTTTCATTTCATTTCATTTATTTTTATTTCGAACAAAACTAAAAATACATATACACATACAGCATGTACCTATATATACATATACATACATACATACATATGCATATATATACAAATACACATACATATATATATATATATATATATACAAATACACATACATATATATATATACAAATACACATACATATATATATATATATATATATATATATATAAAATAAAAAGTGTGTAGCAACACACCAAAGGAAAAAGAACAATATCCATACAGTGTTTACAAGTAATATTAAACATACTATTACCATTTCTGATTTAAAAAATGTGTCCGAAAAGGAGCAGGATGAAGCCGAAGCTTGTAAAGTTTCCTACCCCTCATTCACTTTAACTCATTTCTTTATATATATCATATATTCATTCATAATGGTATTAAAAGGGTCTTAAAAGTCTTAAATTTGACTTGGTGAAACCTGCAGAAAGCCTGCACATGCATTGTTATATACCTGTGCATCGTTGTGTTCATGTGTTACGAAGAAAACAGGGACCAGCTCATGAATACAATAGCAGACATTTTGACTTGTCATAGTAGGAGAAGCCCAGGTGTTACTAATAACATTAACGATGGCTCTGCCCCAAAAAAGCCACAGCTGTGTGACAGTGAGCCAGCATGCACAATTCCAAGGCCCTGAAACTGAGGCAGTTAAATGGAATTCAACCATCAGTAGTTTTATTATTTACACCTGTGTTTTTCCTACTGGGACATGTCACATGTCCTCTGTGAAAAAGGCCCATGCACCATAGCGCCAATTTAATGCAAGGTCCTTCTAAGGGACAAAATCAAGTGTGTGTGTGTGTGTGTGTGTGTGTGTGTGTGTGTGTGTGTGTGTGTGTGTGTGTGTGTTCTTGTTTAACTATATTTGTGGGGTCCAAAAACCAGGAATACAGTATACTTGTGGGGTCCGGACAGCTTTGTGGGGCCAAAATGCTGGACCCCACAACTTTAAAGGGCTGTTTGAGGGTTAAGACTTGGTTTTAGGGTTACAGTTAGAATTAGGTTATGGTTAGGGTGAGGGTAAGGGTTAAGGTTAGGCATTTAGTTGTGATGGTTAAGGATAGGGTTAGGGGCCAAAGAATGCATTATGTCAATGACGGGTCCCCACAAAGATAGTGAAACGCCTTATGTGTGTGTGTGTGTGTGTGTGTGTGTGTGTGTGTGTGTGTGTGTGTGTGTGTGTGTGTGTGTGTGTGTCTCTAATCTTCAGAATCAGTTTAATCTTCAGTGGCTGCACTTGGAGCAGATCGATATCTAGCATAAATAGGGATCAAGTATTGTAATTTTGGGGCACCTTGGCACTTTTTGAAATATCACTGCAATGGTCTGATCCAGAAATGCTATGGTCATGAGGCAGCCTCTCACCCCCCTTTGTGTCGGTTGTTTTAGCGTTCTTTGGCTGTTTGTTGCACTGTATATACCATAATGGGCTTATAGCTTTTAGCCTTTGCTAGTCAACATTCTTCCATTTGTTGGATAATCAAAGTAATGTTTCTATTTAAAGAGAGTATTAGAACATGTACAAGGATTACATTTTTAGGATACACCTCTGCTCTGCGTAAGGCCTTCATTTTACGCTCTTCTTTTTTAAAACGGCACAACTTTATGTAGATTATATCTTACATATATCAGTATCTAATTAATTTTTGATAGTTTAAGTATGTTTATTTCCAGTGAGTAGTAGAATTGTTGTTGGTGAAGGAGTTGGGTGGGGCAGCACAGACAGGTATAGTACAAAACAGCGTGTTTAATGTTATTAGGATCCCCAAAACACAGATTAAAACACTTAAAAAGAGGAAAGCCTTAGGCTAATGTGATTTAAGGGTTAGGAGAAGAGATACACAGTGTTGAGTTTTATAATAGCATGTAACTTTCTGTATGGATCATAGTATGGTTTTAAGGTTAAGTTGTTAATAACATTTTGTCTCCGGTTAATCAGGTATTTTATCTGCTGAACCATAAAATGTTTTTGACAAACCAACCGGATTTAATTGACAAAGCACATCATAGGCTACACTTCATCTGTATCTGTATCATCTTGTAGTCTAGTTTGTTTAATTTGTAAACAGTTATTTCTTTCTAAATGATCTTGTTATGTAGTCATTTTTTTCAATAATTAGTTAATAAACCTTTGTTTGGCTAGTCTATTACTGAACCCAGCCATCACACACATCCTGCCCTACCCACCACCACAAGTATTTCTCAACCCACAGGTTAAGAATTTACTTGTGGTTTGGATTGTTGTTTGGGAAATGCACCGGCAAAGGGTTGAAGTTTCTTCAGACAGGTCTTGTGAATATAAAGATATAAATAAAATTACGTATTATTAGAAATAGCGAATGAGGATTTACATATCTGCCAGGTTTGGTTGCTGCAGCCTTGATTGTTTTTTTATATCTATAAATAAGACGAAGTAGCAGACTGAGAGTCCTCAAACACAACAAGGCCACCGAGCACCGTCGACACTTCCCACAAAGATTGGATCTGCTCCATTCTCTTATTAATTCAAATGTGTTTGCTACTCACTTCGATACGTTTTGCATTTTGGTTTCACAAAGGGAGTGTGTCGGTGCAGCAGGCTGCAGCGGGTTGAAGTTTGATGGCTGAATATAGCATTTACGTTATTACGTTTACATTAATACACAGGTCTAAGGGGAGATTGGTGTGATTTCTCTACCTCACTCAGGTCACAGCTCATTGATCTGAGTTATTAAAGTCAGCACAGACATGTGGAATAGATTATTATGTAAATGTTGAATATGTGCAGCGTTAGTCTTGGCGTCTAGGCTCTGACCTGGTCTCTCGCCAGTTGCAAACACAAGACCTGACACAGCAGGGACATATTACAGATTTCATTCTTCAGCTATGGGGGAGTGGAAGATTAGCGATACTTGGCTTAAAAAAAAACTGAATTTAGGGCTTGGTAAAAGCCAGTTGCTAACAATGTATTTGAAGCCTACTGCTTTATGCAAGAAAGCAATTCAACTGGGAACGTTGGGTGTACAGACACTGGAGTCTCATGCAAATTGTGAAAGTGAGAAACATCTATCTGAAAGGTCTCCAGTAAACAACAGCCATCAGCCAGTTCTGCCAAGTTTTTGGCAGCTCCAGCTTTTTTTTCTTTTTTTTTGTTGTGGTATAGGTCTTAAATTTCATTCATAATGTTCTTTATTATTGGCGTCTAGGCTCTGACCTGGTCTCTCCCTAGTGGTAAACACCAAGCCCGAACAAAACAGGGAGTGGGAAGGATAATAACCCCCCCCCCACCCACACACACACACACACACACACAGGGGAATACATCAGAGCCAGGTGGATGTCGGGGCTTTTAAAATGCCATATAAACAGCAGCAGTAGCAGCAAGTGACATCATACCTTTCAGGTGAACAGTCGGGCAGCAGGCATGCAGCACGAGAGTGTACAGAGCAGGGGTGACCCCCGAATAGTCGAATATTCGATGCTTCGATCGAAAGAGCCTGATTCGACTGCCAGTCTCACAGTCGAATCTTCACAGCGCCGTAAAGTCCAGTTCAGAACAGAGATTCTGGACGAGACAAGTTGAAACTTGCAGCTTCTTGCAACGGGTCGGTCTGCAGCGTTCTGAAACCTGCCAGTTTACGCCAATGCGACGAGATGAGATGGTGTATCATGTCCATAGCACATAGCTCTTTGTACTTCCGTCCTAACTTTTGACTCATGCTTTTTGTAGCTGGATATATCATTTGTTGCGACTAAATATGAATGTGGAAAGTTTTATTTCTCTGATTCACTGCTTTGTTTTAACGACGCTCGCTCTCTTCAGTCCCTCTCTAGGTCGCTCAACCATATACCGTTGCTGGCGGGCGCTCGTTGAGCCTCCGGGCCGGTTCAGATCACTGCAACGTTTCCCTGCAACGTGGGGAGACACCCCTAGTACAGAGCACGGAGTGCAGAAGTTCACCACTATAATTAAAAGGGTGCATTGGATATATGGCAGTGAAATGAGTAACTAGATCACAGGCTTTATTTCATTTGTTGCATCTGATTTTGATTTAGTTTAGTCTTAGCCGTTTCATTAAAGTTGGTTTTAGTCAACGAAAACTAAAGATATTTCAGTCTAGTTTTGGTCTGTGTAATTAGTCTTATTTTGGTCGTGTGTTTAGTAATTATATCAACTCAGCATTCTGAGGCTACAGAGTGACTTCAAAGGGAAAGACGGGGAGCACACTGATTGGTTTGCTTCCTTCAATAGCGCAAAAAGTGTTACGGCGGGGAAGAGGATGACTCAGGTGTGGAAACAGAGCATGGCAAGTAACAAGGAACAGGATTTATTTAAAGAACATGTAACCAAAACAAAGGCTGGGTGTGTGGGGTGAGCAGGCGGCAGCAAGGTAAAGATGGTTTCCTGGTATTCAAATGAAGAGTAGAAGATCCAGGTGTGAATGAACAGATCCAGACTGTATCGGGGATCTCTAGAGAAGAAAGAACAAAAATAAGGTTAGACTAAAGCCAAGCAATGAGTAGCTTGTAGGTTCAATACCTAAACTGGTAAGCAATAATGTGGCATTGAGTCTCTGGAAGGCTGGTGTCTTTATGCCACAGCTAATGAGAGATTGCTTGCAGCTGAGTCCAATCACTTGGATCTCCACAATGCCCAAGACACGCCCACAACACAGACAACAGAAAAAAAGGAAGAGACAACAACGAAACATAGAGCCACACCACAGCACTGGTTGTGACAAAAGACCAATGTTTCAACCCTGGTCAAAATGGAAAAAGACAAAAGGAAAGCACATATACAGGTTGACAACTCTCGTGTGGATAATAGGTTGAGCATGATTTCAAATCTATTGGATAGTGGATCCAAAGGTGGGAGTGACTGCAGTCAATGTCAAAGTGCCACAACTCATGCACCACTCACATCAGGAACAAAAGAACACAGTTATATCTTAAAGTTAAAAAGATGGAAGTACAAAAAGTGTAAGTACTGCATCCATCAAGTGCAACAAATTAGAGGAAACATGACAAGTTCAGTTCTCAATTTGGGCCACGTACATGCACCATGTCTACAGTATGACAAACTTGATTGGTTAGTAAGTAATAACACCTAAACCAGAACAGGGTACCCCCAAGGGTTTCCAAGTTAAATGTAAGACTTTAATACCTTTTCACTTGGAATGAAATTTCATGCCAACTTCATGGCCAAACTGGTAAAAGTATGAGGGATATAATGATAAATCAGTATGGCTTGTAAGAGAGATTAAAATACTCACATTCATATTAAATA